>NW_009242974.1:139926-141714 GCF_000388065.1 Fonticula alba
CCGCCTCTCACACGCCCACACGCACGAATTCCTCGGCCCTCGCTCCCCGATCGTCGCCCTCCTTTCCCACCCAGACGGGCTACCAGACGATGACTCGGAAACGGACGCCCGGCAACACCCCGGCGAAATGGCAGCCACAGGCACCCCTCCGCGCGATGGCCCGGAAGATAGCCTGACCAACCCTCAGGTATGCGGCCCTCCTGTTCTTCCCCCCTCGCCCCCCCCCCCTCCTCGCTCCTTCTCCCCTTGCGTCTCCGGTCCGCAACGAAAGACGGGCGCCGGCTCGGAGCCCATGACCGACACTGACACCAAAGCAATCCGCCAGACCCCCAGCATCCACGCCGGTCGGCTATTGCGGGCGTTGAAACGCTGCGAACAAGCCCGGCGACGGTACAACATCCCGGAGCTGTCTCTCGCACATGCGGCCCTGCCGCCGAGCGTCCACCGCGCGCGCGTCCCCTACCTGCTGGATCTCCTGTGCTTCGCGGCCCTGGCGCGCGCGGACTACTCCACGGCCGCCCAGCACTTCGGCCGGCTACGGGCGCTTTACCCCTGGCGCTTGACCGGCATGGATCAATATGCCTCGGCGCTGCTGGTCCTCCGCCGCCCGCGCTCCCTGTCGCACCTGTCCCGGATGCTGGCCCGCATCGAGCCCCAGGCGGCCGAGACGTGGGCCGCTGCCGGGGCGGCCCTCGCAGCCATGGGCGGCCGCCGGCAGGCCTCCCGCCGGGCCCTTGTGCGGGCGGTTCGTCTGTCCCCCGAGAGCCCCTACGCCTGGACCATGCTCGGGCATGAGCTCCGTGACCAGGGCCGGCTGGATGAGGCGTGCACTGCCTACGAGCGGGCAGTCAGCCTGGACCCCTTGCACTTTGTGGCCTGGTGCGTGTCATGCCACGGTGAACGCCCCCTTGTTGGGCCTCCTTCCCCCACCCTCCTCCCGGGGTTTTTTTTTTTTTTTTTTTTGCTCCCCTGCCACCCCTCCGCCCGTGACCAACCGCGTGCTCTGTCCCCCTTTGCAGGTACTCCATGGCCATGGTGCACGCTCGGCGCCGCCAGCGCTCCTCGGCCCTGGTCTTCCTCCGCCGGGCCCTGCTCATTTACGACACCCCACTCCTTTACTTCCACTATAGCGCGGTATGTCTGGCTACCTCTTCATTCCCCGCCCCCGCGCCCGCCCCCTTTCGCGGGCTCCCTTGCCTGGGCCCCGTGCTGACTTGCCCTGCCAGATTCTCCACGACTCCGGGCGGCTTGACGATGCGGCGCATGTCATCGAGCATGCCATCCACCTGTCGGAGGAACAGCTCCAAACCGAGGACGCCGAACTCGATCAACCGGTGCCCGGGATTCCCCCCGCCTCGCGGGTGGACTACATCCCGCTGAAGCCCCACCGCCCAGCCCCACGCCGTGTGTTCAAGTCCCTCCACTCGCGCATTGCCCTCGATCGGGCCCTGGTCCAGGCTCGCATGGCTCGTGCCCATTTGGACGAGGTCGATGCCGTGTATGCCTGCTTCGGCTTGCCGGCCTACCCGCGTGACGGGTCAGACTCGGCCGTCCACCTGCAGGCCGCACTGCCGGAGCAGGCGGTGGCGGCCCTTCAGCACCATTTCGACCAGGCCAACCAGTGCCAGCACAATGCCCTGATCTTTGCCCAAGACGCTGGCGCCACGGCCGAAGAGTGCTTCTGGGCCGAGCCCTCGGACGTCGACGCGGCCCGCGTGGCCGCGCGCTCCTACCGGGTACCTACCACCGCAGTGATCTGCCTCGGCCCGCGGCTCCGCCGGCATCCCC
>NW_009242974.1:141724-148494 GCF_000388065.1 Fonticula alba
CCCCCCCCCCGCCCCGCTTGGTACTTGGAACTCCAGCTCATCGGCGACGAGGACAAGGCCCACCTGTTCTCGACACATGCATACGCCATTTCGGCGGCCGCGCCGCGCGCCGGCTCGCTCACTCTTCAGACTCGCACGGCCTCCTCGTCACACGGCCCGGGACAGGCGGTCTTTCCCTTTGACTCGGATCTTGACGAGGATGGCGACTTGGATACCTTCGACGGCCGGGGGGCTTCCGCCGGCCAGGCAGCCCCCTCGGCAGATGTCGAGCCCGACCCCCCGGGCCATCTCAACTTCCAGGACGAGGACTTGCTGGACAGCCAAACCCCTGCGCACTTTCTTTTTGAGTTCGACTTCCCTGGACAAGCCCCCGAGCAGCAGCCCCAGCATCCGGATGACCAGCACCACCCCCACCCCCACCCCCACCAGCACCACCAACACCAACACCACCCACACCAACACCAATATCCCCAGCATCACCCCCCTGGCCACCACCCGCACCACCAATCCGCCTCTCAGGGCGATGACAACGCCACGCAGTCCTCCATGCTCCATGGGGGGGGCTTTGACCCGGAGCGCGATCTCGACGACTTCGACCGCGAGTCGATGGAGCTTTCGCCACGGCACCGTATGTGAGCCTTCCCCGGGCGGGGGGAGGGGGGGGCGAAAGATCAAGTCCTTTTCCTCGACCGCCCTCCGACTGTCGCGTACACGCGCGCACGCACACACAGACCATGCGCCTGCGCATGAACATAGAGTAGATTTTTTTTGTCTATTTGCACGTTTTTGTTCGGAAGGGAGATGGCCAGTCTTCGCACCAGGAAAGCCTCCCGGCGGCGGGCGCTGGCCAGAGACAGGAGCAGGTGCTGGCCGCGCATATCGGCGCGTCAGATTAACCCGGCCATCTCGGCCATGAAGTCCTCGTAGGTGGCCTCATCCTCCTGGGACACGGTGGTCGGCTTGGCCGTGGCGTCGGTGTCGGTCGGCTGAGCACTTGCCGTCGGGCTGGGCGCTGGCGCCTGCCGGGCCATCGTCGTCTTCAGGTTGGCAATCATGGCCTTCTGTGCGGCGGTCTGGCGGCGGGGTGGGGATTGTGTCAGCTCGTAGCACGGGGAGAAGGGGGGGGGGGAAAGTGTGCACATGTATGTGCGTGCGTGTGAAAAGAGGGGCGGCAGGGCGGGAGGGAAAGAGATAGAGCGAGCACCATCCCTGGGAGGGATGCACACAAACACGCACTCTCTTGGCCGGGGGGACAACGCCGCCTGCGCGGCGCATGGCCATCACATTTGCCGGGACGAGGCCGGTAACTTGCGTCCGGGCCTTTGGCACGGGGGCCGAAGAGGCAACAACCGATGGGGCGGACCCGGGCCGAGGAGGCACGCGCAGGGGCGCCGCTGCCACAGACGAACCGGGCGCCGGGACGGGCAGTGGCAGCGGGGCCATCGCCACCGGCGCAGGGGGGCCCGACATCGGCGGCTGGTAGTAGCCTCCTCCCACGCCAGGGGGGGGCATTTGCGGAACTGGCGGCCCGCCGGCGGCCATGGGCGGGGGGCCGGCCGGAGGGAAGGGCGGGAAGGGCGGCGGCAGGGGACCACCGCCGGCCGGCGCCAGGCCATACGGCAGGGCCGGATTCCAGGGAGGCATTTGCGGCGGCGGCGGCGGCGGCATACCGGCCATCCCCGGGCCCGAGGGAGGAGGGAACCCCGGCAGATTGGGTGGCGCCAAGCCGGCGCCATGGGGAAGCGCCGGCCCGGCAGGCATCGGCGGCAGGTCGTCCTCCCCGTTGTCAGGCGGCATGGAAGGCATCGGCGGCAGGTCCTCCTCCCCACCGTCATTGTCCGAATCGGAGGATGACCGGTCCAGCTGCGACGCATCGTCTGCCCAGGCGCTGATGGTCTCGACGCCGCGAGCTGAACCAAGCGTGTGGCGAGAGAGGGAGAGCGAGAGGGCGCGCCGGGTCAGATGGCCGCGGCCATGAGGAGAAGATGGAACATCGAACAGCCGGGAAAGCGAAGGGGGAGGGGAGGAGGGGAAGGCGGGAAGGCGTACCATGGGCCTGGTGCCGGCGAGCGCGCTGGGCCTCCTGCGCATTGAGGATCGACGAGTCGGTCTTGTGCGTCCAGTTGATCTTGACCGCGGAGATGTGATTTCCACTGGAAGAGGGAAGGGGGGGGGAGTCAGGAACATGCACGAGCACCAGACGAAGAGGCTGACGGGCAGGGGAAGCCCCCGTGCGAGTGCCCGGGCGATGCACCACGTACAAACGGTCCAGATCAATACCCTCCTTCTTCTTGGCATCTACGAGCTCGTGCAGTTGCAGTCGCAGGGTGCGCAGATGCTCCTCATAATTGGGGCTGCTCTTGTTGTTCCGCTGCCAGAGCTCAATCTCACGCCGGAGATCCTGCACCTCGTCACGATGCTTCTTGATGACGGCATCCTTCTTACGACGGTCGCGATTCTGGGACCAGCGTCACCGGGCAGCCACGCCGGGAGACGGGCAAAGGGCAAAGGCGGCGGGAAGGAATGTCAGTCAAAGGGCGCCCGGCGGAGAGATGGTGCACGAGAGTCGCTGGGAGATGCGCACCTTGGCCTTCTCTCGGTCGGCCTGCCGCTTGCCTGGGTGTGGGGCAAGGGGAGGGGGAGATCATTCCGCACGTGTTTGACGCGCGAGCGGGTGCAGAGGGGGCAACATGTTAAGCCGGGGTTCGCACACAACCGGGAGGATTGAATGGCACAGGGAAACGCACGCTCGCGATCAGCGGGGTTCAATGCCTTCATAGCTGATCGAACAGGAGGGGCACAGGGACAAACGGGTCCCGGACTCGGCGATTAACCGGGGATATCGATGTGGAGAGGGAGGAAAAGACCGAAGAGGTGGGGGGGGGGAGGAGAAAGGAACACAAAGGAGGGAGAGGGAAAAAGGGGCGGGGGAGGAACGGGAGGGGGGGGGGTCTCGATGGCCACTTGCGTCAATGCCAGCACGCTCGGACCAACGCTGCTCTTGAGCCGATCCGATCACCGTGAGCGCGTGATACGCCCACGTGCCTGACCGATGGTGGCGCCGGGAGCCAGTAACGCTTTTTTAAAAATCCCCGACCAGGACCGGCCCCGCGCCCGGTGCCCCCCCCCCCCCCCCGTTCCCTGCGGCCCCTCTGCCGGGGATCGGGCGGCCCCATGCCCGGGAAAGGCGTTTTTCCCGGACCACGGCGAGTGATCGACACCCGCGGCAAGGCACCTCTCCGCCTCCCTCCTCCCCTGCGCCTCCCCCCTTCCCCCCTCCCTCGCCTTTTTCCCTGTCTCTCCCTCCCCCCTCCCCCTCGCTCGTGCCCCTCTCGCATCATGGCGTCTCGGCCTGCCCTGTCAAATGGCTTCTGCGAGCGCGCCTTCGGCGGAATAGATGGCTCCGATGTGGACGCGGCCGCCGCGGCCCTGCAGGAACGCCCCACCCTTCAACTTGTGTCCTTCAAGGCGCCCGGCCCCTCGGGACTGCGAATGTGCGCCAACAGCCGGGGGGGGGGAAAAAAGAAACCCTGCCCTCCCCCTTTCCACGGCCAACGCCATGCACATCTGTGCCCGCCCACACATCCAACCACACACATGCCCATCCATCCGCCTCTGCCGTACTTATGCCCCTCCCCCCCCCCCCCCGGAAAAAAAACGCATCCACAGCGCCCAACTCTCCGACGGCTTTCACTCCTTCCCGGCGGTGTTTGTCTCGTCCCTGAACCACATGTTCAGCGGCTCCCCCGGGGCCGGATCGGCCCCTCTCAAGGGCGGGCTCCTGCAAGAGGGGTCGGTCATCTGTGTCACCAACCATTCGGTCATGACGCAGCCCAAGTCGTGCGTCCACCCCTCCCCCCCTTTCCGGCTCCTCGCCTCCATGCCCCGGAACGCCCCGGCCTAATGTCCCCGTGTCAGCCTCTCGCGCTTTCTCCTTGTCCAGGGCATCGACATCATCGGCCACCAGCCGATCCTCGGCAACCCGCTGAAGTTCCTGCCCTCGCCAGGAAGTGCTGATCAGCCAGCGGCAACCCCCTCCACCTCGGCCCCGCCGCTCGCCCCAACGCCGGGCCGCGCCCCGGAGACCCCCTCCCGCCGGCTTTCCGCCATGTCCGTTCGCTCTCCTGGCCAGGCTGATTCCAAGCTACCGGCCGATGTGCCCGTCATGTCGCTCAATCCGTACCTCCGGCAGTGGACCATTCGCGTGCGCGTGATGGCCGTCGATCCGCTGCGCTCCTTCAGCAATGACCGTGGCAGTGGGTTTGTTTTCTCCGCCGAGGTGGCCGATGCCTCGGTGCGACCGCGCTCGCCCTGTCTCCCGCCCCCCCCCCCCCCCCTCCTCCCCCCTCCCTGGCGCCCCGCCGGGCCTGTGCATTTAACCAATGTCTCCATGCCCCCACCCACACGCCCGCACCCACATGCCCTCCTCGGTTCCCCCCCCCCTTCATCTAGGGCTCAATTCGTGTGGCCGCCTTCAATGATGTGGCAGAGACCATCTCAAAGCAGCTTGTTGTGGGCCAGTCGGTCATCCTGTCCCGCGGGATGGTCCAAGTCCCGCGACTCGCCCGGCCCATCATCGGCACCGAAAGCCGGTATGAGATCCGCCTGGACAGCCGGGCCCTGATCGACCCGTGCGACCCGGTTGATGGGCCACCCGGCTCGGATACCCACATTGCCGGGCCCACCACAGCCCAGGTGTTTGCCGAGCGAGTCTGGACCCCCATCAATGCCCTCTCTGGCTTTGGCACCGGCCACATCGTCGGTGCGCCTGCCATGCAGGATGTCCCTCTCCTCGCTCCCCCTCCTCGCCTGCACTCTTTTTCGCCGCTCGAGCAGATCGCCCCCCCCCCTCTTCCCCCCTCCTCCCAGCCGCCGTCCCCTGACTGCTCTCCTAACCCGGCCCAAACACCCAGACCTTCTCGCCGTGATCACGGACATCCGGCCCCCGGTAGCTGTGATGGCCAACGGTGAAATGGTCCTCCGGCGCATGGTGCAAGTGGCCGATCCGTCCGGGGTTTCCTGTGCGGTTACCTTCTGGCGCGACCATGCGCTCGAGCTTTCCCGCATCATCGGCGACGTCCCGCACGGCGTGGCCGATCCCTCGGAGGTCGTCCGCATGCACCAGCCCGTGGCGGAGCCCCCACTGGCCGAGGACGTGGCCTCCACCTTCAGCCGACCTCTTGGCGTCGGGTCGGTCCTCGGTGTGCGCTCCCTTCGACTGGTGGAATACCAGGGGACCTATTCGCTGTCCTCGATGCAGCACTCGACGCGTCTCTTCCGCATGGGTGCCGACGCGCATACCGAACCGCTGGCTCGCTGGTTCCTTGAGGATCTTGGCGGCCCCGCTGGCGCGCGGCAACTTCGGAATATCTCCTCGCTGCGGGATGCCGCGGCCGCGGCCTCCTCCGGCGAAGGGAGCTCCTCCTTCGGGCCAGGTGGCGGTGACGCCCGGCAATTGACAAACCCCATCTACCTGGGCCAGATCCAACAGAAGGTCAGCCCCTGCCTAAATTCGTGGCCATCTCCGCAACCCCGGTCCCGCCCCTCCTTGCTCCCTCTCCCTCTGGGCAGACACTCATACATTCCTTCGCCCCTCCACCACTCCCCCCCCCCTCCCTTCCCCGCCACGCAGCTTCAAAACTTGAAGCCCGGCGACCCGGCGATCTTCTCCACGATTTGCCTCACCCCGGTGCGCCTGATGATTCAGGCCCCCCTCACGTATCCTGCCGATGAGAATGGCAACAAGGTGCGGCCAGTTCTCGGGGCGACCACCGGCAGCATCCAATGGTCCAGCGCTCGGACGGGTGCCCTGCTGGACACCTTCGAGCACCGGTTCATTATCCGCCTCCGGATGGCCGACGCCTCGGGCAACATTTTCGTCAATGGTACGGTCAGGGTATTCGGGATGACTGTTTTTCGCCCCTGGCCCCCTGCTCCCCCTGCTCCCCCTGCTCCTCCTGCTCCCCCTGCTCCTCCTGCTCCTCCTGCCCCTCGGACTCTGCCCTCTCCCAATCACTGTCCCATCTCCCCCTGTCCTGCCTTCCTGCCGGCTGGCTTTCTCTCCTTTGGCAACCGCCACTAACCCGTGACTCTGGTCCATCTCTCCGACGAAGCCTTCGCCGCTCAGGCCGAGCCCATCATGGGCATGACGGCCGAGGAGTACTTCAACCTTCGCTTCGGGCCGAATGTTGGCATGCGCGACCGGCGCTCGACCCCGACCGTGGCCGCCATCGATCCCGAGGCGGATTTCGAGGCCGATCTCGAGGCCGCCTTCGAGGCCAATCTCGAGGCCAATCTCGAGGCCGATCTCAAGGCCGATCCCAAGCCCGGGCCGGGCTCCGAGTCGGGCCCCGGTGCCGATGTCAAGACCGAACATGCGGATTCCGGCTCCCCCGCTGTCGAACATCCGGCTGTGGCCCTCCTCCGCAGCACCACCAAACTGGATGGTCTTCTGCCCGAGCAGGCGCAGCAAATTTTGGACCTGACCGCGGAGGACCTGCAGGATTTGGTGCCGGCCGCATTGGCCGCGCACGAGCGGGTCTCTTTCTCTCGGCCTCTGGTGGCGCGGATTCGCAGCCGGGCCGAGATCTACAAGGAGGAGGTCACCATTCGCCACCACCTGATCGCCGTGCGGCCGGTGGACTTCGTGCAGGACGCGCGTCACCTCATCCAGGCCATTCATACCTACCTTTCCTGAGGCGACGGGCAGCTTTCGCCTCTTGCCTCCTCGTGCTTCGCGGTCCCCCCCCCCCCATATATCCTCTCCTCCT
>NW_009242974.1:148521-153545 GCF_000388065.1 Fonticula alba
CCCCCCCGGCCCGCATGTGCCACATGCATGTGGGTCGTAATAGAACTGGATCGCTGTGTTCACACCTGGCCATGTGTGTGAAAGCACTTGTATCTTCACGCATTGGTGTGCCCCCTGCTCGACGTGTGTCGGTGTATCTGCGCGAGGGGCAGCCATGCAGCGCATGCTCCTACATGTGCGCACGCACGTGCCTGCACCGAGGTACTCACCCAGGTGCACACACAGCCGAGGCGGGGAAACGCACGCCGGCCCAGCCTGGAAGCCGACCCGATCCGGGAAGCCGGCACCCATGTGCGATGAGTCACGGAACGCTCGCCGAACAGGGGCTTGGGCGGCGTCTCCCAGGCGGAGGTCGATGCCCAAGGGCACGGAAAGCCCGAGCCCACTGGCTGTCAAGTGCCACGCCCGGGCCGACAAGGTGGTCCGAGTGGCCGAGAGGAAAGGGCTGCTTGGAGGGGGCGCCACATGGCGACGGGGTATCAAACAGAAACAACAACAACAACAATAACAATAACAATAACACAGTCAGTCGGAGCTGGCCCGGGACAAGGCCGGTGGCATGCCAGCGGGATGGCCATCGAGATCGCCCCGCGTGCGCGGGATGCCCCGATGGGCGTCGATCTGGTGGGCGGGTGGGCGGGTGCCTGGATGCCGGTATCCGGCCACCATGCGACAGCACACTCGGATCAAGGCAGACACACGGGGCAATCCCGGGGGCAGGCGGTGGCCCTTGGGGCTGCGTCTTGCGCTGCGCCGCCCGCTCCGAGCAGCTCGACCACCGGCACCATAACCATAGGGCCAAAAGGGCAGCGCGTTTGTCGGCGCCCCTTTTCGGCCCCGGGCCCCGGGAGGGGAGTGGCCGGGAGATTGCTGCGAAGGAAAATGGTCGCCCTCCGCCCCACCGGACGAGATGTCGCCGAGGCAATGGGCCGAGGGCCTTGCTAACTCGCCGGGCCAGCCCAGGACGCATGGTGGGCAGAGCACGCTCTCGGTGACGGAGCGGACCCGGAAGACGACGAGCATGCAAGGAAGAGGGAGAGACGGGCAAGAGACGGGGGTCGATGTGCGGGGAGCCAGGCATGGGCTCCGGGGCTGAGCAGCTTTACGTGGGTGGCCCTCCACGCCAGGGGGGCGCCTCGCCTGGCGAGTGCCATGCCCTCCTTCGCGGCCGGCAGGTGGCACCCCTCGGCGAGCCGGCCCGTTTCGGAGCCACCTCGCCCCATCCCCCCCCCCCCCCTGTGTCGTGTGCCCGCCCGGGGCGAAAAGGCGCCGACCGAGGGGGCGCGCCTCGCCTCGGGGGGAGCCTCTCAAGTGCCAGGCGGCGGAGCCACCCTTGCCGGCGGCTTGGGCGGTGCTCAGCCCCGCAGCAACGCACCCCAGATCCCACCCCGGGCGAGGCGGATGGGATCTGGGATCCCGTTCAGCCGGAGGGAGCAGAGCCGGGGGCATGCTCCGCCGGGTCGCCGCGCCGCGTTGCGCCCGGTTCTCCCGACACCACCCCGGCCTCCCGGGGCCAGAGCAGGCGCGCGCGGCATTTCTCCCCCCACGCGGGCACCCCTGGCCCGGAGGTGCGTGCGGGCGCACCCCGCGTGGGGAGGAAGGCCAGGCGACCTTGCGCCCCCTCCCGCCACCGCGCCAAGAGCACGTCTGAATGCTTGCCACTCATGTGGCCAGAGTCGGCCCCGGTAAGCCATGACGCGATCGCTCGCCCCGCCGTCGCCCGCATCCAGGGCGCCCTTCGCCCGTGCCATATCGGGCGCTGGCGGGGGAAACCGCGTCCCCGCGCCCGACGCCGCCAGCCATCCACCTCTCGGCCCCTTCGCGCTCCAGCCCCGAGGCCTCCCCTCCGGGCCCGGAGCGATGGCTCCCCCAACGGGAGCCGGCCGGGCACAGAAGGCAAGCGCCAGCAGGGCATAAAGTCGAGACTCCGGAGGCCACGGAGGGCCGAGCCGCGCCCCGCAGCACCGATGTCTCCCGGCCCCGGTGCCCCGGCAAACTTGGCGGTGTGTGCCCGGCCTCCGGGCGGGGATTGGGTGGACCCATGCGCGGTCAAGCAGGCACACACGCACACACACACACACACAAAAGGGACACACGCGCACACGGATACTCCGAACCGCATGTGGCGTTACTCATCTCCGGGGAATCCGCGCGCAACGGCCCCGCGCCTCAACACACCCCCGGGCGCGGAGAAGAGGCGACCCAGGCCTGCATCCCGATGCAGGCTGGCATTTCCCAGCCCGGGAGGATGCATCCATGCCTGGCCGACTGCCTGTGAAATGCGCCGGGCGCCACATGAGCGCGGCAAAACGCCCAGGCCGCCCGGAACCGTCGCCAAGGGGGGGTCTTCTGGCGCGCAGAGCGAAGCGGAACCCCCCCTAGGCCGGATCCAAGTGCGCCGGGGGTCTTCGCTCGCCGGCGGACGCCGACCCAATCCCCGTCCGGACCGCCGGGCAGCCAACATCGCCCACAGGAGGGGGACGGCCAGCAGGGGCACAGCCCAGCACCCCCCCCCCCCCCCCCCCGGACGCCGGGAAAAAGCCAAGCCGAGGCAAAGGGCCGGGCAGAGGTGCGAAGTCCCACCCGGGGGAGAAGGGCGAACAGCTTCCTGAAACTCTCTTGATCTACAGTCAGACTGGGGCGAATGGGGGGATGCCCCCTCTCTCGTGGACGGGCCGGAGGCCGGGAGAACCGGGCGAAACAGAAAAAAAAAAGACCCCCAGTCGAGCATGCGCCTCGGACGCAGGTGCCCAAAGCGACGGTCCGGAGCGAATACCTGGCCTCCTGTTGCGAGAGAGGGCAAGCGCACGCGCCTCCCCCGGGACGGGCCTGGACCCGTGGGCCCCCTGCTCCTTCCAGACGACGCCACCCAGCCGTAGGACCTGCGGCGCCCCTTCGGCCAGCCGACCGCCCAGCCGACAGGGCGGCCGCCGGGCGCTCGCACGACTCGCCAGCCGGGCCTGACGAATTTTCCATGTGCTAGAGACGCGCACAAACATGCTTGGCCCCCGGAATTCATTTGGTGGCCAGGCTTGGCACAGGACAACACCACTCCCGCGGCCTGCGCCGACCTTGGCCGTGGAAAAAAATGAATGAGACCACCCCGCACCAACACCGAAACTTGGCCTGGGAACCAAAGCGCCGCCCGAGGGGGCGCCAGGCGTCGGTTGCGGCCCCCACCCCTGCCCCCCGTCGCTCTTGCCCTGCGCCCCGCCGCGCCTCCCCCTCCCCCCGACGCCCCTTCTCCCGGCCCCGTGCGCGAGGTCGGGGAAGGGGGAGGGGGGTCTGTTGGCCCGGATCCCCGCCAGGCCGGCTCCAACTCCGCCGACCGCCGGGCTCGAAATGCCCCCGGCCGAGCCGCCGTTATCCGGGCGCTTCCCCGGGTCCGCCAGCTCCAACGGCCGTGCTTCCCCGGCGCCCGGCCCGCCCCAGGGACCAGATCTCAAGAGCCCTCCCAGGCAGGGGCCGATCATCAGCATTATTAGCATCAAGCACGCCCAGCCCCCATCCCCCCCGCCCCTGCCCCGGTGTCGTGCATTGGGGCACCTAACACGATTGGCCCTGGACGCAGGGGCACACACACACACACACACACACACACAGGCAGCCGGAGCATGTGGGGATCCAGGAAAAATACCAAGAATTTCCCCCAAATCCCCCCCCACCCACGAGCCACGAGTAGAGCGCAGGCATGCCCCCCTCGTGGGGAGAAACGGGGCGGCTGGGGACAATTTTCGGCCCGCCTTATTTTCCCCAGCCCAGCCAGGACCGGGAATTCAATAGCACGCCCTCGCGGGGCGGTCCCTGATCGGGGCGCGTGTGCGCGGCCAGCCCCGCACCCCCGCCCCCCCCCCCCTCCCCGACCTCACACTCGGAAGACCATGGGAAGGGATGACCAACGGCCCTGGGGCGACCCCAGCCGAGCCCCCGGCCCCCAGCAATCCGCTCCTGATGCGCATGTGGTCATCCATCACCGCGCCCGACCGGATTCACGTTGGTCGACCCCCCTTCCCCCCCCGGCCCCGGCCCCGGCTCCGGCTCCGGCCCGACCTCCCCGGCTCCGTCCCCATCCTCCCCCAGCCACTTCCGTCTCAAACAGAGGGAGCCACCACTTCGCCCCTTTCGTCCCTCGGAGTTGGCGCCCACCGGAACAGGGCCACTCGCCGCCCGCCGGCCCGCCCGCCGGCCCGCCCCCCTCGTACGGACTTTTCCGTTACCGCCCCAGCCAATCCATCCCCGGTTGGCGGGCACACCGACGAGGCCCTTCCCTCGCCATCCCCCTCCGCCACCCCTTCACACCGCCCCCTTGCCCCTTCCCAGCCGCACCTCCTCCCCGCCCCCCCCCCCTGGTCCGCAAGATCGAAGCCCTCCTGTCGTGTCTACCGCGCCCTTCCCTTCCTTTCCTTTTTTTTCCCCTAGACCAGTGCGTTGCCTCTTCCCCTCACCATCCCATCTCCGCCCCACCGCCGGCGCAGTAGGCCACCATGCTCACCCTCTCTTCTGCCCATTCCCCTCCGCTGCCTTCAGCCATGACAATCAACAACAACGTCGGAAGCAGCCTTCCGACCACGAGCCCCGACATGTCCACCCTCTTTTGGAATGTATGTCCCCCCCCCCCACCCACCCACCCACCCATCGGTCCTTCGCCGATGTGTGCCCCTGTCTCTCTCTCTCTCTCTCTCTCCCTCCGCTGCACCCCGACAAGGCCCCACACTCACAACTCCAAATGCGCCCCACAGGACATCAAGCCCCTCTTCGACCGCATCCTGTCCCATCCGCTGATTACTGCCATCAAAAATGTCACCATCGACACCAACCAGCTGGTTCTATTTGTTATCCAGTCGCGCCTGGTGATCGCGGATGTCGTCCGCGCGCTGGCCATCCTTGCCTCCCGCGCGCCGGCCATCGAGGTGACCGTCGTCGTCTCGAATGCCGTCATCGCCGTGGCCGAACTGAAGGCTGCACATGACCGTGCGTCGCACTTACCTTCTGCCCTCTGCTCCGCCTCTGCCCCCCCCCCCCCC
>NW_009242974.1:153586-157029 GCF_000388065.1 Fonticula alba
CCCCCCTCCCCCCGGCATCCCACCTGAAGGCCACCTTGGCCGCTTCAATATCGATCCCGCGGCCCTGGACCGCGCCAATTACTCGCCCAACGCCCTGATGGCCGGGTCGCACGCCATCCGCATGGCCCATGAGCGGCCCTTCCACGAGGCCCTCGCCTCCATCCTCCCCCTCCTTTGGGTCAATGTCGCGGTGGCCAGCAGCATCCAGAAGGCCGGCCTTGGCCAGCCGGCCTCGGCCTCCTCCCACCAGATCCGGGAATTCTGCACCCAGGTCATCGAGATGTTCTCCACCAGCAACCTCGCCAAGGCCACCACCTCGCTGATTACCCTGATCGACCGCATCGACTCCGATGGGGCCACCTCGGCCATCAGCCACACGCACCAGGTCCTGTCCATAGGCGATGCGGCCAACATGCCGCAGATGGTCACCAACTCCCCTCCGCTCTTCGAGTCCGACCGCCTTGCCATGCGGAGGCACTTCAGCCAGGGCACCAAGTGCGTTTGGCTCCTGTACGAGTGCTGCATCAACAACCAGTCCTGGACGATCTGATGTGCCACGCGGGGGGGGGGGGGGGGGGGGGGGGGGGGGCCCCCCTCCCCCGCCCCCCCCCCCCCCCCCCCCCCCCCCCCCCCCCCCCCCCCCCCCCGCCCCCCCCCCCCCCCCCCCCCCCCCCCCCCCCCCCCCTCCGCCCCTCTCATTCCCCCATTATAGATGTGCATGCGCAGAGACAGACACGCGTGGCGCGCCTATGCGTCTGTGTGCGGGTGACCACATGCAGACTGTCATTTTCCCTTTCCTATCTCTCTCTCTCCCCTTCTTTCCTTCATTCCCCTTGCCCTTGTTTTCCTCCCCCTCATCCAGCCCAGCAGCGTGGCCCCTGGCGCCGGCGCCAGGGGGGAATGCCCCGCGTGTCCCTCGCCCCCGGCCACCTAAATACATGCCCCCCTCCCCCTTCTGATGACAGGTATTGACCCTACACGTGGGCATCTGAGTTGAGAACACACACACACACACACACGCTAAGTGGTGTTTGTGCCCTCGCTCGATGGGGATTCACACATATCCCCCCACCCCTCTGCCACGTGTGTGTGACAGGGAATGCACAAGGGCAGGATGCGTATCTCTATACTATTGAAGTGTATTGGGGAGAGGGAGAAGAGGAGAGGCACCGCTTGGCCGGGGCAGACTGTTTGCCGTACACGAGCCACACGGGGAGGGGGGGGAGGGGAAAAGGCCAGGGAAGATATCATCAAGGACGGGAAAGAGAGAGAGAAAGAGGGAGGGAGAGGAGGGAGAGGCGAAGAGGGAGAGAGAGAGAGAGAGAGAGAGAGAGAGAGAGCGCACGTGCATCAAAAACAGCACGCCAGAACACCCCCTCCCCCCCCCCCCCCCCTCCCTGCGCCCCATATCCTCCCCCGAGCCTTCCCCTGCGCCTCGCTCTCAATGGACAGGATCGGGAGACTGGCTGGGAGTGCTGTGAAGGGATGCCGTCTCGAGGAGGGCATCAGCGCTGCGCGTCGATGAGGGAACAGCCGACATGGCGGCCGAGGTGACGGCCGCATTGGCGGCAGCCACCGCCGCCGCCGAGGCGGCAGCCACCGCCGCCGCCGCCGTCAACGACTGGGCCTCATGCAGGGCATCCGCCTCGGCGGCCTCCGCATTCCGAGCATTCTTGGAGGCGGTGGCCGCACCGCTGCTGACGGCCGGCGTCGGGCCAATCATGCTGAAGGCCCGCTTGGTGATGTCCGCCGACCGGGAGATGCCCCCGCCGGGGGGGGCCCCCTCCACCGGGGACTCTGTGCCGTCCGAATCGTCGGAGCCACTGCCACATGGCAGATCCCCCAGCACACAATCACGCACACGCCAATACTCCACCCAACGCAAGGAGGCATAGGCGCCGAAGTCGAAGTCGATTTCCGACGGCGGAACGCAATGCGCCGAAATCAGACCCCACAGGATCCAAAGGAGATGTGACACCAGCGCATAGCGAGTCGACTCCAGCAGCACCTGGTCCACCTCCTCCGAGGAGATGCCCAGGGCCGCGGCCTCGGCCTCCAGCGGAGGCGGGCCGTCCGTGTGCAGGTACGGGTCCAGACGCACCGACCCAAGGGCCTCGAGGCGCCGGTACTCGGCCAGGTACGCCCGGATGAAGGCCCGCTGCTCGGCCACCGACGGGTAAAGGTGGAAGTGGAAGACATGCGGCTCGGAGGAGTGGTAATCGGCGGCCCACTGGAAATGGGCGACGACAAGAAGGGGGGGGGGGGAAAAAAACAACAACGAGGGCAGGGGGAGGACGGAGAGACCGAAATGACGGGGATGACGGGAGGAGGAAGACAACGGCACACATGTGAGGAAGTGGGCGAGGACATGGGGGGAAAGCGTGAAGGAGGGCGAAGAAATGCGAAAGAGAAAGGCCCCCACCCCTGGCACTCTAGCGCCACGATATGCCGATCCACCGCCGAGGGGCGCAGAGGCCTGCACCCAGTGTCGCCACCATGCGTGGTCGACGCACCTCGCAGAAGTGGTTGCCGATGTCGAAGCCGCGCGGCGCAAAACCAGCATACTCCAAGTCGACCATGGTCACACGGCCATCATAGCCGACCGCTGTGGGCAGGCTGTCCGACGTCCGGTGCGGGGTCGTCGAATCATGGCCACCATCCCGGCGCAGGATATTCCCATACTGGGCGTCATTGTGGGAGAAGACAATTGGACTGCGCTGACCATCGCGCGTTTCCAACTCCTCGAGCTTGGCCTCGAGCCAGTCGAGCTCCGCCTGCAGGTCGGCCACCGACACCAGGCGCGTGGTACGCAGGCGCGTGGTCAGGATCTCCGGATCGCCCATGCAGGCACCGGTGGTCGGCGCTCCGGCAGCCCCCGGGGTCGGCGCCCCGGCCAGCGCGTCAGCAGCAGCCGGCTCCGGCTCGGCGCTGTGCCGCAGAGCCGCGCCAGCGGCGCGCGCCTCCGCATCCAAGGCACGGAGGTTGACCGCCCAGCGGCGGATCTTCGCGAAGAGGGACGACACCCCGGGCGTCTCGCCGGGGATCGACGGCGGCGGCGGGAACCCATGGTCCCGGGCCTGGGGCGAATAGTCCAGGCCGATGGCATGCAGCCGGGCCATGGCTCGGGCAATGCTCCGCGAGGTCCCGGGCGAGCGGACACTCTTGGCATCGATGGTGCGCGCGTCGCCGATGAACTCCTCCAGCCGGCCCCCGGGGAAAGAGGCCATCAGAGCCGGGCCCAGGCCGTAATTCGCCACCAGGCCGAAGATCGACAGCTCGGTCTCGCGCGAGAAGAAGTGCGACGAGCCGGAGCCATACACGCGAAGGAGGATATCCGGATGTGAAGAGGATGAGCAGACGTAGACCTAACCCGGCGGAGTGTCGGGAGGGGAGGAGGAAGGAGAGTGAGTGGAAGAGGGGGAGAGGGGGAGAGGGGAGAGGGG
>NW_009242974.1:161205-163527 GCF_000388065.1 Fonticula alba
CTCTTTTCTTGTCCATTGCGGGTATATTTCCGGGGCCGCCGGCATCCCCCCGGCCCTGCCGTGGGCACCGGGCCTGCCCACCCCAGCGCCCGGAGGGGGGCGGGGGGGGGGGGGGGGGGGGGGGGGGAAACAGGGCAGGGGACGCACTAGCCGGCCGGAGAAGGGGGCCCAGGGAGAACGCGAACACCTCGGAAACAGCAGGCCGCCGGCCGAGCCACGGCACGGCTTTGGCTGGCGCCGGCGTCACCTCACAGGGGGCGCCGGTATGCCTGGGAGAACCGGTGGCGAGCGAGCACCTCTGCCCAGCGCCCCACCACACCACCACCGGCCCCCCCCCCCCCCCCCCGCGCCCGTTCGCTAAGCCGGTCGGGGGGAAATAGACATGCCCACATGAGCCAGACCTCGGGGCCGCCCTCGATCTGCTTCTCCAGTCCGACGGAACCCGTGACTCCCGGGCGAGGTTGGTCTCACCGCGGTGGTGTGCGTGGGAAGATGTTCCCCTCTCATCGGCCTGCGCCCAGAGGGGCGGGGGGAGGGGAGGACCACCCCCGGCCGCACACCTCACCGCGCGGCCAGCAGACGGTCCGGGGATGTCGGCGTCGCCGAAGCAAGACGCCGAAGGGCGAACACCGCGCCCCAGGTGCCCGCTCCGTGTGCAGACCCTGCCTCCGGCCGGGGGCGCCCTGCCCTGCGCCCCCGTACCCCCCCCCCCCCCCGAGGCAGGCGTCGGGGAAGGCACAGAGAAAAGAAAGAGAGAAAGCGAGCCAGAAAGGACATGGGACCAATCGAAGTTTGGTTTGACAACCACCCTGCAACGTGGCGAGGGACTCGAGGGCGCTTTGTCAAGCAGGCGCAGGGAAGCCCGGGCCGCGCGCGCACGCGCGCGCACACACCAGAGGATTCGCCGACGCCGGGAAAGGCCCCCTGTGCGGGTGGGGCTGTCTCCCGGCGCCAGCTTTCGGTCGCCCGACGGGCAGGCCCGGGGAGGGGGGGGAATCGACCACACACACACACACACACACACACACACAGTCCGCAAACGCAGGGCGCGGGCATTCTCCGCACGCCATGACCTCGGCACCGTCGTCCCCCCCCCCCGCCCTGTGGGCGGGAAAAAGAACAACAATAATAACCCAAGAAAATGAGCCTCCAGTCACGCGCACACGCATAAAAAGCCACCGCCGGCCCGCCGGCCCGCTGGCAATGGCCGTCGGTGACCGGCGCCAGAGAGTGCTGCGGGCATCCGCGCCCGGGAGACGGACACAAAAAAGGCCCGCGACCACGGAGACAAGGGGGAATACTCCAGGCCCCTAGATGGCACGGCGGGCAAAGACGAATGAGCGTCCCTTGCAATGGTGTTGGGCCATTCAGGTCTCCCTTGAGGCAAGACCGTGAAAAGCCCATCAGTAAAGCCGCCCAAAGAGGGCTGCCGGTGTCTGGTCCCCCCCTTCATGGGCAGCCCGGGCGGCCGGCCGGCCGGGAGGGGGGGGGGGGCACACACCGTGGACGAGAGGCGCACAAGGCACTGAGACACAGGGGGACGAGGAAGCAAGGGATCTCGGGGAGGTGACATCACGACACCCCTCCGGGGGGGGTGGCTCCCTCGCGGGGGCGCCCGCGAGAGAGCGACAACGAGCGAGAGAAAGAGACACACGAGTCAGTGTGCGAGCGGCTCGCGGTGTGCCGCGCGACCGGCGGCGACAAACGCAGCAACGCCCTCGCCCACACAAAAGGCACCAAGCCCGGCTTGGTGGTAGACAAACACAGACGCAGGACACGCCGCGGGGGACGAGAGCCCTCGGGCCTGAACTCTGGGCCTGCCAACTGGGACTCGCAGAACTGCCCACTCTTGTGCCTGCGCCCCGCTTGCCTTCTTGGAGGACCGTCGCGCCGGCGAGCGAGACAAAGAGAAACACCACCGAGAGAGAGAGACAGAGAGAGAGAGAGAGAGAGAGAGACGGAGGGAAGGGAAGAATCCGCCCAGAGAGGAGGGCAAAGGCCGACGGGGGGTCGGCCTCATTGCGAGCGGCGGGCGCCCCATCCTCGGGTGGCCCCTGCCCCCCCCCCGTTCCCCGCCTCGGCCTCGCCTCAGCTATGACCACATCCGTGGCTGTTGTCAAGAGCAGGCATCGCAACGAGGCTCGTCGCGCGAGGCAGCACCTCCCGGCGGTGTTCGCCCTCGTGGGGCTTCCCCTGCTCACCGCGGCCCGGCGCCTCGCCCGCCTCCGCCCAGGGGCCGCGAGGAGGAACAGCCGAGCAGCAGGGCCCACGACGGCGCCACGGTCGAACGGGGCGGAGATCAGCAGCCCAACACGGCCCCGG
>NW_009242974.1:163537-165278 GCF_000388065.1 Fonticula alba
GGGGAGAGGGGAGAGGGGAGAGGGGGCGGGAGAAGAGGGGAACCGAAGCCAATGACAGGAAGGGAGGTTATGGTTATGGAGGAGACAGGGGGACCAGGAGGTGGCCCTTCGACCCCGCCACCGTGCCCACCCCCACGCCATGACCATAACCGATGAGCACCTTCACACAGGGGCATATGGCAGCGCAGGAACATACCGTATTGGAGAGCGCGCCGGTGAGTCGGCGCATCTTGAAGTCGGAATAGGGCTCGATCAGACGAGAGCCGGAGGTCGGCGAGGGCGGGCGCTCGGCCACCGGGGTAGCCTGTTGGCGCGCGGCTTGTTGCTGCTGCTGCTGCTGCTGCTTCGTCTCGGGGGTGTGATCGGCCGTCTGCTCGGCCACCTGCTCGGAGTCAAGCGGACGCTCGCACACAAATCGAATGAGCTGGCGCGTGTCGTCCAGCAGACGCTGGCGGCTTTGGGCGCGTGCGCGCTTCCCGGAGCCGGCGGACTTGCTCGGAGAGTGCGGGGTCGTGGTCACGGACGTCGTCGGAGTCGGGGCCGGGGAGAACTCGGTGGAGAACCCCATGGCCGGACTGCCGAGAGGGCTGCCAGCCACCGAGGCCGATGAGGAGGAGGCCGAAGCATGCACCTGCGAGGGAGAGGGAGCCGGGGGGTAGTGACTGCCCGAGGGGCCCAGCAAACGCAAGCCCACCAGGGCCGGAGGGCAAACCTCGCGCAGATCCACCGGTGGCCGGGTGAAAAGCTCATCCTTCAGCAGGTGCGAGGTCTCCAGGGCCACAGTGTGCCGAGGGGGCGGAGACATGGTGCCGCCAGTCGGGGCAGCACGGTCGGTGTTGGTTGCTTCCACCACCGAGCGGGCGCCGCTCGCCGGGGAGCCGTCATAGGACGAGTTCATGCCGGGGCCGGGATGCAACGGATGCAAGGGACGAGGAAGGAAGCGAGCAAGGAGGAGCGGAGGGAGAAGGTGGGGAGCTACGAGGGAGGGAGGGCGTGCGTGAAGCAAGACAGGGAGGGGGGACCAGCCCGGGCAGCTCGAGTGTGAGGAGGGAAACTGAGGGCCACGAAGTGGGTGCAAAGTGGCTGGGGGGATGAGATAGCGGGGGGCGAGGTCGGGTCCTCCGCGGGCGGGCGGGCGGGGGGGGGATGGGCAAGAGGAGGAGGAGGAGGAGGAGGAGGAGGAGGTAAGTCAACGGGGGAAGGAGGAGGAGAGGAGGGAGGAGAGGAGGGAGGAGAGGAGGGAGATGGCAAGAAACCTTAGGCAGTGTCCGTGCGAGGGGGGGAAAGATCTTCGCGCTTGGCGCGCGGCGATTAAATGCGGCCTGAAAAAAGGGGGCGGGGAAGCGCCCACACGAGGCCTCTCCATCGCGGGCATCAGGGGCGCAGGGTCAAGCGGCCGCGGTCTAGCCGCGCTACGCGGCATCGACCGGCAGACCGAGCGGCCGGCCCGGCGACAGAATGAGCGAGGACCCGGGGGACCGCCTACTCGCGTGGGCACCGGAGGCAGGCGGAGACAGAGAGAGAGAGAGAGAGAGAGACACGCCACCGAGAACCGCACGGAGGCAGGGAGAACAAGCAGGACGGCGACAGCAGGAAATGGCCCTGAGGCATGCCGGCCCCGTTTGCGCGCGGTGGTGCGCACATGCCGCATGCGGGCAGCCAGCGCCTATCCGCAATGCGGGGGCAGAGCCTCCGTTCGCCCTGGGGACCGTGCGCACACGGTCCCCCCCCCCCCCCCCCC
>NW_009242974.1:166933-185570 GCF_000388065.1 Fonticula alba
CGCGTTCCATCCCGGATTGCGGGCCAGGCCGCGAAGCCGGGCCCAGCGGGTTACAGGCACTGGCCGCCCGCCGCCGTGAGGAGACCCCGGCCCAGCCTCCCGCCCGGTCGGATTTACGTCCCCCCTCCCCTCGCTCGCCGGCCCCAGAGACACACCGACCGTGAGCCGCCCCATAACTTGGGGCGCGGCCCCTCCCTCCACACGGTCCGAGGCCGACAGGCACACTCGGGAATAATATCCGCCCCCGGGGAAGACCGGGCGGGGGTCGTGCGCACATATATGCACACACTCACACAGGAATACATGACCACAACACGCAACCGCACAAGCCTGCAGGCCGCGCACGGCCAGAGGCCGGCAGGGGAGAGTGTGCCCCCTGAAAAGGAGATCATCCACCCACCAGGCTCCTGCAGGCCCGGCCCGGCCCGGCGCGCAAGACCACCAGAGGCGCCTATGCCGGCCGAGGGGCCCCGGGGAGGGGGGGGGGGGGGGAGGCGGCGGCATGCCCGCCCACACCCCGGCGCGGCGCTCGCCACCACAGGGCAGACGAGAGACAGAGAGAGAGGCCCGAGGCAGGGCGCCCGGCGGAGCGTCCCCCCAAGCCCCCGGGAGTTCTCTCTATCCGAGCGGATTTCCACCCGGGGGTTCCTTCATTCCGACAGAGGCCCCGGCCCCGGCGGAGGGGAGGCCCCGGAGGCCGGTGAACGCTCGCTCGCACAAGCCCAAACGGATCAGACACCGATGCCGGGC
Organism: Fonticula alba; assembly: GCF_000388065.1. Lineage (NCBI taxonomy): Eukaryota > Rotosphaerida > Fonticulaceae > Fonticula > Fonticula alba. The sequence goes on from NW_009242974.1 coordinate 167,684, forward strand.
GGGCGGGCCAGCGCCGGCGGGCGCACTCGCGGCCGGCACCGAGCCGCCCGCCTCCCGTTGCTCTCGGCCGGAGCCCCCGGTCCAAGCGTGCCCCAAGAAGAAACACCCCTTCCTCGGAAGGACCATACCGCGCCCGAGGGAGTCAGGGGGCGGGGGCGCTTGCCCGGTGGGGGCGGGGAGGGGGGCATACGGGGAGGAGCGGTGCGAACCGCCGATACATTCCACCTGCCTGCCCGTGCGCAGCTGAGGGGGCGGGCGGGGCGGGGGGCTCATCGCGAACGACCACACCCGCGCGCCGGAGACCGAGGGGCCGGCCCGGCGCTTGGGGAAGGGCGCACCAGCCCCGCACACGGGCCACCACATCCACCAAAATGCCCCACCCCGAGCAGGACGACCCCCGGCGCGCGCGGGCACACGGACCAACGAGCACCATAACCATCACGAAAGGCAGGCACCGTTCCGGCGAACCGGCGGCAACGGGTCGTGTCCCCCCCTCCCCCCCCCGAGAAACCGCCCCTCTCGCGGCCCCCGAAGAAGCGGGGAGAAAAGAAAGTCCCCGGCTGGCACTTGCATGTCGGGGCGGAGGCATTTTTACTTCACGTAACACCAAACTTGCCCCCAAACCGCCGGTAAAATGTCCCCCGCCCCCCCCCCCGGCCCCACATCTGCACCTCAAGGGCTCTCTCAATTATGAATTAAATGCGTAATAAATATTGATTAATGTGTTATCTCGGGCGGGCACCGAAGGGCGGATCCTCCGCAAGGTTGACGGGAGATGGAGCGCCGACGGTGTGGCCGAAGGCAGAACACCGTTGTCCGATCACATGTCCAATGAAGTCACTTTTACGCCGTAGCATGGCCCCTTTTCAAGCGCGACTTTTTCGTCCCAAAAGTGCACCCACTTCCGGCCGAACGGTGCCCCCGTTCGTGGGGCATATCGCCTCTCGCTTGGGTGTTTGTCGCCCCCTCATGAGGGGCGGGCGGCGGCGCGAGGCACGGTCTCCTCCCGCGGCCAGTGGCCGCCCTCCACCGGCAGATGGAGCACGGTGCCTCTCGTTGCTGGTGTCCCGCCGCCCGTTCCTGGGTGGTGTGCCCCCTGTCAAGAGGCGCCCGGCTATGCCGAGAGCAGCGGCGTCGGTCGTAAAATGGGCTCTCTCCCGCCGCCCGTCCGTTCGCCACCAGGCGCAGGATGTCCTGCCAACCCAAGCCCCCCCCCGCCAGGCGAGGGTGGAGAAGGCCGGGCGCGCGAGAGAGAGAGAGAACCCGCGGGGGGCTGCCCTCGTCGCCGGGGGGACACGGGCCCACGCCACGCCCTGGCGCCCGGACGGGGGGAGGGCACAAGGGGCCGTGTTTTTGGCCCCGGCGCGGGGGTGCGGGAGAAGCCCATCTCTCGAAGCGCTTGCGGTTCCGCCGCATGTGATGCCACCGAGCATGCACCCCCGTCCAGGCCGCGTCCTGCCGGAATTTGGCGCGCCGTCCGCCCGGGCCCGACTCTTGGATCGGGGCGGAAGAGTGTGGGGGGGAGGGCCGTACCACCCCCCCCCCCCCCCCCCCACACCCCGGCGCCCTGGTCACCGGCCCCGCATTTCCAGCTGCCAGCTTCCCCGGCCCCTTGTGTGTGTGCGCGCGTGTGTGTGTGTGCCTGTGGGTGTCCCGGGCGTGTGCGTGGGGTTCGCCCGCCTGGGGTCCGTTCGCTGCTGCCACTCTCGCGCGGCGCCCACGCACGTGCCCGCGCGCGCGCGCACACGCACGCGCCCACCCACCGCAGAGAGGGAGGCGCCCGGCCCACGGCGCGCCCGGCCCGCACGCTTGAAGAGCCGGAACCCCGGCAGCCGGGCTATCATTGCCCCGGCCTCTCTCTTTTGGTTGTTGTTTTTCCCTACACTCCTTTGAGATTTATTCCTGTCACAATGGTTAGTTCTCCTTTTCCCTCCCCCGCCCACTGCCCTCCTCTCTCTTTCTCGTCTCGCCCCCCCCCCGTGTGCCCCCTCCCCCCCCCCCTCGCTCGGCTTCTCTCGGTCTCCGCTCTCCCTCTCCATCGGCCTGTGTCTGTGGATGCGCGCGTGTTCGGCACGGGTGTGCATGGTCGATGCCCCGCGCCCCCGCCCCTCCCCCCTCCCCGCTCGCTGTCTCCTTCTCTCGTCCTCTCCTCCCCCCCTCCAGCGCGGATTGATGGCCGGCGTTCGCCCCCGTCTACCGGGGTATCTCCGCCCTCCGGTTTTCCGCGTCTCGCCCATCGGGAACGCCACGCGCGCGCGCGCGCACCGCGCCACGATCTCCTCCGGTTTCCTGACGTGAGGGGGCGAGAGGCACCCTGATGATCAGCCATGCTCGGGCCTCCTCTTTCCCTTGTCGGAGAGAGGGCCAGTCATCGCACATGGCCCCGCTCGTCATGCCGCCACCCCCCCTCTCCCCCCTCGCGCAGGGAGGCAACCCGGTCACGGCGCAGATCCCGACGAGAGAAGGAGACCAGCTTTGGGAGGGACCACCGGGAAACGCGGCGACACCCGCGCCCCATCACACGCACGCCGATGGCAGAGCGGGCCCGAGCGAGAGAGAGGCACCCTACGCGAAGGAGGGGAGAGAGCGGCCGAGGCTGCCCCGACCCGCGTGGGGGGCGGTGCCCACTCGCGCCATCGCCCTGGCTTCCCGCCTCCCCCTTTCTCGCTGCCCTGCCGCGGATGTGACTTTCCAATCTCGCATCCGACGCCCCACGACGCCACCCCATCATATGCTGACCCTGCTCATTCCGTGCCGCTCTCCTCCCCCCTCTCCTCCCCCCCCCTCCTCCCCCCCCTCCGGACGACACACACACGCACAGGGCCGTGTTCGCACCAAGACCGTCAAGAAGGCTTCTCGCGTCCTCGTCGAGAAGTACTACCCCAAGCTCACCCTTGACTTCCACACCAACAAGCGCATCGCTGATGAGGTCGCCATCATCCCCTCCAAGCGCCTCCGCAACAAGATCGCCGGCTTCACCACCCACCTGATGAAGCGCATTCAGCGCGGTCCCGTCCGCGGTATCTCCTTCAAGCTTCAGGAGGAGGAGCGCGAGCGCCGTGACAACTGGGTCCCCGAGCAGTCCGCCGTCAACACCGACCGTGTTGAGGTTGATGCCGTCACCCTGAAGATGCTTGCCGCTGTCTTCCCTGGTGAGGTCACCGGTGTTGTCAAGGCTGAGAACACCCACACCCGCCGCCGTGCCCCCAAGCGCAACTAAGCGCCTCGCGCGTCGTCTCCCGTCGCTCTGCGCGCTGCACCGTTGTTCTGTGGCTCCTAATGAAACCTAGTGGCCGATATACATTTGTGCCGGTCGTGTGTGTGTGTGTCCTTGTTTGTGTCGGTCCCGGCGCGCGCCCGTGCGCCTCTCCCCGTCGCCTCTCCCTCCCCCTCCGCCGGCGCGGGGGGCGATGCGCGCAGAGCAGGGCCGAGGGGGGGGCACAGGCCGCAGGAGGGAGGGGGGCAGCCACAGCACGTGTGTGTGTGTATGTGTTCGGCTCTTGCGCCCACGGCATTCTGTGCATTCGCGGCCGCGGGAGGGGGCCCGGGATCTTGGGACCCGGCTGGCAGGGGGGGAGAGGGAGGCAAGTTAACGCACGGGCGCCGCGCAGTGGACGCGCCAGGGGGGCGCCCGGGAGGAGTTCCTCCCCGGTCATCGCGCGCCCGCCGGAGACAGCGCGCGCTCTGTGCCGTATCCCGCCTGGCTGCTGCCGAGACTCCCGTCCCCTCTCTCCGCACAGGCCGCCTGCAAACCAGCCATCACCATTCTGCGGCCCCCTCGCCCGGCCATGCAGGGCGCGCCCCTTGCCTTTTCTTCTCGCCGGGGCCCGGTTTTCTCCCTGCTCAGGGCGCATCCCGGGTCTCCGCCTGGTGGGTGCGGCCGGGGATCTAGCAGGGGGGCTGGTTTTCTTTTCCCGAGTCCTCCCCGGGACAGCGCGGAGCCGGCGGCCTCAAGCAGCAGCGGCCGAGACAGGGGTGCTCATATGCCAGAATGCGTTTCGGCGTTTGTTAGACCTGTTGCAGCACCTTGCACGGCACCCGCACCAGAGCCCGTCAACAGGCCACCGGACACATTGGAGTGCGTGCCCCCCCGGCGGCTCGACCCCCAGATGGATTGTGGTCTTCCCCACATTCTACAGAACAAGAACACAACATGAAACCAGAATACCGGCAGAGGCTGGCAGAATAAACTCAAATCCCAATTAACACCCACTCGCATGTATTCGGGCGGGATGTGCTTTGTCCGGGGAGGCGCAGGGGCCTTTGCAAGAGCCACCGCCTGGCGGTCCGCTCCAATCGTCCGGCCCCCCCCCCCCCCTTTACTCCGGCTTGACGGCCACCATGAAGGCGCACTGGTATTGGTACCTGAGCATGGACTTGGCGTTGGACGCATACGGCACATTGTCGATCTGGCGGAACTCCTGTTTCCGCGCGCGCGCGCGTGCGTGCACATCATTGCCGAGGGACATGGCCGGGAGAGCGGCGGTTAGGACAGGCACGCCTCGCCCGAAGCCACCTCGGCAGGCAGGGGGACGCACCTTCACCTCGAAGCCGATGGACTCGGCCACCTGGCGGACCTCGGCCCAGGTGAGCTCGATGCTCAGCTCGCCCGGGGTGTTTTCAAAGTGGAACAGCAGCGGCCCATTGTTCAGCCACACCCCACCCGGCGGGAGGAGATCCCAAATGCGCTGGAGATAGGCCACAATGTCGTGCGCAGTGTCGATGAAAAAGGCCGTCACCACCGCGTCCCACTGGCCACGGTGGTTGGTCGCCCCGTCGTTGGCCCCACTGACTGCATAAACATCCAGGAAGTCCCCGGCCGACATGGAGAATCGGCTCCCGGGCGGCAGCGCCGGGGCCACGTCTGGCACGGTCACCGGCCGCGTCTGGTCGCTGGCGTCCCAGCTGTTGGAGAATTGCAGGCAGAAGGGGAAAATCTGGTAGGCATTCGGAACGGCGCCACTGTCGCAGGCGAACACCCGGCAAGGAGCAGCACGAGCGACCGGGTCAGCACAAACGACCAGGGGAGAGGGGGGGGGGGGAGGGCGGAGGGCGGAGGCAGATGCAGTGGAGCGCATGGACAGACGCACCCATTCAGGATGAACTCCGACACCAGGAGCATGTAGTGCGAGAACTCGTTCCCCTCGCACTCGTAGCCACGCCGCGCGATCTCGAAGGCCAGACGCCCGAGACCGGCCCCGGGAACCAGCACACGCGGGGGGCGGGTTTCACTAGGCGGCAAGTTAGCCAGGCAAGCGCGGCGGCTCCGGTCGCGGCGCCCTGATCGCGGGGCAGGCAGCAAGATATCCCCGGCACATGGGCCAGCATCGACAAGCGCACCGTTGGTCGGATGGAAGGTACTTGGCCAGCCCCTCCAACAGGGGGTCGTAGCAGACACGCCGCTCCTCGGCGCCCTCAGACGACCAGTCCCGAACCAGCTGGCCGAGGACACTCTTGACGCTGTCATGCTGCGAGAGCTTCGTCGAGATCAATCGCTCGCGGTGGTCCTGCCGGGGTCACAGCCATTAGCACATCGCTCGGAGGGGCAGCCGGCGGGCGACACCCAGGCGCACAGCTGGCGGCCAGCAACGTACCTCCTCGGCCTCCGGCTCATCGGAGAAAAACTTGGCCAAATGCGGCGAGATGACCTTGTCAATGAAGTACTGGTTGCCCACGACACATGCCCGCACCGAGGCCAGCTTGGACATCACCGGGGTCAGGAGGGCTGTGGGGGGCGGGGAAAAAAAAGGGGAGGGGGTCAGAGGATCCCGAGCAGAGCAGCCAAGGGAAGAGCACCCCCCTCCGGCCACCAGGGCCCAGGTCATACCACGAGACGAGGCCGGAAGCCGCTGGATGTTGGACAGGAACCCCGCAAGGCGATGCTCTCCATTGAGCCGATATGCCTCGAAGGCGGACAGGACATCCAGGAAGCGCTTCCCCTCGAAGAGCTCGCCCTCCTCGTCACTGGTGCAGTCCGAGTCGCCGGAGTCGTCCGAGCCACCGGAATCGCTGGCGTCACTATGGCCACCGCCAGCCGGGGGGCCAGAGCGCCGGGAGGGTCCCTCCTCGTCCGAAGAGGAACCATCCGAGTCCGGCTGCCCTGGAGGAGGCCGCGAGCCCACTCGCGTCGCGTCATGGTCATTGGCGGCCAGGAGTTCGCGCAGCTTGGCCGAGGACCGGTCCTCGGCGTCGTGTCCGTGACTGTGCCCATGGCTGTGTCCGTGACTGTGCCCATGGCTGTGTCCATGGTTGTGTCCATGGTTGTGGCCGTGGCTGTGGCCGTGGTTATGTCCATTGTCATGATAAACCGGAAGCTCAGCATCGGGCGCGGTGGGTCCCTGGCGATAGTGGCCGCGACCGCGGCCATGCCGTCCTCGGGGATGGTGGTGGTGACCATGCATAGGCCCAAGCGACTGGTCGTGTCCGTGTCCGTGTCCGTGCCCATGTCCGTGCCCGTGGCTGTGCCCGTGGCTGTGCCCGTGTCCGTGGTTGTGTCCGTGGCCGCGGCCGCGCCCATGGTCTTGCCTGTGGCCATGGTCGTGTCCCTGGGTATGATCCTGGCCATGATCATGTCCACGTTGATGGCCGTGCCCATGGCCATGTCCACGGCTGGGACCGTGGGCATGATGGTGCATGCGGCCAAAATGGGTGGGGCCATAGCCCCGGCGGGAATGCCGAGCTCCACTCCACCGGGCCGCCTCCGCGGCAGGATCGTACGGGGGCGGCTGGTCATTGGGTAGATCCTCAGTGACAGCAGCAGCAGCAGCAGCAGGGGCCGGCGACTCGATCGAGTCGAAGTACTCATCACCATCGTGCTGGGGAGCCGACCCACGGCCGGGGTCATCGGGGTTGCTCATGTCGCGTTTGGAGGGGGAGGGGCGAGCGACAGACAAACAGAGGGGCAGGAGGGCAGAGTGAGGCGCAAAGAGGGGCAGTAGAGCGGGGAGGAAGGGCAGAGAGGGGGAGAGAGAGAGATGGGTATCTTGGCTGACTGGCAACACTGCCAGGTGGGGAGGATAAAAGCAGTTCTTTCCCCCTCCCGGGACGTCTCTACACAGGGAGCCAGGAAGGCGAGACCCGCCGAGTCCCTTCCCTGGGTGCCGGGCGCGGCTCCGGCAAGGGTGCGGGATCATTGTGCCCATGTTTCCGGTCTTTCGCCTGGGCCATCTCTCTCTGGTGGGGCTGGACCGGCCCCCCCCCCCCCCCCCCCCCCCCCCCCACACCCCTCGGCTTGTCGCCCCGTGCTGGTCTCGGTGATCGTCCTCCCCCCCCCTCTCCCCGGGGGCGGGCGATCCGCGCGCCCGAAGAAACAGTCCGAAAGGGGGAGGAGGAGCCCAAGCGGCCCCTGTGGATCGGGGATCTGCCAACGGATGGGCTCCGAGCACCTCCCACCCCACAGACTCGCCCTGGCTTTCTGTCAGGTCCCGCCAGACATCGAGCTCGCACCCTTGTCTCTCGTCGGCCCGGATGGAGGGCCGCGCACGAAGCGAAGAGAAAGGGCCCCATCCTTCGTTTTTCGTCCTCGCGTTGACACGACCGCCCAAGCTCCAAGGCCAGGGGCCCGGGGGCTGGTCGGTGGCTTGGCCCCCGCCACCGAGGCCAAGGATGTTCCCCCGCCCCCCAGCTGGGTTGAGGGGACCAAATTTCCCTCCCGCCCCCTCGCCCCTCCCCCCCCCCCCGCCCATCGTCGACGCATAGTCCTGGCGAGCGGGGCCCTTGAGGCCCGAAAATTAATGAGCATGCGGCGTTTAGATGGCCGCCAGCTGCTTCCATGTGTCTCCTCCCTCCTTCTCCCGCCCCTCCCTCCCCCCTCGCCCCGCTCACTGGCCCCCATCATAGTTCACCCTCTGTGTGCCTTTCGGTGCGGTGATCGCTTTTTCCCTTCCCCATCCCCCCGTCCCGGTGCTAACTCCCCGCCCGCGCCCGCGCCCGCGCCCAATACACAGCTCCGGCGTCTGATGGCCGCCTAAGGCGACCTCCGCCCACTCTCCCTGTCTCCCCCCTCCTCCGCTCGACCTCCCCCCTCCCCCCGCCCCCCATCCCCATTTCCCCTCCCCTGCTTCGACCAGGCTCGCTCTGCCCCGATTGATCGCCCTCCCCCGCGGCGCCCCTCAAAATGAGCACCACACAGGGCCTCGGCTCGGTGCAGCTGCCCGACGATACGGCGGCCTACCTGCTGGCGGTGAAGATCATCGGCGACTTCGCCCGGACAGCTGGCCCGCTGCGGCTGGTGACCACCGGCTCCACGCGGCCCTCGGCCGAAGAGTGGTTCACCCAGTCGTGGCGTCCGTCGGACCCCGTGGCACAGGCCGACTCGCCGGGAGCCACGGTAGCCGCGGCGGCCGCCGCGTCTTCCGCCTCCTCGGTGGGCGAGCGCCAGCAGTTGGCCCTCGGCGCCGGCACGGTCCATGCCATCGAGCTGGCGGTGTCGCGCGCTTGTCGGGCCTCCTTCTCGGCGGCGGCCCGGCGGCACCTGGCCCGGCGGGCGTTGGAGACCGCCGAGCGCCTCTACTCGCCGGTGGCCTCCTCCCCCGGCGACCGGGGTCACCTGCTGCATGGGATTGCCCTGGCGCATATCAGCTCTCGCACGGCCCAGGTCCTGGCGGTCCTGGATGACGCGGTCACCGAAGCGGCCGCCAGCGAAGTGGGCATCACGCCCGCCGGGCTCGGCACGACTGCCGGGCCCACCCCCAGCACGAAGGCCCCGCCCAATGACCCGGCCGATGGGCCGCAGGCCTGCCGCCTGTCGGCTGCCACGCCCGCCCTGCTGGACGGCGTGCTGGAAAGCGCGGCCAGCGTCTCGGACTTCACCATTCGCGCGCTGCTGGAGGAGGCCCTGCGCGAGGTGGACCGGTCGCTGAATCTCGAGCCCCTCCCCCTTCGCGGGGACGATCAGGGCCCCGGCGGAGCCGGCCATCTATCAAGCACCCCCGGGTCGATGAGCAACTCGCCGAGTCGCTCGTCCCTCAGCTCCTTCTCACGCAGCGGCAGCTCCTCCACATTGATGATGGCCGCTGCCGGGTCGACCAAGATCATGAGCGCGGCCTCGTCCCTCGGAGGGTCCATGGGGCGCGCCGCGCGCGCGGCCATTGCCTCGCCCCTGAGGCCCATTCGTGCGGGGTTCTCCTCGCGCTCCGGGCCCGGCACCGAGTCGGCCCCCACGTCGCCCACCGAGGCGGCGGCCGCCGCCGCCTCGGACTTTGGGCCCGGGGCGCAGCTGAGCCACGACTTCGGCCTGATGGACCGCACGGCCGGGGAGTCGGCCTCGGCCGACGCGCGCGTTTGCCGGGTGGTGGCCCTCTTGAACAACTTGGCCGTCATCGTGGCCTCCACCTCCGGCCAGGCCGACTGGCTGACCACGGCCTCAGATCCGCGACGCTCCTCGCGCTGGGTCCGCCGGCTCCTCATGCTGCCGGTATCGACCGGCGACATGGGCGATGCGCCCGGCAGCGATGTCGCCCCGCACACGTCCGCCCCCCCGACGCCGGCCCCATCCACGGGCAGCATGTACTGCCCACCGGCGGCGGCCCTCGGCCTCTGGCAGCGTGCCCGTGCCATGGCCCGGTCCCAGGTGTCCAGTCCGGCCCTCTCGGCCTGGCTGACAGCCTCCCTGGACAATAACATGCAGTTCTTGTCCCAGCAGTCGCCCTACCTTTGGGCCGGGGCAGCCGGCCGGGCGGACGCCCTGCCGGCCGGCCTGCGCGCGCGTCTCCTCCCCCTGGAGGGGTCCCCCGATCACTCGGCCCTGCGGGCGTGCTATCACCGGCTGCGACAGCTGGCGCGTGCCGCCCCGCGCGACCTTCTCGGCCCAGTGGCCGAGGAGGCCCTGCTCGGTGATGGGGCCCCCGCCGAGGGCCAATCCACATCCGGCTTCCGGTGGCTGGGGGCTCGCTTCAGTCGCCTGTGCCGGGCTCTGGGGACGTCCCCGACCACGGCCCTGTTTGTCGGCTGCGCGCCGGCCATCGATGTGAATGGCATCGGCCTGGGTCAGCTGCTGTGTCACTTTGAATTGGGCCTGGTGGCCTGTCTGCTGGGGGAGGATCTCCTCCTGGGCCTGGACCACCTGGCCGTGTGCCTCCTGCGGCTGGGGGACTTTGCGGCTGGGCTGCTGCATGCGCCGCCGACATTGCGCGATGCCCCGGCCCCGGTCGGGGCACATGCCGCCGCCGAGGCCGCCCTGCTGGGCGGTCATGCCGGGGCGTCCTTCCCCGGGGCCGGGACCGGGCGCCGGTGGCTGTCGGCCGTGCGCATCCTCGGCCACCGGGCCTATGCCGCGGCGTCCGGCCTGGCGGCCACCGATGTCTCCTCGCAAAATTTCCAAACCCCCACCGGTCCGGGCTTGCATCCGGAATTCGCCGGGCTTTGGACCGGACCCTGGGCCGTGGCCCGTCGTGTGCACCTTGCCCGGGCGGCGGTGCTGGCCGCGCCGGGGCTCTTTGCCCCGGAGCAGCAGCCCCCTTCGCCGGGGCCCCAGTCGGGCCACCACCCGCCGGCCGGCCAGCAGCTCTACCACCCCTCGGGGCCTGGGTCACGTTCTGGGGGGGGCTCCCTGCGCGATGAAATCCGCGCCCTCTTCGATGCAGATGCCCCCCTCAGCCCGCTGGCCCTGGCGGAGCTGCTTCATGATCTGGCCGTGTCCAGCTGGGGCCCCGACCTGGCCACCTGCTGGAGCCAACTCCACTCCGGCGGGTCCGATGGCAATCCCGCGCCCGGGGGAACTCCCGGCGCCGGCGGCGCGACCGCCTGGCTGGGGCCCCTCCTGGCCCGGGCTCGAGCCGCGCACATCCTCGCCCCGGCGGCCATGGTCTTTTTGGGGATCATTCCGGCCGCGTCCCTGGAGGCCGTATGGACGCGGGCCGATTCCGGCTTGGCCACGGCTGGAGCCACGACGGCGGTGGCGAACCCCCGCGCGGCGGCGGCCGCCACGGGGCTCACCCTTCCCGGGGCCGGGTCTCGCGGCGGGCTGCCCGCTCGGGCTGGGGATTTGCCCGACGGCGGGGTGACCATGCTCGATGCCCTGCGTGCATCGGCCGCCGTGGCCCGGTCGCTTGCCGGGCCCGGCATGGCGCCCGGGGCCGGATCTCTCCTTCTGGGGCCCGGGTCCGGGCCCTTCGGCAAGCGGTCCAGCCGCGCGCAGCGGCCGCTGCCCACCCAAGTCCAGGCGGCCCTGCTGCCCCTGTCGCATCTGCCCATGTGGTCATCGTCCATGATCATCGGCCGGAACAGCATCTCCGCGGCTGTGGCCGCCCCCGGCGTGCAAATTGCCCAACTCATGGCCGAGCAGCAGGGGCTCCTCTCGCCGGATGGCACGGCCCCTGGCACTTCCTCGGGTGCCGGGGCCGCATCCGGCCCCGGGTCCGGCCCCGGTGCCAGCAGCAGCAACCTCCTGTCCACGGTGGCTTCGGTCGCCGGGGCGGCGGCCATGAGCGCCGCCAGCCAGGCAGCCTCCTATGTTTTGGCCCAGGCCACCGGAGTGGTGTACGATGCGGACATCGCCGCGGCCAGCAGCACGGTGTACATTGACCCGGAATTGAGCAAGTTCTGCACACTGCTGCCGGCGCATCGGGCACAGGCGGCGTTGCCGCCGCCGCGCGGCCCGGCCGCCGGAGCCGAGCCCCTGGCATCGATCGATGTCAGCCCGGCCTCTCGGCGGGCGGCTGCCCCCGGCGGGGGCCCGGGCTCCGGGCCGATGTCCCCCGCGCCCTCGTCGGCCGTCGGGGCCCTGCTCTCCCCCGGGGCGGCGCGCATCTTCCAAAGTGATGAGGATCTCCAATTTCTATGGGCCCCGGATGCCGAGGTCCCCGGGCCGGGTGGCCTCCCGGATGGGGACCATGCCGCCGCCATGGTGGACATGGAGGTCCCCCTCGACGCGGCCATGGTGGCCGGGCTCTTCGAGCAGGTGGTCGAGCGGGCACTGACCGCGCGGCCCATCCTGTCCAGCGGGCTGGCCGTCGATGGGTATCGCATTCGCTTTGCCGAGGACGCGGAAGTCCGGGCGCCGGGGTATGCCCTGGCCGAGGCGGCCGTGGCCCTGACGCGGGAGACCCTGTGCGCGCGTGCCGGCACATCGGGCGACATGCTCTCCCCGGGCGGCTCGGCCGGGGTGGACGTCACGCCGGCCCTCTCCTCGGTGGATTTGGCCCGGCTGGGCGTGTCACTGGCCGACATCCCGGAGATCTTCTTCGCCGAGGACTTCGACCTGACCGACCCCGACACCTTCAACCAGATCCTCACCCTGCTCGGGGTTGACGACCTGTGGGAGCCGGTGGATGCCGATGCCCCGGCCTCCGGGCCGCTGTCCGGGCGCTTCGCCACCCCGGCCCCCAGCAACTCCACCCTCTCGGCCTATGTGGCCCGGACGCCGCGTGCATTGGATTCATGCACCCTGGAGGATATGACCCTGCCGGTGGGGCTGGGCCTGTTGCATGGGCGCCTTCGTGGCCATTTGCGCACGGTGGATGCCATGCTGACGGTGGCCCTGTGCCGGCATGAGGGCGCCCTCAGCCATGCGGCCTTCCACCCGGAGGGGCATCTGGCCAGCGTGCAAGTGGAGCTGGAGGCGGCCACCGGGGCCCTGACTCGTGCGCAGCGGCAGCTGGCCCAGGCCCGGTCGGTGACCATCACCGCGCCGGAGCAGACGCTGGCCCTGGCCGCCCGGCGGTCGGTCTCGGCACAAACCCTGCGCCTGGCCCATGCGGCGGGCTTCCTCCGTGCCCTGGCCGCCTTCGCGCGGGGCGCCCTGGCGGATGGGGCCTTCGAGCTGGCTCGCCTGGCTCTGTCCTACGCCGACCAAGTCCTGCGCACCAGCAATGTCTTCATCCCCGGCCAGGAGAAGGTGCTCTTCCTGCTGCTGGAGTCGCTGGCTGCCAGTGCCACCCCCGGCGCCGGCAGCATCTCTCCCACCGCCAGTCTCGTGCCTTTGGCCGATCCGAAATTGACCGGACGCCTGCGCGAGCTGACCGCCTTCGCCGACGACGACTTGAACCTTTCGGCCGTGGCTCCCCGAGCCTCGACCAGCGGCTCGCCGGCCACTCGCCACCCTCAACCACTCACCCGGTCCCAGATGGCCGAGCTCTTCCCGGAGCTGGCCTGCGTCCGAGACATCACCGCGGACCTGGGCGAGCGTGTACGTCCTCCCCCCCCCCCCCTTCCCCGCCCGCCCGCCCGACGGTCCCATTCCCCCTTGCGCGCTGTCCCCTTTGGCCCTCTTCGCATGTCACTTACCGGGGAATTGGCCTTCCACCAAGCGCGAGGAACTTGAGGCGGCTCTCGGCCAGCAGCTCCGCAGTTACATCTGCAGCTTGGTGCTTGAGACCGACGCCTCCCTGCCCGGGTCGGTGGACCTCTTGCAGCAGGAGCGCTTCGCCCCGCCGACGGACAGCTCGGCTCGCCTGGGCGCCGAGCTGCGCTTCACCAGCCGCTGTCCACTGCATGTGACCGAACTCTTCGAGACGGCCGCGCACCAGGACCGCGAGCGGGGCGTCTTCTCGCAGCAGCTGACCGACCGCAGCATCGCGGCCGGCAGTGTCGGCGTCATTGCCGACTGCTTGGTTTCCTTCTCCAAGCTCTTCCGCCGGTCGCTCACGGCCGACGCGCGGCAGATCATCGCCCGGCACTTGACGCGCATCAGCCAGGAGGATGCCCTGGAGCAAAGCCCCCCCCTCGGAGCCGGACCCGGAGCCGGGGCCCATGGCGGGGGGGTGGCCGACCCGGCGGACGCCGCGCTGGAGGCCGGCTTCTCGGCCACCATGGCCGATCGGCTGAAGGACGCCACGGATGCCACCTTTCTGGACATCCTGGCCGAGACCCTTGGCCGGCTTGCGGCCGCCGTGGAGCGCATGTTCCTCGGGCACCTGTTCTTCGTGCGTGCGGCCGCCCTGCACCTTGGCTACGACGAGGCCCGGGTAGACCGTCCTCTGCATTTGCGTGAGAGCCTGCTGGCCGAGGGGGGGACCCCCGGCTCGGAGCCGGCCCCGGTGGCCTGGTCACCGGCATCCACGGCACAGGCCCTCCTCCGGCAGGCGCCCGGTTTGACGGCCGACCCGCTGACCAACAGCTGGGTCGACCGGTCCCTGAGCCTGACCCTGGGGGCTCTCGATGCGGCGGTGTCGCGGGCGCTGCAGCTTCTGCAGCTCCGCCAGGCGGCCCTTCAGCGCCGGGCAGTTTCCTCCCTCGGGGACTTCTTCCGGCAGCACCGACTGGTGGCCAACTTTTGCGACCGACTTTTGTGGCTGTCATCGGCCCCGGGCGATGTCACGGCCGATGGGCCGGCCCCGTCCGGCACGCTGGTCCCGGCCCCGGCGGCCTTGGTGTCCACCAACCGCCTGCGTGCGGCCCTCAGTGCCCATGAGCGCCTGCACTTTCAGAATATCCATCAAACCCGGCGGGCGGCCATCGAGGGGCTGGTGTCGACCGAGCGCTGGGCCGTTTGTGATGTGCCGCGCGAATTCCAGGCCCTGGTGGATCAGATCACCGCGCGCCCTGGGCGCGGGCTCTTTGCCCAGCTGCCGGGCTTGAGCGAGGGCCAGCCCGCGACGGAGGTGGCCGTGGCGGCCACGCCTGCCCCGGCGTCCGGCGGCTCGGCCGACGGCCCGCCGGCCGATGACGATCCGGAGATGTCCTTCGACTCGCTGTCGGCCTCGCACTCGACCGGGCAGTCGCCGAGTGTGCCGCTGTCCATCCAGTCCTCGGGCGAGACGTTCTATGCGGTGCCGGCCTTGCTCATGACCATTCGCTATTTGCACGAGTATCTGCAGACCTTCTATGTGTATGTGGGCACGCATGATGTGTTGTTTTTTTCCCCTCTTTTCCTGGCTTTCCTCTGCCTTCTCCCTTTTCTTGCTCTCTGCTCCCTTTCCCCTGCCTTCTCCCCTTTCTTGCTCTCTGCTCCCTTTTCTTGCTCTTGATCCCCCCCCCCCGCTATACCACTGCCAAAGCCAGCCGCCCGTCGACTGACACCCCCGCTCCTTTCCAGCATCGAGACCGGCCTCCTTGAGACCACATCGCGTGCGGCCAACCTCATCAGCACTTTTGACCAGGCCGCCTCCCAGGCAGTCCTCAACTCCGGAGCCATGAAGTCCGCCGGGCTGCAAAAAATCACCATCAACGAACTGGGTGCGTGGCGCCTGCCACGGCCCCATGGCCTTCCCCACCTCCTGCCCACACTGGCCCGCCCTTTTCTCGGCCTTCGGGACATTCCCCTCATGCCTTCATGTACTCCCCTCCCCCCCCGCCCATGCCCCCTGCCCCCCTCTGCCCCCCCCCCCCCTCCCCCCCGCCGCCGCCGCCGCCGCTTGGAATCCCGTGCAAAACACCGCCCCCGCCCCCCTCCACACGCCATCCAGCCCTCTCGCACAATGCCATCTCCATCCTGGTGTGCCTGTGTACAGCCATCCAGGAGCATCTGCTCTTCCTGTTGACCAACCCGATTCGCGGCCCGACGTCGCAGGGCGCCGGGGCCGGCGACCGCCGGCGGGACAACCTGGCCGAGGCCCTGGCAGCGCAATTTGAGCCGGTGCATCGGAAGCTTCGCCAACACCGCGCCAACCTCGAGGAGAAGATGGTCTCGGTGCTGGATGTTCGCGCACAGCTGCACTTCCGCAACCTCCGCATGGAATTGGTATCTGGCCCGGGAGCCCGCCGGGCCGACGCCGCGCGCGGCCCCTCCGAGCATGCCAAGCGCCTGGTCAAGGAGCTGACCACCCTCCGGCGCGTGCTCATCCGGTACATCCGCCAGCCGTCCCTCCTGGCCAAACTCCTGGAAATGGCCGGGCAATCGATCGCCGCGCGCTTCCACACGGAGCTGCTTGCCCTGCTGACGGCTGATGCCACGCAGCAGGGCGGCGCCGTGGGGTCCCCGATGCCAGGGGCCCCCCTCGGGGGCGGGTCCGGTGCCTCCGGGCCCGGGGCCGGCCCCGGCGGTGTGGCTGCCCTTACGGCCTCGCAGCTGGCCCTCCTCCGGCAGGATGCCTCGCTGAATGCCCTCACCACCGACGCGGAGTACATTCAGACCTGCTTCTCGCGCTTCGGCATCTTGGCCGTGTTGGCGGAGACACTGCCCTCCTCCCCACGACCTGGCCGGGGCGGCGGCCCGGGCGACTCGCCGGCCGTGCGTGCCCCGCCCTCGGTGCCGCCCTCCGCCCCGCCGTCCCTGCCCTCCTCGACCGTGGCATCGCCCTTCCTGGGCCCGGGGGTCGCCGGGGCCGGGCCACAAGCCTCGCCCAGCACCTCGCGCCTGCGCGACGCCGGGGCGTTCCTCTTCAGCATGGCCATGGGGAAGCGCCAGTAAGTGCCCTGGCATCCTCCAGCTGTCCCCCCCCCCCCCCCCCCTCTTGCCCAATAGACTCTTGCCAGCCGCTGCCTTTGGAGATCATGCATTTCCGGGTGCGTGTGTGTGTGTGTATGACCCGTCCGGGGTGGGGTGGGGGGGGGGCATGCCACTCGGCGGAGGTATGCCCACATGTCGGGCGCCGCATCACATCTTCGACCACTCGGCCGCCGGGGGCGGAGCACTGGCGGGAGGGTCTGCCGAGAAATTGGTCGCGTACGGCACGTAGGCCGGGGGCTGATGCGCCGCCGAGGCATGGTAGTCAGGTGGCGGGGGGAGATCCGCGCTTGAACTCGGGACCGGGGGCTGCGGCATGGCCACCGACGGCTCGCCCGGGGGAGGGAACACCGGGGCAGCCGCTCCCGTGGTCGGATCGACCATGCCGGGTCCTCCACCGGCATTGCCACCGGCGGCCGCAGCATCAGGTCCCACAGCCGGCGGAGTGAAGACAAAGCCCTCCGGCGCAGGGGGGAAGGTTTCCGGCAGCGGCGGGGGCAGGATGTCCGCCGGCATGGCAGCCATGTTCAGGATCTTGGCCCCATACAGGTAGCGGCGGTGCTTGACCCGGTATACCATGTAATTGGCGATCAGGGCCACAAGGGCGATGGATGGCGCAAGGCCCATGCCGAGGTACAGGAAGAGGCTCACCAGGACGCCCTTCCGGTCATAGACAACCCGAGCCGCGTGGTACTCCGGGGCCGAGGACGTGTGGAAGAGGATGGCCGTGTGGCTAGTCGTGCCGGCCAGCGAGTAATATTGACCGGTGGACCGGTGGGCAGGGCTCAGCCGGTAGGCCGGCTGGCGGGAGCTCAACTGGATTTGGGACAGCCCGCTGCCGCAACCGCTGATATTGTCATTGTAAAGGATGAAGAAGAAAGTATCACCCTGGCCAACGGTCATGGAGCCAGTGACAACGGTGTCGGCGTTGAAGGACCCGCTATTGATTTGGGGCACGACATCGCCATATTCCCAATCGCTGAAGTTCTGGGTTCCCTGGATGACGAGGAAGGACATCCGGCACCCGTACGGCACGGTCCCCGAAGCGATGAAAGTCACCTCACTCTTGGCCGGCAGGAACATCTCGATGGCGCGGTAGTGGTCCGCGAGGGGGCCGTCAAACTGGGCGACCAAGTCACCGGTGATGGTGCTGTGTCGCTGGAGGCTCGCCCCATTGGGGACGATGTACATGTCGGTGTCCGACATGACGGACGGAGTGAACCCCTCGAAGAAGAAGGGGTCCACCAGGATCCGGTGCACGGTGTCGGGCGGCAAGGACCGGTTCTTGGTCTTATACAGCGGGATCATGGACACGCAGATGATCATCCCCACCAGGGCCACCACGGCCCCCCACCAGAAGGCCAGCGAGCAGATGGTGAAATAGCGCTTCTGGTAGTTCGGACGCAGGCTATGCGGAAGGGAGCGAGAGGGGTGTCAGTCAGCAGGCGGGGTTTGGGGGTTTGCTCGCCCCTCGGTCCGGACTCCTATTGCTTCATGGGGCATGATGGCTGGATTGGAGCTGGGCAGGCAGATGAGGGGAGGGAGGGGGGAGAGGGAGGGGGG
>NW_009242974.1:186435-188714 GCF_000388065.1 Fonticula alba
CCCCCCCCCCCCCCTCTGGCCAGGGAACACATTGGGGGGCCGAATCCGGAAGGCGCACTCGCGGTCTGGTCCTCTCGGCATGCCTCCCCGCCCGGATTGCGGCGTGTCCAGCGCCTGGTGGGTCTTTGGCCAGCCGGCCGGAGACCGATGGGCGGTGGTCCCTCGGGCAGGCAGCCGGCGGGTATCCTGCCTGCCCCCGCCCCCTCGGGCCGCTCCGTTGGAGGTCCCCTGGCAAGCCGGGCCCCGCGGTGGCGGTTTCGAGCTCGGCCCGTCTCCGGCGAGTGTCTCTCTGGTCAGGGGGGGGGGGGTGGTTGCCCGAAATGGGGGTGTTCCATCAGCCCCAGCATTCCTCCGTGGTAGGGGCCGAGGAGGGGCGAGCACCGTGGCAGCCCCGCAGACGAGGCGAGCACCGTGGCAGCCCCGCAGACGAGCAGGGCCCCGGGGCAGAAGGGGACTAAGGATGGTCCGCCTCAGGTCCCCATCCGTAGGGGAAAGCCTATCACCGGGGGGCACACCGAGTCCTTGTCGCGCGGCGTGTCCTTCCGCGGGGCGGGGGGCGAGAAACAAACAGGAGCACCGGAGCGCGAGCGCACATTTGCACACACGAATACACAAGTGTTGGTAGTCTCCATGTGGGGCGGGGCGGAATGCCTCGACAGCACATGGGCATGTACCGTGACCCCGGGTCGAGATGCCCAAAGGGGGCCGAGTCGCTTCCGTGTGATGTGTCACGGGGCGATTTCACAGCGTGATGGTATCGGGGACAAAGCGAACGCCACCAGGCAGGGCAGCTATCGGGACATGCGGTTGGACGCCATTGCATCCATTTGGAGCTGTCCTTTTGCATACCCGTCCCCTCGCTGGCAGGCCGGTGTCGCGACATTCCAGCGGCATCGCCGCGTTTCCGGTCGCCCCGGTCCCGGTCTTCACCCCCCCCCCTCGGTGGCAGAAAGGGGCGAGGTAGAGAGAGACAGAGAGAGAGGGACTCGCGAAAAGGAGAATAATGCGCCATAATATATTCGACAAATGCTTGAGCATCCTTCCACTGCACTCGACACAAGACATCCGGCAGGCCAGCGCCCTTTGTGGTAGTGGGCGGGAAGTGCCTCGCCTTTGGTGGGCACTTTTGGCGCGCATTCCGCCCACCCATCCCGGCGGAGCATTCGGTCTCGGACTGGTGGGCTTTTTCTCCCGCCGGCCCAAGAGGGCTGTAATGTGCCCCCGGCCGGCCCGGTCCCTGGCAACAGGGAAGTGGCCCGCCAGGGTAACGGCCAAGGCGTGGGCACCACCACGCCCGACCCTTTGCCTCCGCCGGTTCCCGCAAGCCCCTGGCATCGCGCTCGCCCGGGCCTCCGAACATGCTGCGCCTGCCTGTGCGCCGCTCCTCCTGCCTCCCTCGCCCGCGTCGCGCTCTGCCGCCGCCTCTCTCCGGGTGTGTGTCGTGCCATCGGCCAGCATCCGCGGAAGCGGGGGGATCGTGATGCAATACCCCCTGAGCTGCTTTCCCCGCTCCACGTGGATGTCGGCCTCGATGTGTGCGTTGTACGAGCGTCTGTGTGTGTGTGTGTGTGTCTATGCTCGTGTGTCGGCAAGACCCGGGCGGTCCAGGCTCGTCCCCAGATAATGCGTACCCCATTCCAATCCCCGGGTGTGCTTCCGAAAAGCACCGGGCGAGCCGGGGTGGCGACCGACCCGCGTCGGCCTTTCCCCGGACTCGAGGTGATCTCCCACGGGGCGGTCCGCGTGGATATTGCGCGCGTGTAGGCGGCTTTTCCCCCGCCCTGTTCCGGGGGCTCCTTCGCTCTTTCTTGCTCGGCCTCCCTGCCGGGCCAGACACGCCCGGGCCCCTTCCGCCGAAGGGGCGCCGGTTTTTCCGAGGGCCCACGCAGGGCCGAGGTGCTGGTCCAAGGGCCAAAAGGACCGGAGCCCCGAAATATATTAAGTTCGCCCGGCGGCCCCTTTCCCCCTCGGGCCCGGATGTTCGGGGGTAGCGCCCTTCCTCGTGCGGCCCGTTTGCCCGCCTCTCCCAGCCGGGCGGGGCCCCGTGCGAGCGCCGCCCTGGCCCCGGCGAGTGTGGCGCATTCCAGCCGGCCTGCGCCCGCTGCCGCCGGGCGATGTGAAACCGCCAGCCACACTCAGGGGGCCTGTGCTGGCCACCGCCCGGCCGCTATGTAGTTGGCATGCAAGGGGCTCTCGCCCCGCGCCTGGGCCCGCTGCTACTGCTGCTGCTGTTGCTGTTGCTGTGATGTCCCTCCGCCGGCTGCCGCCGACTGTGGCGG
>NW_009242974.1:188724-189873 GCF_000388065.1 Fonticula alba
GGGGGTAGAGGGAGGGGGAGAGAGGTGGGGATGAAGGAGGGGGGAGAGAGAGAAGAAGGAAGAGAAGGAGAAAAAGAAGACGAGCACCCCCCCCCCCCCCCCTTGGTCAAGGGCGACATGGTGTTGGGCGTACTCAGCAACATGAGCCTTGCAGCACCAGATGGCTGTGCAGAAGCGCCGACAGCCGGACGGGAAGGTACCCGGCGTTTTCGGGGTCTGATGGGAGTAGTGGTAGGAGCGTGGCCGCGAGGCGTAATACCTGCGCCGGGTCCGGGCCCTGGCGCGATGACGGCTGCTGCTGCTGCTGCGCGAGCTCGACCGCGACCGTGACCGCGACCGCGACCGCGACCGGCCGCCCGAACGACGACCGCCTCTCATGGTGTCTCGTGCGGACCGCGATACGGGCAAGGGAAGGGCGACAGGCAGGTGGCTGGGTTGGGTGGGTGCGACGGAGAAAGTGCGAGGGAGAGGGAGAAGCAGGCGGAAGGGGGTCGATAGGGGGCAGGGGGGGATGGCGACGGTTGGTCACGGGCAGCCACTTGCCCTCGAATTCAATGTGCGCAAACCGAAAGAAAGGCCCTGCCAGCCCATTCCCCAGTTTGTCGTGTCCTCCCGTGCCGCCCGCCTCCCACGGCTGATGGGGGGGGGGGGGAATGGGAGCATTGTCGGCCGGGGGCGGGATCAAGACATGTGCCCGTTAGCAGGGCCCGCAGGGCACGGTGAGATCGTCCTGGAGCAGGCGCGCCCAGGAGGGCAGGGGGGGGGGGGGAAACATCCCTCGGCCCTTCGTAGTCAGGTTGGGAGCTGCATGACCACGTTCCCCCAGCGCTCCGTGTGCAGGCAGGCCCCGGGGCGGGGCCGAAGAATGGCAGGTCGGGGGGGAAATGCCCGCATAAAGCCGGACGCCGCGCAGGGGCGGCGCGCTCCCTTCCTCCGCCGTCCCAGGCCCCATCCTGCCGGAAGTTCCTCACCTCCGGCGGGAACGAATAACATTGAGCGGATAACGGGGTCAAAGGGGGCGGGGGGGACCCGCGGCCGTTTCCGTTGTTTCCGCGCGGGTGCGACCCGGGCGCGGCGTCTCAATCCCTCAGCAAGGGCAGCCGGTGGGGACACACTCGCACACGCAGATACACGCGACCGGGGCCCCGC
>NW_009242974.1:192003-198815 GCF_000388065.1 Fonticula alba
CCCCCCCCCCCCTGCACCGCCCACCTCTTGGCCTCCGGCGTTTCCTGGCTCGCCGACAACCGGACCGCCGCCCAAAATGGACGAGATATTGCCCCCGCCCCCCCCCGCGAACACCCATGCTCCGACATGTGCCCCTGCGTGGACTGCTACATCACCTGCCTTCCGCGGCGGAGGGGCTCGAGTGCGCGGATGTCTTTATTGTTCAGCTTCATTGCACGGTTATGGCTGGCGGGCCCCTTCCGCGGGAGGCCTTCCATCGAAAGCCCTGGATCGCCGCGTGAAATGGGCCGCCGCCTGGTGGGGGCGGAGGCCGGGAGGGGCATCGGCGGTCTCCTCGCCCGGCCGGCCGCTGTGGCCGGCCTCCCGGCCGCCGCCTGGCCGGTACCAAGTTCCGAGGGGCAATTTTGAGGGAATCCCCCCCCCCCCCCCCGGGCGGCCGGCCGGTCGGGTCTGCTCCCGACGCTTGTTGCATTGGTATCCTCTGCTGGGGAGGTCCCCCCTCCGGCGAACGGGGAAATTGCTTCCTCTTGGCATTAGGTCGGCCTGGAGGTGCCCCCCCCCGGCGAACAGTGTCGACAAGGCGCGAGGGGGCTCGTTCTCGGCCCCTCTTCCGCGCCTTCGCCCGCCGGCGCCCCTTGCTTCCCCCATCCCCACAGGGCGCGCCTGCCTTGGGCCGGCTTCGCGCCGAGGACAGCCGTCATCTTGGCCGCGCCGCCCTGTGCTGCCCACACATGCCGCCTCGGCCGAAAGCAACCCCGGCGCGTCCTCGCGTCCTGGCCTTCTGTGCGTGTGGGGGTCCCCGGTCGCCCTCCGGCGCCTGTGCGCCAACGGCCTCGGGGCTTTCTACCGGCCCGCTGCTTCGGCACCGCCTCGACCCGGCGCCGGCTTCAGGTGCTGCACAGGCTCTTTCTCCGGCTCCGGCTCGCGCTCGCTCCACCCTCGCCCTTCTCGTCCTCCAACCGTCAACGTGCCCCCTGGAATGTTTCCACGCACAATGGAGCGGGCCCCTTGCCGCTCGACCAAGAGCAAGCAATAGGGGGTTGGCATCCGGAGCGCCGACGCTTCCCGCCTCGGCGCATGGCCCAGTCCTTCCCGAGCGGCAGGGGCAACTTCCGGAGGACGTCACATTGTTCCTCGGCATCCGGCTTCCCTTGCAGCGGCCTCCGACAACCGGGGAGAAGGCATGACACCCAAACCAATCCCCCCCTGCTCTCGGCGCGTGGGCAGGCATATTTAGTGCGTGCGCGGAAGCAGCATCCTACACGTGCCCCCCCCCCCCCACCTGTCCGGTGCAAGGCAAATGGCCGCGCTCCTTCGAGCTTGCCTGCCTGCTCGCCTGCCCGTCGGCCAGTCGACCATGCACTTTCCGCGTACGGACCCCGGCGGCCCCCGCCCCGCTCCGCCCCTGCCCATCATATGACGGCCTCGCTTGGTCCAGGTCCCGGGCCTGCGGCAAATACCTTGCTCGCGCCGGCCCGGCTCGGCCCGGCCCCCACGCCGAGTTGCCCGGCCGAGACTTTCGCCACCCGGACGCCGGGCTCTCTCCGCGGAAAGTTGCCTCCTTCTCTGAAACGACAAGCAATGAGACAGCGCGAAATGGGAAAAATGCGGGGCCGGAAATGGAAAAAATATCCAGATCCAGCGTACTCGTTTGCCTGTTCCCCCGAGGCCCGGGGGATTGCTGGTGTAGCCCCCCTCGGAGATGCACCACCCCCAGGGCCATTTCCTCGTCAATGGCCCGACCCACTGTGGCCCTCTCCCAGGCAACCCATGCGTCTAGTCCACAGTCCCCCGCCCCCCCTCCCCCACGCGGCGAGGGCCGGGAGGTGGTCGTGACCTTGTTCACACGAAATGAAGGCCACTTCCGCGTGGGCCTTCCCCCGAACTGATGAGCAGCCTTTCCCGCTGTCGCTCCCGCTCTCTCGCTCGCCCCCCCCCCCCTCCCGGTCCGGGGCTTTCTCTGTCTGATCTCCGGGCCGATCGCCGTCCCGATGCATCACTCACTGCTTCGCGCTCCGGCCAGGCCCGATCTCGGCCGGGAGACCCATGCGTCTGGCACATACACACACACGCACACTGGCCGGGCTGTGCCTTCTCCTCTGCTTCTCGCTCCCTCCCTCGCGCTCTTTCACCGCCTCCTCGCCGCCCCCCCCCCCCCCCCCCCGTCTGACCCCCGGGCGCCTTGTGGCACAGCGCCCCGCCGCCCCCGCCCCCTGAGCTCGTGACTCTGCTAGATCGCCCAGCCCACCGAATGCATCCTGTGCCCGCTTGCCTGCAGTCGGAACTAGCCCATCCAAACCAGCTGCCCGGCCCTCACAGGGGTTCTCGCCGACAGACCATGTGCACCTCACCGTGCCTACCTGTCCTCGGTTGGCGTGGATCCGACCCACGGGCCGGCACACGCGGCAGGGCACGCGCCTCCCCAGCCCAGCTGGCAAAGGGAGAGCCCGTGTCCTTGGTCGCGCGTGATTGCCCGCGCCGCTCCCGGTACCGGGTCGCCCCGAGGGCGGCCCAGCTTCCGGGCTTCCGGCCGCCTCGCCGCCGCCGCCTTTCGTCCGACCAAACCCCGGCCCGCAGGGAATGTGCCCTTCGATGGGCATGGTTCGCCCGAGGCCAGACGGCCAGACGTAATTCACTCCCTGATTGCCTGTCCTCGTCCCCCCCCCCCCCCCCCCCCCCCCCCCCCCCCCCCCCCCGAGTCTGAGGAGCAGTCCCTGTCGTGCCCCCCCCCCCCCCCCCCCCCCCGCCTCGCCCGTTCCCCGGACCCTGTGCGAGGGCGAAATGTCGGTGCTTCGGTGCCCATCGCGACCGCGGCCCCCGCCTGCCGACCGTGTCCTCCAATATCCAGTCTCCAGGTGTGTGTGTATGTGTCTATGTGTGCCTCTGCCCGTCCCCGTCTCGGGGTCGTCTTGGGCATATTTCCCAGGCGTCGCCTCCAATTTGCTTGCCGCCGCCCCCGTCCCGCCCCCTGGGTGCTGCAACCCCGTCAACAGGAACGCGTCGCCCGTCCGAGTACCAGCTGCACATCCGCGTTGACAGGCCCGACGAATCGGGCATCCTCGGCTACTTGATCGCCCGGCCGCCGGCCCGGCCTCGCGCCAGGGGGTCGTCCTCGCTCATGAGGTGGCCCGGTTGCCGGCCCACCGGACCCGGCCACATGCCCTTGCCGCAGGGCGATGGTCCATTGTGCTGCTTTCGGGCTGCCCTGTGCGCCCCTTTAGGCGCGACCTCCCGGCCCCCACCCCCCCCCCTCCCCGGCCGATCCCCCCCGAGCAGGCGGCGCCCCGCGGCTCTGAAAGGGGGCGGTGGCGTGTGCACCTTTCCGTGCGGCCGGACAAGATCGGCGCTCGGGCCCCGGAAGGGGACCCCGCATGCGGGAGATGCCCCGGGGCTGGCGGCCCGCCGGCTCGTAGTGAATGGGGCGGCCCTTTGGGCGCCTTGTACATTGCGCGTGTGTCATTTCCGGGAAAGCTGCCCGTCGCCGCCGGCGCGGGTCCTTGGTTTGGGGAAAGGACGCGCGAGTCATGCCAGGCATAGCACACGCGGCGGATTCTCCCGGCCCGCATCATGCGCGGTGCCCGCGTGCCGACCAAAGCAATGCACTTTCATCATGCATGCACGCCGCGGCTTCTAATTGGGCACTCGAACAAACAATGGGCACGGCCGCCGGTAAGCCCTCGCCGACAGCCCAGTCCCTGGCCTTGGGCCTCGTTCTCCTGGCAAGTCGCGGATATGCCCGGCCGGGGGCGGGGCCATAGGCGGCGGTAGGAGGGGAGGGGGGCGGGGGGTCACACCAAGCAGGGCGCAGGCAGCGGGGGAGGCGAGGAGCCCGGACGGGGAGGTGTAGATGAGGGACCACCTGCGAGAGGGCCAGGGCCCTTTGACGGGGCAGCCTGGCTGCCCGGCACCCGGGCTTGGGGCGGGCGCGGGCCTGCCGGCTGGCAGTGCTTCGTGGCGCCTCGGCGGCCTGGCCGGCGGTTCCGACCAGCCCGAACAGATGGGATCTCCGGATTGCCTTCTGCTGCGTGTGCCGAGATCCCAGCACACGTGGCGGATTCTGGAGATCCCTCGCACTGGCCAAAGCTAGGGCCGCAAGGTGCTGCGAGTCTGACCCTCTGGCCCTGCCCCCCCCTGCCCTCCATCCCTCGCCCGCGCGCACCCCCCGCGTCCCGCCCCTCTCGGCCCCTTGTCGCCGTGCTCGGCATAATTCCCGCCGCGCCGGCCGCCGGCACAACCGGACGAAAGGTGATGCACCGGCCCACATAGGCCGATGCTCGCCTGGGCCCGGATAGGTTGGCCCCGACCGGGGGGCGCAGGGAACTGGGCGTGGAGCATTCATCATCGGCGCCCCCGGCCCCCCCCCCCCCTCCCCGCTGCCCCCTGCGAGGCCGGCTGACCTCTCCGCGACAGGTCGGCAGAGGGATCCGCGAGGCGAACCATTCGCCCCGCCGGGTGCGGATACTCATCCGGACGACTGGAGGAGGCCGACACCGCGCTGACGCACTCTGTCCGGTTTTTTGGGCCTGTTCGCGTGCGCCCATCCGACGGTTTTGGGGCCGGCTCGCGGACAAACAAGCCCGGGGGTGGCCTCGGGGACCGGGTTCTAGGCCGGGCAATCTCCCGGGCAAGGCGGGCCAGGGGAGGGGATACCCGACGCCTGTTGGAGTAATTCCGGCCGCGGGGGCCAGGATGCCGGGAGGAGGCGACCCCCTCGGGCCATCATCGCGCGCTCTGGCTGTTGCTCTCGCTGCGGCGCATGCTCCGGGCATCTGGCCGCCCTCTCCCGTCCCCCCCCCCCCCCTGGGGCGGGCGACAGCGGGGCAGGCTGCAAGGCGGCCGGGTGAGGGGGCGGGGTTGGTGTCCGGCAGGGCAGCCTGGTCAGCGAGGACGCCAACATGGCCGGGTCCGGCGCTGACAGCCGCGTCCAGTCGGGAGGGCTGGCCGGGGCCAGCGCCAGAGGAAAGCCGGGCGTCTGCGCACGCCGGCACAGCTGGGCCCAGCGGGTCGGGTGGTCACCAAGTGCGATGACCAGCCCGGGGGGGAGCGCGGGGCAAGGACCACCAGGCAGGCAGCCTGACTGATCGCCCCCACACCGGGCGTCGACCGCCGGGCATGGCCCCCGGCCACGGCGTGCTGGAACCAAGCAGCCATGCCGCCGGATGCTCGCCCTGCAAACGGCCTGCAGATCTACACCCACCCCCCGGCGGAAGGGGAGAAGGAGGGGGCCCAAGGCAAGTCCCGCTGGCCGACGGGGCAGCCGGTGTCGAGGGGCGGCCGACCGGCCGGCCTGCCGGCAGAAGCAGGGAAACCGGCTGCCCCGCCAGGGCACGCAGCGTGCCCCCCCCGGCCGAGGGGGGAGGGCGTGGCGGGCCGGCCGGCGGGATCCGATGCAAGGGGGGGGGGACGGGGACAGGCACCGAAGCATGGGCGTCCGAATGTGCCGGCCGGGCGCGCTCCCGCCGCGGGCCACGGGTGTCCCGGCCAACCGCAGGGGGGGGGCCCTTTGCGCCGGGGGAAAGCCATCCACCGGCCGTCCCTCGGGCCGAACGGCAGGAGCATGGCCCAGACCCGATGAGCGGCGAGGGCCCCGGCCGGCCGGCCGGGATGCGCTGGGACATGGCCGGCCGTAGGGGGGCCGCGGCCCGGCTGTGCCAGGCGGGCGCCCGGCCCGGGACCGAGGGACAACTCTGCTCATGGGTGAGTAATCCCCACCCCCCGGGCTCGCGGGTGCGGGAGTCCGCATTTGAGCCGACCTCGATTGTTCGCGACGGCGGCATGCGCGAGAGGGACCGGCGGAGGGGGGGGGGGGACTGTTGTTGCCAGCGGCCCTGCATAACCAAGTTTTGTGGTCCGGGTAATGGGGCTTTCAAATTCCCCCCCGCCCGGGGCCCGGCTGCTGCCTGTTTTCGCCGCTCCCCCGGGAGAATGCTGCCTGGCCGGCGCGAAGGCCGACTGGAATGGTGTCCTCCGTGTGCGCACCGAGGCCGGCCACGGCCCGCGGGCCTGGGCGTGCGACCCACCTGGGGCACATTTTTCCGCCCCCGGCCTTGCGGGTCCCGAAGAATGCGGCCCGCCGCATGGGCGAGGGGGCTGCCCGGCCCCCGGCAGGCAGGCCTCCCGTGTGAAAGGGCCGACCGGCCGGCGGCGCGCGGCCGACAGCCGCCCGGGCGGGCCCTGCTTCCGGGAAGTTCCGCCGGGCCGGCGCGCGGGGGGCGCGCCCGAGCGCCCCGACGCCGTTGGCCGAGAACCCGGAAACAACCGATCCCGGTACTCAGGAAGGGCCGGGAGAGGAGCGTGCGCCTCGCGTGGGCCGGGCCCGGGGGTCCGGAACCGGTGGCACGGCGACAGGGGCACAACATGCGCGCGCGCGCGCGCGCGCGTCGGTGCGCGTGCATACCACCCTCGGGCGCTTGCGGCGGGCCTCGGGCGGGGGGCCGCGCGGGCCGACGCGCCGGGGGCCGTCCCCTCGCGCCACGAGCAGGGGGGGGGGAGCGGCGGCGGCGACCAGAGGCAGGGGCCCGCCGCCGGGGCGGGCGGAGGAACCGCGGCCCGGCCGCGCCGGTTGCCCCATGCCAACACCGGCGCGCACAGGGGGCACACTCCAGGCCGAAGGGCGAGGCGCCGGCAACAAACGCGGGGCAAGCGCGCGCGCGCGCGCGCGCGCACACCGCGCGCCGCGTTCGGTCTCAGCCTGCGGCGTTTCAGTGCCTGGGGCGTGGGCGGGGGCCCCCGGCGGCCCGCGGTCGCGGCGCCCCGGGCCCCTGGCCGATGTGCCTGGCCCCTTCTGCCCCTCCCTCTCTCTCTCTCTCTCT
>NW_009242974.1:199675-200626 GCF_000388065.1 Fonticula alba
CCCGCCCGTCTAGCGGGCCCGGGCGCCGGCCGGCCGGCGGGCCCCGTGTCCTCCTCCCATCTGACCCGGCGCGGTGCTAGGGGGCGGGTCGCCGCCCCGCCGGGGGCGGCACACGCACGCACGCCGCGGTCTGTGTCCCCTTTATTACGGGGCACAATATCCCGCCCGGCGCCCCGTCCCCCCCCGGCATCCCCGCCCCGCTCGCCGGCAGCATGCCTGCCCTCCTTCGGTGTCGGGCGGAACGCGCGTCCGCGTCCTGCTGCTTACACAAGCAGCCCCCGCGCCGCCGGTGCCTGGCCCTGTCCGCGCGCGCGCGCTTGTCCGCACTTCCGGTCGATTCCCGCTCCCAGCCCCCGGGCCCCCGCGGCCTTCGGAGGACGCGACCGCGGGCCCCATTCGCAGCTCCTTACGGACATGGCCGGCCAATGCTGCGGCCCCCAAGGCGCGGTCCCATTCAATGCATTCCACGCCCCCGGGGGCAGCAATGCGTTCGGTGGCCCCCCCCCCCCCTCCTCCCCTGGGGGGAAGGCGTCTCCCCACTTGCGGGGTCGACCGTGCGCCAGTCCCTGCCGTGTTTTCCCAGGCCCTCCGCCGGGGGCCATCCATGCCGGCCGGGCCCTTGCGAACGGGAGCACGCCCCCCCCCCCCGGCGGGCACTCCGGTCGACGCGAAGGGACGCGCACGCGTCCGCACGGGCTCCTGCCCTTTGGCGCGCATGAGCCACGGATGGCTACTTCCGGTCGCGAATGTCTGGACCATGCCCCCGCCCGGGGCCGCCGCTGCCGCATGATAATCCCCCCCCCCCCGTCCCGACACCTGGGCTGATGTGTCCCGTAACTGGCGGCGCCCTGCAGGTGGCTCCGTCTCACCGCCTCTTTTTGACAGACCCGCCGGTGCTTGCTTCCCCACCTTCTTGGAGCCCGGCTCCCCGTCGCTGCCCCCCCCCCCCCC
>NW_009242974.1:201652-203202 GCF_000388065.1 Fonticula alba
CCCCCCCCTCTACCCGTCGCCCGCTTCCGTGAATGCCCCGGGTCCAACATGCGCGCATTTGCCCCCCCCCCCCCCATGTCCACCCAGACACACGCACACGCACACGCATGCACGGGCCCACTTACCGGGTAACTAGCGGTCTCCCAATCTGGGACTCCACGCTGAGGTCCGGTCGACTGTTCCCCCCGCCCCCCGCTCGCCCCCCGGGCACCATGGGTGACTTTCTTCGGAACACCATGGGCCCGGTCCGGCCCCCCATCAGCCCCCCGCTGCCCCCTTGCTCCCAGGATCATCAGCGTGCGAGTGTATGCGCGTGTGGCATGCCCCACCAGCAACGCGTTCACGCGCGGGCGCGCCCTTGTCCGGGCGGTCTTAGCTATTATTGCCCGGTTTTGGGTCCCCCCCCCCCTCCCCCGCCCACAACTTCCACTCGGGCTGCCCCGTACACATCGGACACGGACACGCGCACGCAGACCCACGTACACCCGCACCCGCACCCACGCACACAGCCACACCCACACCCACACCCACACGCCCACGCCCGCCGGCTTCGTGCGTTCGCTTCCCCCGCCCCAGGTGCGGTAGCACGCGCCGACCTCGGTCATGCCGAGAGGAGGATTGCCTGGCGACAATGGCCCCCCGCATTCGACCAGCCGCGTGTCTGACCCCTGGCATCCACCGGTGTGGCCATTCGTCGGGCACCGCACTCCCGGCGCCGGGCCCCCTCCCGCTCTCGCACACATTTCCCACCCCCAGCCCCCGTTCGGGATGGACGCGGCCATGGGTTTCACCGTGTTTGCGGCCCGGCACCGGGGCACCACACGCTCGGCGAACGTACACCCTCCCCCTCGGCTCCCATGTGTGAATCCCCCCCCTCCTCCCCCGCCGGCCCCGGGGATCTCGGCCCCGGCGGACATGCGCAGAGACGGACTCCTGACCGAGGCAGCAGCCGGTGGGTTGTTTGAGCCCCACCGTCCTCCGACGGATCTCGCCCCCCCCCCCCCCCCCTTCCACTCCCCCTAACTCCGTCCACGCAGAGCAGAGCCCATCTTCCCCGAATGGCACCGGGGAAACCCGGGGGCGCTAGACAGGGGCCTCCCCCCCCCCCCCCCCTCCCACCGGAACACGGGGCGCGTTAGGTGGCCCTTTCGCTAGCGCGCCCATCCACAGCCGCTTCTCCCACGCCCACTTCGCCACCTCGGCATGCCCACCGGCTGCGCATCCTCGGGCGCCCCTGCTCCCCCCCCCCCCACGGTCCGGCCCCTTCCGCTCCTGGCAGACATAGGGCCACTCACACATACATGCACTGACACACACCCACTCACCCACCCACCCACCCACTGACACACCCACACGCGCGACCACAAATGCATGCATGCACGCGTGTATGCAAATGTATGCCTGCGTGAGCATGTTCGACCGGTCGGGCGCACACGCAATTTTCGCCCCGGCTCGCCGAGATTCTCGGCGTCAGCCCTAGACGCGTGCCAGTTCGCGCGAACCGGTAACCATTCCCGCATGCCGGTTTGGATCTCGCCCCCCTCCCCCCA
>NW_009242974.1:203562-205295 GCF_000388065.1 Fonticula alba
GCAATCAGGCGAGCCGTGCTACCGTCGCAGTGCCTCGTCCTTTTGGCATGTCTTCCACCAAGCCATCCGGCCCATGCCCCGGTCTCACTCGCGGCGCCCCTCTCTGCCCCCCTCTGCCGGTCCCCTTGTTGCTCGCCTCGGTGGCCCGGATTCGCGCCGAGTAATCGCCCCCGGCGCCGGGATCCCCGCATCCGGGGTACATAGCAGCTTGCCCACACGCCGGCGTCGGCCTCAGACCCACTCGTGCAAACAGAACGCCCTTGTCGCCCGGGGAGCAAGGAGCCGGCAAGGCCCGAGATCGCCCGGCCTCCCGGCTCCGACGTCGGCCTTCGCCGTGCCTCCCCGCCAGATGATGTTCTTCCGGGCGAACGATCCCCCTCGTCCTCTTGGCCCCACGGCCCCTCTTGCGCCCGCCCAGCCCACCTGAGCACATATTTTCCCCCCCCCCCCCCGCCCGCCTTCGCCCGCCCTCCTTGCCACCAGTGCGCCGCCCAGATCTTGGCGCCGGTCCCTGATTGAGGCGCATTCGCCGAGCCGGCCCCATGCTTGGCCTGGTGCAGGTGCATGTGGCGCGATCTCCCCGCCCCCCGCCCCCCCCCCCCCCCGTTCATAGGCCGTCGAGATCTGTCGCCAAAGGGGCACCATGGACTTGCCGGTCGCAAGGCCCGGCGTGCCGCCTCCCCCACATGCGCGGCGGTCATGATGGCGGCGGCGGCCCAGCGTCAACCTCCCGGGGGTACAGCTGGTCTCCGCCTGCCCAAGGCGTCTCGGCCTGACGTCCTCACGCGGCTTCCGGGGAATCGTAATTTCCCTCCCCCAAAACAATGTCACCCACACACGGCCACCGCCGTACTCGGCCGAGCCTACACGCGACGCGCAGTCTGCCCCATTCGGGTGTGTTCGTGCCCCCTGTTTCGGCCCCCCTCCCCCCCCGTGCCCTCTCTGCGCCCTGGCAGCCCGGCCCGCCTGCCCGGGGGAGCGGTCGGCTGCCCCGGGCCTCTCGGCCGAAGCCCGCACCGGCCAGGCCCAACGCCGGGCATCCCGCAGGTCGGCCCCAAGCAGCCGGCCCGGTCCGGCCCGGGGGATCCCCTCGCGCCTCGGTCCGCCCGGCCGTCCGCCTCCTCGCCTGGGGCCCGGTCGTACTTGGTGGCTGCCGGGCGTCCGCCCGGCAGGCCGTCATCCTGGTTGAGCGCGGCCCGGCCCGACACGCCCCGCGGTGTGGGCACGCGCCTCACCGCGCTGGGCCTCGAGAAGTTGGCCTGTTCGCCGGCGCGGCGTCGCCCAGCCCGGCTCCTGATTTGCCCTCATACGCCGGGCGACTCTTGGCATGCCTCCAAGCCGACGCCCCGCCCCCCGGCCAAGGAGGGCAAGGAGGCGAGCCATTCGTCGCCTCCCTATAAAAGGATCCGCCTCTCGGCTCCCCTCTCCAAGGAACTTCACACCGAAAGTAGTGTGACACACCGGAAAGACCCTGCCAAATCCGCGCGCGTGGCGATCACCCCTCGATCACTCCCCCTCCCCCCGCACGGCCTCCTGGCGCTCTCGTCCCTTGGCACACCGTTCCCCCTGCCCTTTGTCCCCCCTCCCCCCCCCCTCCCCCTATCGTGCCTCCTTCTGTCCGGTATGACGCTGCGGCCCTGCCCATGCTTGATGCCTCCCCCTGCCCTGACTCCGAGGGAGTCCCGCGTATTTCTAACCCGCGCCCCTGCCGCCCCTCCCCCGCCGGCCCGCGG
>NW_009242974.1:205482-208945 GCF_000388065.1 Fonticula alba
CCCCCCCCGTTCCCTCCCCCCGGTCGGCCCATGTCCGGCCGTGCCCCGGCCTGGGCCCCCGCCTGCCGCCCCCCAGGTGTCTGGCGGCCCCATGTTTGCCAAGCCCACAAGCAGCGGGCGCGGCATGGTCCGCGCCCTAAGCCTGCCCCTGGCCGCGCTCTTCGTGCTGCTCTGCTCGGCCGCGGCCCTGCCCGTGCCGAAGGCCCACACCGCCGGGCGCCTGATCCTCAAGCGCCCCGGCGCCCAGGAGGCCATCGAGGTGGCCGGCATCGTCTACCGCCCGGGCACCACCGAAATCCAGGCCGTCGGCACCGGCGGCCAGGCCCGCTTCGACCCGCCGACCGCCGGGGATTGCGGCCCCGGCTGCCAGACATGCGTCCTGGTGACGGCCCCGCTGGACAGCGCCCTCGGCACCCAGGCCAGCCTCTCGGGCGATCGGCTGTTCACCCAGACCGCCGTGTGTACCGTGTGCGAGGCCGGGCTCTTCCGCGATGCCAAGGCGTCGGCCTGTGTGGCCCAGTGCCCGGACGGGTTCTTCGCTTCGGCGGAGCTCGGCCAGTGCCTGCCCTGCTGGCATGGCTGCGCCACCTGCAGCGGCCGCGAGCCCGGCCACTGCACCGGCTGCCCGGCCGGGCAGTTTTTGGTCAGCAACCGCTGCGTCGATGCCTGCCCGGAGACCACCTTCCCCCGGGGGACCATCTGCGATGCCTGCGATGATGCCCGGTGCGCCGAGGACCCGGAGATGCGGGCCGGCTGCCCGGCCGAGTGCCCGGCCCCGGCGGCCGATGAGGCCAACACCATCGGCACCGCCGCCGCCGCCGCCGCCGCCATCACCACCACCACCTACACCGGCCTCTGCGACACCACCTGCATGACCTGCTCCGGGCCGACGGCCGACGACTGCCTCACCTGCTTCACCAGCCTCCGGTGGCACATCGACCGGTGTGTCACCAACTGCCCGCTGGGCTACTGGGACCGGATTTCCGACTACACCTGCCAGCCCTGCGCCCCGAATTGCACCCGGTGCACCGGCCCGGCGGCCAATCAGTGCACCGCCTGTACCGAGGGCCGCATCGTGGTCCCCAACCCGGGGAGCACCCTGGTCGGCCATTGCGATGTGTGCGCGGAAAATTGCTCCGAGTGTGCCAGCAGCACGGTCTGCCAGCGGTGCAAGCCCGGCTTCCGGTTCATCGACGGCCGCTGCTACCCCAGCTGCGAGCCCGGCTTCTACGAGTACACCGGCCCGAACACCGATTCCACCCCGCACTGCATCCGCTGCCACGAGTCGTGCAAGAATTGCACCGGGCCCACCCCGGACGACTGCACCAGCTGTAACTGGGGCTTCCGCTTCTGGGATGGCATCTGCCAGTATGGCGGCTGCACCGGCGAGAATGAGCACATGCACCTGACCGGCCACTGTGGCAATTGCGTGCCCCAGTGGTACTACTGCCCGGAGCTGGACCCGCCTCCCTTGATGGCCACCTACCCGCATGAGGTGCCCATCATCCCCATCTGCGATGGGCCCATCTGCTGGCATCCGGACGGCATTGCCCGGCCGAATCCCTACTGGCCCCCGGGCAGTGGCAATGGGCTGAGCATCAACAGTGCCAAGCCCCGGTCGGATGGCTCGGCCGCCGGCCAGCCCCCGGCCAAGACCCTGACCTACACCATGACGGACTTCGCCCAGGTGGCCGATCCGCCGGCCGACCAGGCCCACACGGCCGGCAGCCCGGCCTCCGGCATCCACACGACATCCCCCTTTGCCGGGCCCCGGTCGATCGAGATCCAAATGGAGGATGCCAATGGGCTGCTGTACACGCCGGATGTGGTGGCCGCCAAGGCGGTCACCGCCCTGCTGGGCTCCGCGGCCGGCGCCTCGTCGGCCTCCTCCAACGACGGGGGGATCTCCATCTCGGCCATTCGCACCGACTCCGGGGTCAACCCGGATGACTGCTTCTGGATGTGCTGGGGCCTCTATGGGTTCGGGGGCATCCTCGATGGGAATGCCGCGCCCGGGGCCCAGCAAGTCG
Source organism: Fonticula alba (assembly GCF_000388065.1). Classification (NCBI taxonomy): domain Eukaryota; order Rotosphaerida; family Fonticulaceae; genus Fonticula; species Fonticula alba. The sequence goes on from NW_009242974.1 coordinate 207,513, forward strand.
CCGACACCACCCCGAAGCTCAGTGCCAAGCAGATGCTGTCCAGCATGGCGGCGGCCAGCGCGCGCGGGACCCCCACCAGCGGCGGCCAGGTCAATGCCTTCGGCTGGTTCACCGACCCGGATGACAGTGTGCTGGCCTGCGCGGAATTCTGCGTCCCCATGCCGGAGCGCTGCCTGACCATGCTCTTCCCGCCGTTGAACTTGTGCTACCATTGCAACCTCGGCTGTGCCGAGGGCCACTCCACGTGCAAGCGCTCGGTCGGGCCGAATGCCGACCAGTGCCGCGAGTGCCCGGCCGGGCGTCTCATCCAGGAGACCTGGGTCCCGGGCCAGGGCGAGTGCGTCACCACATGCGCCAGCACCCACTTCCAGGTGGACAACATGTGCCGGCGCTGTGCGCCCCAGTGCCTGACCTGCGAGGACCGGGCCAACAACTGCACCGCCTGCAAGCCCGGCTTCCTGACCATGCCGGATGGCGCCTGCCGGACCCACTGCCCGGAGGGCTATCGCCAGGCGGCCGGCAACAAGTGCCTCAAGTGCGGCCCGCATGCCCTCAAGTGCGACCAGTACGGCGTGCTGGCCTGTGAGATCGGCTACGCCCCGCGGGCCGGCGAATGTGTCCCGACCACCTGCCCCAGCGGCTTCTTCTGGAGCATCGCCAACCGCATCTGCCGGCCCTGCCACGAGAGCTGCAACACCTGCCGCGGCCTGAATGCCGACCAGTGCATCACCTGCTCCGCCAGCCATCCCTACATGATTGACGGCCTGTGCCAGTCCGGCTGCCCGGCCGGGTGGTTCTGGCGCGAGGAGAACCAGCGCTGCGAGAAGTGTGTCTTCTGCGCCGAGTGCTTCATCAACCGCTTCAAGTGCTGCAAGTGCGTCCCCGGCGAGTACCTCTTCTACGAGCGGTGCTACATCAACTACGACAGCCACGACAGCACCGCCATCTCCAACCCCCTGGACCCGAGCCCGAAGATGGACCTCTGCGATGAGACCTGCGCCTCGTGCTCGACCAGCGCCAAAATGTGCACCTCCTGCCACCCGGGCTGGCGGCTGGTGTCCGGCACCGGGAGGTGCGTGCTCGGCGACTGCCCCGAGGGCCTGGTCCCCGGGGTCGACCTCTCCGGGCAGGATGTCTGCCGGCTGCCGGAGGAGAACTTCTGCCGGCTGGATGCCGGGTTCTATCGCGACCCGGAGAACTACGAGTGCCGGGCCTGCCCCGAGGGCTGCGGCATGTGCCACCAGGCGGATGTCGGCCTGCCGGTTGTCTGCCTGGCCTGTGCCCCGGGCACGTACGCCCACCCGGTCCATGGCGCGGACAAGTGCCAGCCCTGCCACAAGACCTGCGGCACGTGCAACGGCCCCGGGCCCAAGGGCTGCCTCACCCCCAGCAAGGCCTGAGCTCCGGCACCGGTGCCGGCGCCCGGCCGCCCC
>NW_009242974.1:209551-218195 GCF_000388065.1 Fonticula alba
CCCCCCCCCCCCCCCCCCCGCTGCCCCTTGCTCCCTCGCCCAGCGAGAGCAGCCCTTGCTGCTGGGTGCTTGCCCTGTCCCGCCGCCCGGTATCCGCGGCCCCCTCCCCGTCTGGTTTTGTCCTGTTGATGTCCGAGCACGGGGAGTGGGGATGCCTTCCTAACCCACAGCGGTGATCGCGGCCAGCCGAACCGTCAGATGCACTTTGCCCTCGATTCCGCCGGCTTCCCCCTGGGGCCAGGGGGAGGCGAGCAGGCAGGGCGGACCCGCCGAGCCGGCCGCCCCCCAGTGGTGGGAGCTCTGCCCGAAAAAAAATATACACATGTCACACGAGTCCCAGATCACATCGCCCGCACAGAGTCCGTATGCATTGGCACCATTCACCAAGTGCCAACCCTCGCTCCGGCCTCATCAGCCGCCTGGGTGCCGGGGGGTGGGCCCCTCCTGTGTTTCGGTCCAGATGCCCTCGACACAATTTCCTCCCCCCCCCCCGCCCCACGCGCCGCCCCTCCTCCCCAATCGGTCTTTTCTCCCCTTCGCAAGATAGATCCCCTGGGATATTTTCGTGTTGGACCCTGCGCCCCGGCATGTTCCTGACTGTGGCTGGTGGTGCCATTGGTCGCCCATTCACCCGGCTGCTGGCCGGGGCCCGATCCCCGGCCCTCGGTTTTTTGATACACGCGCCCTGTGCCGGCGAACGCGCCTCCGGGTTTTTCTCCACCACCGCCCCCACCACCCCCACCACCGGCGATGATTGGGAGAGGGCGGTTTCCCACCGGTGCTTGATGATCCTTTGCCACCCGGATATGCCCTTTCGCCTGACGGCCGGCCAGCTGGCCATGCTGCCCGAGGGCCCGAGCAAGGACCAGCTCCCGGCCTTCATGTCTCAAGTGCTGGACTTTGTCGCCCTGCATCCCTCCTTGGAGGCCATCCCCCTGTCGCCGCATGAGCGGGCATGGTGCCTACGGCATCTGCCCAACATCCGGCCCCGGGTGTCGCCCAAGAAATTGGCCCGCCTCCTGGGGGACAGCAACTTGCAGGACCTCCTCAAGAGGCCCACGCACTTCCGCCTTTCGGATGCCTACGCCAAGCGCTTCCGCCATGTGGCCCTGGCGAACCCCTCCAAGAGCGGGGTCGAGCTGGCGGCCATGCTTGGCATCCCGGTGTCGACGTGCTTCTCCCACCTGAACCGCCTTTGCCCGGAGTACTTCGACCGGCGGGCCGCCTGGCGCCAGGGGCTCATCGACCAGCTGGGCGCCCTCCTCATCAACGAGCCCAACCTCTCGGACAAGGACCTGGCCCGGCGGCTGGACATCAAGCAGGAGACCCTGGTGGCGCTGATTGCCCGGCACTTTCCGACATACTCTCGCCGGCTGGGCCGCATGCAGAACCGGCAGAAGGAGCTGCTCGCCATCCTGGCCGCCCGGGCCGATCCTCCGCCCACCCAGCGGGAGCTGGCCCAGAGGCTCAATGTTTCGGTGTCCACCGTCTCCCGGATGTTGGCTCGGCTCGCGGCCACGCGCGCGGCATCGGCCGGGGAGGACGCCGCTCCCCCGGCGACGCCGCCGCCGCCGCCGGTCCCGGACACGTCGCCTTCGGCCGAGGCACCGCCGGCGCCCGCGCCGACGTCTGCCTCGTCAGCGCACCCCCCGGAGCCGGGCCACGACCTGGCGGCCGGGCCAGCCGCGGCGGCGGCGGCGCACGAGGCCCCCATCGGCCGGGAGCCAGCAGCCCCGTCCCCTGCTCCGGGCAGGCTCGAGCGCCTGGAGGCCGTCATGCAGCATCAGGGCCCAGGCCTGTCGGTGGCCGAGTTGGCCACCGCTGCCGACCTGCCCAGGAGAGAGGTCACACAGCTCCTGGCCCGGCACTTTCCCTCGTACCTGCCTGCGCGGCCGCCGCGGACCCCAGCCCGGCAGGCGGTCCAAGTGGCCCGGGTGGGCGAGCTCATCGCGGCCAATGTCCCGGTCCAGCAAATCCCCTCCAAGCTGGGCATCCCGCGTGAGACCTTCCGGCGGATATTGGACACTCACTATCCGGACTTTTCCCGGAGGCCATCCACCCCGCCCTCCGCGGAAGAATAGACCTGCCTTTCGGGGAGAGCTTTTCACCATGTTGTGGGAACGTCGTTGTCCGGCCCCGGCGGCCCGAGGGGAGGGGGCGGGGGACTGCCGGCACAAGGGCGCGCCGCGCGCACGCTTGAGAGCGCCCCCTCCCCTCCGGTCCGGTCACCGGCCCGGAGGAGGCCCAGATCGCCAAGCCCATGGTGCGCAGGGTCGCCCCGGACGCCGGTCCGCCGGCGGGAATCGGTCCCTCACCCCGCCGAGCCCGCGAGAGCGCGAGGCTCTCGATCCCACGTGCGACGAGATCACATGAGGACTCAATTATCTTTTGTGGCCCCCACCCCAGGGCACTGCGCGGTTTCGTGCGATTCCGGGTCGCCCCCCCCTTGCTCCTGCTCGTCGTCCTTCGGCGCCTCTGTCGCCCTCGCTCTCGCCTGCCCAGCTTCCTGGTGTTTCTTCCGGGGCTTCTCCCGGCACTTTCTGTGTTGATGCAAGTGCATGCGTTTGCGACGGTCGTGGGGATGTGTGGCTGTCCCGGGGGTGGAGCGTTCCAGCGTTCCGGCGTTGCCCGCGCCCCGGGGGGGGGGGGCGGGACAACCACAGGAGGAGTCCACCGCCAAGCCCCTCGCGACCCTCACACGCAGGCCGCCGGTTTAATTTGGCCGGCGGCGTCTCGATCGCCGGCCAGTCACTCGGACCTTTCGACGGGGCCCCGCGGCCGCCCCGGCAGCAGGCCGATATGCAATGGTGCGCACCCCCCCCCCCGGGAGCGGAGACAGCCGGCCCGGCCCTCCCCGGCCGGGCACAGAAGCGGCAAGTTTTTTTTTTTTTTTTTCAGATCCCGGTGCCGCGATCTCCCCCGGCCGCGAGACCGGTCACATCGCCTCCCCTCCTCCTCGCCTCCCCTCCTCCTCGCCTCCCCCCTCCCGCCCCCCCCTCTCTCTCTTTGCTCCCCCCTCGTCACTGGCCCCCATCATGTCTCCCCGGGACCCCGACGCCGGGTCCATAGCCCCCGCCACGGCCTCCCCCTACTACCTTCGGCTGGACTTCTTCAGCGTCCTGATGGAGCTGCTGAATCTGGTGGTCAAGCTGGAGAACTCGTGCGCGGAGGCCATCGCCTCGGCCACCGAGCAGAATAAGGACGTCTCGGTGGCATACACTGTCGGCACCACGGCCACCGTGGTGTCGGGGCTGCTGCTGCTAACCCCCCTGGCCCCCCTGGCGGCCGGGGTGCTGGTGGCATCTGCGGCCACCACCCTCGGCACCGGCATCACGGACTTCGTCATGAACAAGAACCGCCAAAAGCAGATCATCGAATGGGCCGAGTCCCTGCGCGTGTGCTACCTGAATTACATCGAGTGCTCGCTGCTGGTGCAGCAGCACATGGGCCGCGTGCTTTTCCCGACCACGGCCGAGGTGGGGTCGCTGTCCAATCAGCAGCTCGGCCTGTGCCTGCTCCTGTCGCACGCCTTCCTCGGGCTGGATGCCACGGCCGAGGCCGGGCCGGCCCTGGACACGCTGCTGGGCGAGTGCCGGCGCCTGCATGCCCTCGGGCTGAAGCGCTCGCCACCGGCCGGCCCCCCGGCCGGGGAGGCCCTCACGCAGCCGGGCAGCCCCGGCACCGACATGTCCCTCGAGGTCCTCCTGCGTGGGCTGGCCATCGCGGCACACGAAGACCCGGCCATCGCCCTGGCGGCCCCGAGCCTGGCCGACACGGCGGCCGTCTACCAGGTGGACATCCTGCCGCGCGTGGCCCTGGTCCTGCTGCGCGTGGTCTTCCAATTTACGGAGCACCCCCTGCCGGGGGACTTGTCCACCGTCAACATGGACACCGTGACGGCCGACGCCCTGGTGGCGCTGCTGAATGCCGGCGAGGCGTCCAAAACCATGCTCCAGCGCTTTGACAGCAGTAACTTCACCCTCAGCGGGGGCCTCACCTCGGCGGCCATCATGGCCGGCCGACTGCTGACCCCCTACATGCTGGTGTTCGACGTGGTCAACTGCTTCCACTCCTGGAAGAAGGACCCCCCCACCCTGAAGTCCATCAAGGACCTGGGGGCCACGCTCACTGCCCTGCGCACCGACATCGACTCGCGCTATGGGGCCTTCCTCCAGCGCGATGTGGCCACCGGTGTCATCAGTGCGTGTGGCATCCGGCCTGCCGCCGTGGCCCCCTCGTGTTGCCCTCTCCCCTGTTGCCTGCTCCTTGCCCCGGGGTTGCTCCCCCCTCGCCCTCCTTTCTTCGGCCCTTTCCCCCCCCCCCCCCCCCGGTTGTGGGGCTCCTGTTCCATCGCACACTGACCGCCTCCCTTCCGCCTGCCCTTCCGACGGTTCGACCCACGCGCATGTGCACGCATAGAAATCAACCTGCCAGTCGAGGAAGAGGAGTGAGTCTGCCTCTGGGGATCTTCCGTCCCCCGACACCGGCTGTCGGCCCCTGGGCGGGGTCCCACTCGGGCGCACACAAGGCCACGAACAAGCAGAGTGTATCAAATAAAAAAATGTGTTCCTATTTCCATGCATGCCGCCGCGGTCGGGCGTCAGGGCAGAGGCAGGGCCGAGGGGCCCATCCTCATCCTCAGGGTCGCCGTCGGCATTGCATGCTCATCCGAAGCGTGCCTTCTTTTGGGTGGTCGACGTGACGGCCAAGGCAAGCGAGGCGGCCGTCTCGTAGCCTGTCAGGGAGGCCGCGCCAGAAGCATCGCCGGCCGGATCGCGAGTGTCCGCCGCTCGGAAGGACGAGTCCCCGGGGAGGTTGCGTTTGGCCGCGGCCGCGGCCGCGCCGCCCACCTCGCGTGATAAGGTGGATGCAGTTAGCCTGTTCAGGCCGCTGACACCGGCCGACTTGCGCCAATGCGAGGACATCGACGCGGCCCAGTATGCCAAGCGGAAGACTGTACGTCGGCGGGTCAGTGGTCAAGCTATCGGGCCAGATGGCCGTCTGTCGAGGAGGCATAGGCACGTGTGCTTGCACGCGTGCGTGTATGTGTGCGTGCGTGCGTGCGTGCGTGCGTGCGTGCGTGCGTGTATATATATGTGTGTGTGCATATATACATATATGTGTATGTGCATATATACACATATGTGTATGTACATATATACACATGTATGTATGGGTGTGCGTGCGCGCTTGGATGTGAAAGGAACGCACCCTCGCGCTCGCAGGCATCGAGCCTCTCCAGATCGGTCGACACGTCACGAGCCATGGCCCGATGGGCCGTGTGCAGGACATGCGACAGGCGCGAAGTGTAGGCCTTTGGGCCATTGAGACATGCGTATGGACAGCAGCGAAGAGGGACATCCCATCGAAGAGGCGTCAGAAGGACCGACGGGGCGGGAGGAGAGGAAGGGCCAGCAGCAGGGCGGGGCCGAAAGGGGAGCCTACTGAAAGGGGGGGGGGCCAGGCTGCCCTGTGGGCACGTACCTCGTGGAGCATCTCACCCAGTGCATAATCCTGCTTCCTGCTCAGCAGCAACCGAATGGCGTCAGGGGCTCGGGAGCGGGCAACATGACAAAAGGGAAGAAGGGTGACATGGAGGACGCACAGCGTGGCGATTTTCTGGCCCAGACGGAAGTATTGCCCACTGCCGCCACCCTCGACCGTGCGCAGATCAGCACCAACAGGGTCCGCCTTCAGTGCGGCTCCCGCGCGAGGCCCAAACGCACGTGGGACATTTGTCGTGACGACCATCCTAGGTGGGGTTAGGACGCGGGCGAATGAGAGGAGGGAGCAGCAGCGTGCATCCATGTGTTGTGTGCTTGTCTATGTGGGCGTATGTGTGTGTGTGTGCGTGTGTGGGCGAATGCGCGGGAATCGGCCGATGGCCGCACGTACTTGCTCTCCAGCCCCTGGGCCAACCAAAAGGGGATCTCAAACTGCTTGGTCTTTCGGTCAACCGGCTCACCAAGGCCAATCAGATGTAGATCCGACGAGCGCAGTCGGAGGCGCACCTGGCAGGTCACGCGCTGGAGGGGGTAAAAAAAAAAGAGCCCCAACAGCACAGGCCCCGCCATGGATATGGGTGAGCGCGTGGGCACGCGTGCGCGTGTCAGTGGCTTTGGAGGGATGGCAGAGGGGAAGCCAGCAGGTGCGCACCTCCTGTTCGGCGAGGATATCATCCAAATCATAGTAGTCGGGAGAGATGTGCTCTTCCATGATGCGCGGATGCGTGCGTGCGCCCGCGAGGAGAGTGAGGGGCAGTCAAAGAGAGGCAGGGACAGGGAGGGTGGTATCGGTGAGAGCGGTCCAAATGCCACGCGGGGGACCGGGCAAAGGGGAGGAAAGAGATGAGGGGACCAAGCGAAGGGAGGAGGAGTGCTGCTTCGGAGGGATTTCCAGAGACCGCAAAGGCCCAAACTTTTGAGGGCCCGCCCTCTCGGGCACCCGATCGCGTGGGGACGCTCGATCCGCAGGGCCCGGCCGCCTCCTCTCCCCGGTGCCCGACTCGCCCGACTTCCAAGGGGCGGATTTAAAATACAAGCCCCCTTCTGCCCACCACCGTTACACACCAGAGTGGGTACATGTATTTTGGGGAGCACTAAAAAAGATGTGTTTTTCCGGGGGGGAGGGGCGGGGGAAATCTATATTCATGCAGCGCCGCGGCATGTGCGCGTATTTTGCCGGCCGGGGCACGCCTGCGCGCGCACACTTCTCAGGCCGCGTCGGAGGCCGTCTTCTTCCGCGCGGCTTTCTGGATCTTCCGCTCAAGCTTCCGCTGGAGGTCTTCAGATGGCGAGGAGGCGGAGCTGCCAACGGTCTTGCCCTCCTTCCCTGCCTCCTTGTCCTTCTTGGCGGCCTTCTTGGCGGCCTTCTTGAGCTCCTTCTTGGCGGCCTTTTTAGCGGCCTTCTTGGCGGCCTTCTTGGCGGCCTTCTTGGCGGCCTTCTCGGCAGCCTTGGTGGCCGCCTGGATGGCCTCCTTCTTGCTGGCAGCATCCTTCTTGCGGAGCTTGGCCGGCGGCGCGTCATCGGTGTCCGAGCGCTTGCGCTTGGAGGTGTCCTCGGTCGACGCCTCCGGCACCTCCGGCGGCAGGAGGCCAATCGACCGGAGATACTCGGCCTCCTGCCGAGCCAGGCGCGCTTCCTTGCCCTCCTGCTTGAAGGAGCCACGGTGGCCGATGCGAATCCCCCCACAGGCGTCGAGCAGGGAGTTCTCCTTCGCCCGCGAATGCTCGAGCGCATTCTCAACGTCGGTGTCATCGCCATCGCTGGAGTCGGAGTCGCTCGAGGTGGTTGCCAGCCGCTCGGTATTCTGGAGGCTGCGCAAGGCCACGTACCACCATGCGCAGGGCCAGGCCGAGGAGCGCCCATGCAGCGGCGTGTCCAAGGTCAGTAACCAAATGCAGGCCCCCGGAAGCAAAGCCCGCCGGCAGGCGGCACACACATACCCGCTACTGACGAAGCCCATGAAGGTGCTGGGGGCAGGGGCAACCGAAGCCGAGGCTCCGAGCCCCGGCGCGCGGCCCGCGTCCGCGTCCGCGTCCGAATCCGACGAATCGCCGGTGAAGCCAAGCCCCCCGCCCAGGGTGCCCGAAGAAGTAAACAGCATGCGCTCCGTCATGATGGAGGTCAGCTCCCGGCGCGAGAGGTTGCTATCCTTCCGCGAGAAGGAGATCACCCGCTCGGAGGTCTGTGCACAGGGGACACGCGACCGGCGGAAGGGTTGTCAGCGATCGCAGCCTCGAGGGAGGCAGCGCAAACGCCCCCCCCCCCCCCCAAGCCTCTGCCAGGCCACCAACACGTACCGTGGTGGTCTCCGATTGCGTGAGAGCACTCCGCGCGGCGGGCGCATCGCTGTCACTGTCACTGTCCGAGTCGGAGGAAGACCCGGCCAGCGACGTGGCGCCAATGATCTGGAGATTGCTCGACGCCCGATTGTACACGCTGTCAAAGTGATTGAAGTCGAACTGCTGGTTCCGGTGGCCAATCTGCCACAGGCAAGACAAGGCAACGGGCCGACAAACATCGTGTGAGCGGGCGCATGCATGAAGGGGAGATCCTCGCCTTCTCCCTCCCCCCCCTTACACGGCGGGCGGGTGGCTGGCCGGGACATTGGAACGCACACCGTGAGTGTTTTGCTTGATGTTGGCTTTGATGGCCTCGGTCCGGCCGCGCCCAGCGCGCCCGAGACCCTTGCCCTGTGTCCAGCCGTACTTCTCCAGCTGAGATCGCGCGAAGGAGTTGCTCATTGTTGGGGGGGATGGTGCAGCGAGGCCTGCGTGCCGAGACCGCGAGAGGGAGAAGCCGGCCGAGGGTCGGGGAGGGGGAAGAGGCGAGCGAGGGGCGGAATGGGAATGGCAAGAGGAGGGGTGTGCCGTGAGGCCACCCCGGGCCGGCCATTGCCGCGGTCTTTCTTCTTGCATGCTCTGGCTTCCCGGCCGTCTGCCCCCGAGGCGTGCGAGGGGTGGGTGGGGGGGGGGGGGCGGACAGGCGCGCCCGGGGCGATCGCCCCCAAGGGGAGCAGGACCACCTGGGAGGGGCGGGGGCCTGCCCCTCCGTTGGCAGCAGGCCATGCGGATTTCCGCGGATGGCCCTTTTTCTCGAGCCCCCAGGCCGGTCCGCGGCCCTGGCAGCATCCAACTCCCCC
>NW_009242974.1:218513-222566 GCF_000388065.1 Fonticula alba
CCCCCCCCCCCCCCCCCTTCAACCCAGTTCCGCCCCGCCCCAGGTCCCTAACATGTGTGCCGCATGGCCATCGTGCCCAGTCGCCCTCGGACATCCACCCCGTGGTGGTGACGGAAAATGGCGTCTTCAACTGTCGCTCCGGGGCCTTCATGCACCGGGAGCTGATCGGAAAGCGCTTTGGGTCCCGGGTGCGCGGGCGTGCTGGGACGCGCGGTGGCCGTGGCCAGGGCCGGCGCCAGGCCGCCGGCAAGGCCAACACCGGGGCCACCCCCGGCGGCGGCTGGGCCTACCTCCTGCACCCGAGCCCCGAGCTGTGGACCGTGTCGCTGCCGCACCGCACCCAGATCCTCTATGTGGCGGACATTTCCTTCATCACCATGCAGCTGAACATCCAGCCCGGCAGTGTGGTGGTCGAGTCGGGCACCGGATCCGGGTCCTTCAGCCACTCGCTGGCACGCACGGTCGGCCCGACCGGGCACCTGCACACCTTCGAGTATCATGCCCAGCGTGCCGAGCTGGCGGCCGAGGAGTTTGCGCGCCATGGCCTGGCCGACCGGGCCACGGTGCGCTGCCGCGATGTCTGCGAGCTCGGCTTCACGGAGGAGCTTCGTGGCCAGGCGGACGCCGTCTTCCTGGACCTGCCGTCCCCCTGGCTGGCCATCGGCCACGCGCGGGATGCCCTCAACCCCCGGGTCCCCACGCGCCTGGCCTCCTATTCCCCCTGCATGGAGCAGGTCCAGCGGACCTGCCTGGCCCTGCGGGACCTCGGCTTCAGCGAGATCCGCACCTTCGAGACGCTGATCCGGCCACATGCCCTGCGCGGGGCGAGCCAGCGGTCTCTCGAGAGCCTGGCCCGCTATGGCACCCGCGAGCTGGCCGCCCTGGAGGAGGCCGGCGCTGACTCCGCCAACGCCGAGGCCGTGGCCGCCATCCAGCAGAAGCTCGACCTGAGCCGGGTCACCGCCGAGCAGGTGGCTCGCGAAACCCAAGTGTCCCTCGGGCCGCAGCTGGTCATGGGCCAGGAAATGCGCGGCCATACCAGTTACCTGACCTTTGCCACCCTCTACCCGGGCCTGTGGTCCGAGGACGCGGCCGCCACCGCCGAGGAGGCTGTCGCTGGCGGCCCGGCCGAGAGCCAGCCATCGGCTGCTGTCCCGACCGAGGAGCAGCCTGCCCCGGAGCCTGCCGAGGGGGCTGCCACCGCGGCCGCCGCGGCCGCCGGGTCCCCCTCCCCCTCCTCCTCCTCGACCCCGGAGGCGGCCGACGCCTCGGAGTAGGCCCCCCCCCCCTCCCACCCCCTGGCATCCTTCCCTCACATGGCCCTCTCCTCCGCCCCCTGCGCCTCCTCTTGTTCCCTGTGGCCTTGCATCGGCCCTTACGCCTGCCTGTGGGGGGTGGAAAGAAAGAACCCTGCCCGAGCCCTCGTCCCCCTTTTTTTTTCTTGTGGTCGGGAGATGCTCTCCTTTGGCCCTCTATCCAATGAACGCGCCGCTTGCCGCCGTGGGAGACTCATTTTTATTGGGGGAGAAAATGTCCGGCTGTCTTTGTGGAGGGGGTGGTGGTGGAGGTGGACGAGTGTCAGATACGCGTGCGAAAATGCGTGCAAAAGGGCCGGCGGAGGCGACATAGCGGGCAAGAAAGATGGGCCAGCCCGAAAGGGAGGCAGAGCAGGACAGCGCCCTGTGCATGGGTGGGGGAAAAAAAAAACATGCACATGTCAAGCAGCATCAGCGAGAAGATTGCTTCGTCACAAGCTGTGCTCTCTCCAGGCACGGGAGAGGGGCGGCGCGAAGGGCACCCCCCCTCGTCCGGTCGTGCGCACGGGGATTGCACAGCCTCGCGGAGGCGGACAGCAATGTCCACCCCCATGGAAATGGGTCATCATGCGCCGGCATTGACATGGGTGCTTCTCGTCCGGGGGCCAGGGAGGGGGGCAAGGTGTTGGCGATGGCCCGGGCGTACCATGTGTGTGTGTGTGTGTGTGTGTGTGTGTGCGTGTGCGCGCGCACGCAGGAGGGCATCGGCAGGGGACACGGTGGCGGGTGTGCACAGAGGTCTCCGGCCCTCGCCCCCCTTCCGCCCCCCCCCCCCCCCCACCCCCCCCCCAAGGGCAAGGTACCCGGACCGGCATCCCGAGAGATGCTCACACACCTCTCGTGGTGGTCCCTGCGCAGGGGCGTCCATGTGGTCAGAGCATGGCCTGGCAGAGGGGAGGAGGGGGAGGGGGGGGGGAGAGAGAGGCATTCCAAACATTTCTATTGGTGTGAGGGGGCAGAGGGGAGAGAGGGCGGCAAAGTTGACGCGCCTGCCACGATCAAGGCTGGCGATCCCGAGGGCGGGGAGGGGGAAATAGTACAATTGGCAGGAGGGGAGGGAGGGGGACATATGTGAGGGGCATCGTGGTGGCGGGGGGCCAAATCACGAAAAGGGGAGGGAGCAAGGGGGGCGCATTCGGCATGCAGCCTCACTTCATGCGCTCGGCCGCGGCGTTGTAGACGCCATGCTGGGCAACCTCCAGGTCGTTGAGCTTCAGACCCATAAGGCGGACTGCGGCGAGCGGGGCCCATGAAGGGAGCAGGGAGCGAGCGCAACCGGATGAGGTTAGCCGAGGGAGGGGCGGAGCAGAACGGGCAGCCGAAGCAAAGCGGGCCAGGCCATGGAGCCGGCGGCGGCGTACAGGAAGACTCGAAGTAGGCAACGGAGAAGCCACCGACGGCGCACAGGAACGTCGAGAGGGCGATGACGGCCGGGCGGTTGGCGGGGATGACCGAGCGGATGCTGGTGGCTGCGGGGCGAAGGGGGAGAAAGGGGAAAAGAAGGGGCAGTGTGAGCGTGTTGGCACGTGAGGGAAGGCACGCGGAGGAGCTTGGGGTACGCCCCCAAAGAGGCGACAGGGGAGAGGCGCACGGTAGAAGAGGAAGCCCATGCTGACGGCGGCAACGGCGCCACCCTTCAGGATGTCCGAGTCACGGATGTTCTTGGTGGTCTCCAGGAAGGTGGGGTTCGGCTGAACGACAGGGTACTTGGGGGCGAAGGTGGCCCTGCGCGAGGGAAGAAGGCGCTCGGTGGTGAGTTGGGCGGAGAGGGAGGGAGGGAGGGGGGGGGGCAGGCGGAGAAGGGGCAGGAGGAGAGGGGGCAAGAAGAGAGAGAGAGAGAGAGAGAGAGAGGGAAGGAGGGCATATGGGAGGGGGGCGCGCTTACATGGTGACGGAAAGTGGGGGAGAAGAGAGGGAAGGCAAAGGGGGAGGGAGCGATCACGATCTCGGTTGTTGGATCTCGGCCTTCGCGGGGACCGGGGTGCCGGCTCTTCTGCGCCCTGCCGGGCCGGCAAACAATGCGTCAGCCGCGCGCGGCGCCGGCGGCAGTGGCGGCGAGGCGGCGAGGCGGAGGCCCCCCTCGCCCCCATCAAAGAGAGGGTGCCCCCGTTGCCCCTTCGCCCCCCTGGCCACTCTGTTCGGAGGTGCCGCCGAGCATTGACAGAGACCCCCCTCCCCCCCCCACCTGCCCCGGCAAACCGGCGTCCAGCGAACGGCGCCCGGTCCAGAGAAGTGACCCAGAGAGAGAGAGAGAGAGAGAGAGAGAGAGAGAGAGAGAGAGAGAGAGAGAGAGAGGGGGAGAAACAAGGCGCCAGTGGCACCAGGCCAGGACCACACACCGCGGGCCGCCGGACGAGGGTGGGGGGATAATGATGCGCGGGCGGCTGACCGGCAAAATGGTATTCACACATAACGTGTGCATCTTCCCGCCATCCCGCTGCCAACGCATATGCCAATCGACCGGCGCCTCGCTGGCCGGTTTCCCGGCGCGTCTGGCCAGCCCCGGGCGAAGGAGCCCCCCCCCCCCCCCCCGGGAGAGGCGGTGCGTGGCAGGGGGCCGGCCCGGGGGCACAAGGCGCCGGCGTCCCGGCCCGGGGAGACACCGCCCCATCGGCCACTAGCGAGCGTGGGCGCGGCTCTGGCCAGACACGCCGCCCCCGCCCGGGCCCCGGCCCCGAAGGCATAACTGACCCGAGGCCGGGCCGCTCGAGCCGCCGACCTGCCGTGCAGAGCCCCC
>NW_009242974.1:222846-227350 GCF_000388065.1 Fonticula alba
CCGCCGCCGCCCCCACCCCCGGCCTCGCCCCGTCCCCTGGCCCGTAGGACCAGTTTGACACGATCAATCTCTCGCGCAACTCCATCCGCCGGCTGGACAACATCCCCCTGCTCAAGCGGCTCGACACCATCCTCCTGCCTTTTAATCAGATCAGCAAGATCGACCCGTCCATCTGCAAAAACCTGCCCAGCTTGCAGACCCTGAACCTGTCAAACAACTACGTGCGTCCGCGGCCGGGCGCCCCCCCCCCCCCCCCCTTTCCCACATCTCCCACCAGTGTGCCCCCGCCATGGTGCCCTGCTTGTCCTGTCCCCCCCTCCGCCTCTGACCTCCCCTCTCGGTCCCCATGCGCAGATCAAGGATCTTTCCGAGCTCCGCCACTTGACCGGCCTCGCCAAGCTCCGGTCCCTCTCCCTGGACGGGAATGATGTGGCCTCCGCCGACAAGTACCGCCTTGTGGTGGCCTACCTCCTGCCGCAGGTGAAGATCCTTGACTACCAGCGCATCAAGATGGCCGTGCGTCATGCCGACACACCCGAAGCGGCGGGCAAAGCTCGCCCATCCCGGCGCCCCCGCCTTTCATTCCACCAGGGCAGGCGCTGGCCATGGGCGGCGCGGCTTCCCCGGGTCCTTTGTCGCCTCCCTTTTGCGCCTTGTGCTTGCCGGGCTCTAACCTGCACACCGATCCGTCGCCCTCCCCCCCGCCCTCCGCCACCTTCCGCCGGGCCGCAGGAGCGCCGCGAGGCCCGGGCCTTCTTCCAGAGCGCCGATCTGCCGGTGGCCTTCCGGCAATTCCTCCATGACGGTGCTCCCGTCGAGGCTGCCACCGGGGCCGACTCCGATTCCGACACCGAGGAGACCGCCGAGGAGGGCGCCCCGGAGGCCGCTCCGGCCGGCGCCGCCGCCGGCGCCGCCGCCCGGCCCGGCGCCGCCCTCTCTGAGGCTGACCGCCAGGCCCTCATTGCCGCCATCGAAAGTGCCTCCTCCCTGGATGAGGCCGCTCGCCTGGGGAAGATCCTCCAGTCTGGTGGCTCGGCGGCCGACGTGCAGCGCGCCCTCGCCGCCTCGAAGACCGCCGCCGCGGCCACCCCCGCGTCCTCCTAATCGAGGCTCACCTTGCTGGCGTGCTGCTGCGCGCGTGCGCGCCCACGCCCGCGCGTGGCGCACGCGACCGCCGGCACCCCCCCTCCCGTCCCTTGCCCTTTATTCAAAGTCCAAAGGGTCTCCCTGCCTCTCTCTCTCTCTCTCTCTCTCCCTCCCCCCTCCCATGCTCGACACAATACGAAAGAACAAACATTTGTTTCGGATCGTCCGCCCTCTCCCTCCCTTGTGTGTCCGGCCCGTGGCCCGTGGCCCGGGGTCCGATTCGGTGGGGGCGCAATCGGCCGTTGGCGTGGTCACATGGCGACCCGTGACATACATCGCGTGACCGTGCCAGAATGGTAAGTCGCGTTGTTGGCGGGGCACGTCCGCGGTGCGCTCCCGCGCATCGGTCGCGGCGAAGGGGCAGCGCCTCGCCCATGGGCTGGCCCAAGCGCGAGAGGGAGGGGGGGGGGGGGTCGCGCGGTCCGTCTGGCCCTCGCTTATTCCCCCCGAGAGTAAGTTACCGTGCAACTGGCCTGGAACGTGGGCTGCCCCGGGTCAAGGGGGGCGGGGCTCGGAAAAATCGCCCCTGACGCTGCGCCGCCCGCCGCCCTGTGTCCTGGACGCGCTCTCGTGTGCGCCTCCGCCCCCCGCTCAACACCACCCTCGGACGGGCCCTTCTTCGGGGGGGGGGGGGAGGGAGGCGGCGCGTGTGAAATCGCCCCGTGCCTGGGCGGGGGGGGGGGGGCTCGGGGAGCACAGGCATGAGCCAGCCTCACAGGCCCGATCAGAGCATGGGCACCTCCACGGGGGCGCCTGTCGATGTGTCAACACTTTCGGCCCGGGGCCGCGCCGGGGCGGACGCAGGTCCTCCACTCGGCCGGCCCATCGATGGGTGAACGGCCCCGGGGCCCCGCCCGAGGAGGGGGAGAGAGGACAGCCGGACAGATCGCTCATCAAGGGCGGGCGGAGGGCACCGTGTGTGGGGGACCGGGCCGGTGGCACACGCGCCGCGCGCGCCGGCTGTTGGGGAGGACCCTTCGACCGGGTCACGTCCCGGGGCCGGGCGCTCGGCTCGCTGTGTTCGGTTGGTTCCGGCTCGCGGGGAGCGCGCCCGGCGCCGGGGAGCGGTCCAGGTGGCCGGGCCCCGCCGCGCAGACCGCCATATGATTCGGGCATTCTCCCCGGCCGCTGTTCGGCCGTCTGGGCACCGAGGCCCGGGACTCCCCACCCGGGCTGGTCTCTTGTGTATGTGCGTGTGTGTGTGTGTGTGTGCGTGCGCCCGCGCGCTCAGGCGTGCGCCGGGCCCGGGGATCTGCCCCAGGCCGGAGGAGGGGATCTGCCTCGCGCTTGTTGTCCTGGCCGCCGGCGCCCGGGCTAGCAGGTCATTTCGGCCGCCAACGCCCCAGCCGCCAGGCGCCCGCTGGCTGCTCGTCCATCCCTCGGCGACCGCCCGCGCTCCTCTCTTCCCCGCCCCCCTCCGCCGTCTCCTCCTCCTCGCACTCCCCCTCCCCCCCCCTGCCTCCGGCTATCTCTCTCTTCTTGGTGCTTTGTGTTGTGCCCCTCCCCCCTGCCTCCCCCCTGATCACAGCCCCTCTCTCCAGCCATGGTTCGCGTCCTGGAGATCAAAACAGTCATTGAGTATGCACATCCGTGCCCTTTTCCCCTGCTTTCTTGCTCTCTCTCCCCCCCCCCCCTCTCCTGACTCTTGCTCCTCCTGAAGGCATCCGTGGCACATCGTCGCCTTGGCCTTCTTCAACAAGTACACCCCGGGCAATCCGCATGTGGCCCACATCCAGGGTGCGTGATTGGGTCGCCTCCTTTCCTTTCCCCCCCTCCCGTTAAGCACCCTCGCTCTTCCCTGCCTGCCGCTCTCCTCCACCGCTGCAGCGCTGTCTAACCTCGGGCCGTCTTTGCTCGTTGCCTGTGTGTGTGTGTGTGGGTGCGCGCGCGCGCGCGCATGCCTCACTCCCCCCCCCCCCCCGCAGCGTATGACATCCTCCGGCGTGTGTACGATGGCCAGCGTGGCATCCTTTCCACCACGCGCCTGGCTTTGAAGAATGGCAAGATCCCCGCCTGGGGGCGCTCCTTCATGCCCAAGGCCCAGGCATATGTGGTGGAGGCCAGCCAAGTGGACCGCAACCAGCGCGTGCGTCGCCCCCTCGTTTGTCGCTCTTTTCTCCCCGGCCTTTCCACTGACCCCCCCCCCTCCCGCCCTGGCTGACCCCGTGGTCCCTGCATTCCCCTCCTCGGCGCCTTTGGTGCCCCATTCACTGCGCACCACAGACCATGACCACCATCACACACAACCTCACACACAAGACCCTGATGAATGTCGAGGAGCGGCAGACATTCTCCGTTCACCCGGAAAATCCCAACTGGTACGCCGACGCACACCTCGCCCTTCTCTGGTCGGGGCATTCTCCGGCCGGGCCCACCCGGCCGCATTTTCCTAACCCCGGCTCCCTCTCAGGACCGTTGTTTCTACTGAGGCGCACATTTCCTCCGGCATCGGCTACGGGCTGTCCGGCCGCGTGGAGGCCTTTGGCTATAGCTCCTTCCAGCGGAGCGCCGAGCGGGTACGACCTCCCTTCCCTTTCTTCTCTCTCGCTCTCTCTCTCTCTCCCTCGGCCACTTTCCCCGTTGTCGCTCGTCTCCTGACCCCGCCCCGCCCCGCCTGCCATACAGGCTCGTCAGGCACTTGCCCACACGATTCTCAACCATTTCAACACGGCCACGGAGACGGCCGAGACGGCAGCCATGTTTGCTCCCTCAGGGGGGGCCAAGACCAGCCCGGCCGCGGCCGCGGCCTCTTCCAGCCTTGCCAGCCCATCCTCCTGAGCACCGGCGGACTTGGCCACACTTGATCCGGCGCGCGCACGCCCACATGCATTTCCCTTCCCCCCCCCCCCCCCCCGCAGGGCCCAACCCCTTTGATCCCTGTCCTTGTGCGGCATTCTTCCCCGGTCCTCCCCTTATTGGCCACGCGTTGCTCCGGAATGATCCCCGGCGGAGATGCCCCTCCCCCTCCCCTGTCCCCCGGTGGTTTTCACGCCCACCCACACACCCACAGGGCCCCCATATAGACGAACGGTTTCCCCCTCTCGCCTGCGCCGCTGCTGACCGCGCCGCCTCCCCCACACGTCGTAGGGCTGTCTGCGCGTGCTGGCGGTCAAAAGGGAAAGAAGAAAAGGGAAAGGGGGAGACAGCGAGGGAGGCACATGTCGGCAACAACCGCAGCAATGCCCGGCAGGGCGCGCGCGCAAGCACTGCATTTTAAGTGGGTACATTTTTGGCGCAAGGAAGGCAGGGGAGAAGCGAGAAAAGGGATAGTATAGGAGAGAAAAGGGGGGGGGGGGGGGGGGGGGCGGCATGCCTGGGGGGCGCGCTCCGCCGGCCCCCCGTGCCGCCTCCTGTGGGA
>NW_009242974.1:227951-231611 GCF_000388065.1 Fonticula alba
CTTGGCCATGCCCAGGCGCGGCGCGAGCAGATCCAGCACCTGACTGCCGGGCTGGAAGCGGTTCAGCGGCTCGGCCGCCGTCCGGACGTAGTACTGAGCCGCCTGCTCCACGGCATTGGACGGCATGTACAGCTGTTCCTCGGGCTCGGCGAGCATCTTGGCCGAGAGGGTCAATGGCGCGGGCAGGATCCGGATCCGATACGGGCTGAGTGGTGATAGATCCGTGAGGACAGCGCTGTGCTCATCTGCAAGGAGCAGAGAGGCAAGTGGAGGGAGAGAGAGAGAAGGAGAGAAAGCGAGAGAGAGAGAGAGAGAGAGAGAGAGAGAGAGAGAGAGAGAGAGAGAGGAAGGGCGGGCAGAGAGAAAAGACAAAGGTCAGCCAATCGCATGCTGAAGAAGAGAAAGAGGCAGGGAGGCCGAAGGAAAAAGGGGCAAAAAGAGGCGGGCATCCACAGCCGGACAGGCACTTACCTGCGTCTCGCGGTCCTGGTCCTCCAGGAGGTTGAGGAAGGACGGCAGCAGCTCCAGCAGCGTGGGGATCACACCACGCGCGGTCAGGAGGTTCATCCCGGAGAAGGCGTAAATGAGCGACGTCTTGGCCAGCCAGTGGTAGGGGTCCGAGTGCGAGGGGGACCCGGGATGGCGGACCAGCGACGAGAGGCTGCGCGAGCCGGCCCCGCCGGAGAAGCCAGCGTCGAGGGCGGCCTCGGCATCCGCCTCGACCTCGGCATCGGCCTCGCTGGTGGCCCCGTGGCCCTCCTCATCGCCATCGTCGCCGTCATCCTCATCATCGTCATCATCACCGGCGTCGTCTTCCTCGTCGACGCCATGGTGGCCGTCATCGGCCTCGGAGTCGGTGCCAGCCTCGTCACCGGACTCGATGTCCATGGCGCCATCGGCGGCCTCCGGGCCGCCATCGACATCCTCCTCGTCCTCCTCCAGGCCGTCAGTCATGTCGACGTCCCGGTCCAGGAGGATGGTTGCCTGGGCCGCGGCCTCGGCCGACGGGAAGAAGGCCTCATCCGCCACAACCAGGAGGATGGAATCGGGGTCGCCATCCGTCAGGGACCCCACCCCGGCCAGGGTGTCATTGTTGAGACGAGCACAGACGGCCGCCGTGTCGGTGGCGCCGGCGGCCGCCGCCGCCGCCGCCGCGTCGACATCGTCCGTGGCCCCCGGCGCATCAAGCGCCAGGACCATCGGGGTCCCCGGGGCCGAGGCCGAGGGGATCAGCTGCCGCAGGTGCTCCAGCGCCCGAGCCATGATCGACCCCACCTCGAACCGGACCCACTCCTCGCGCGGGAGCGAGGGGATGATGCAAACATTCTGCAAGATGTGCATGATCGAGCCAAGCTGGTCCCGGCACTGCCGGTACGGGTGGGCCATGTGCGGGAGCAGGGCCTTGGCGGTGGGCGCCGCAAAGCGCACCAGGCGCCAGGCCATGGCCGAGAAGAGGTTCAACTGGAGCTGGACCTTGCGCGCCTCGGAGAAGGAGTACCGCCGCGTGGTCTGCAGCTTCTCCGAAAGGATCAGATCAATGAGCCAGCGGACGCGACGAGGGTCCTGGTGCGACTGTGCGGGCGAAAGACCCACAGAGGGGGAGGGGGGGGGGGCCGGCGGCGGGGAGAAAAAAAAAGGCATGTTAGAGACGGCATGCATCGGGGCGTGTGCGCGTGTGTGCGTGCGGCAGCAAGGCAGCACACGAGGGGAAAGGGGGGGAGAAAAAAAAAAGGCCGGACAATGGCCCGAGGCGGAGGGAAGCCAGCTCTCGCACCATGCCATAGCTGATGGCGCTCCCCCAGTCGGCCACATTGTCGTGGTTCAGCGAGTCGAACACCTTCGCCAGCAGGGGCCGCAGCGTCCGGCGGAGGGTCTCCCGGTCGGCCGTGCCCCAGGCCCGGGACCCGCGCAGCACGCCGGCCACCAGCTCGCAGGACAGGCTCTGTGCGGCGCGGTCGTTGGTCTGCACGGCCAAGCGCCGCAGCGGGCCCAGAGCCCCGAGCCAGGCCGAGAGGCCGAAGTGCCGGAAGAGGGACTTCAGCAGGACATACACGGCGCTGTCGAAGTTGGCCTCGCCGGCGGCGGTGGTGCCGCTGCCGGCCCCGGCCCCGCCGTCGTCCTCATCGTCGAAGGTCCGGCCAATTTGCAGCAGCCCCAGGAGATCGTCCCAGAAGTTCGGGGCATTGACCAGGGCCGCCAGGGCCGCCAGGTTGGAGTGCGTCGACACCGACTCCCGCGAGTGGGTGCCATTGTACACGCGCACGCGCTTGGGCCACCGGAGCCACCCATGCGAGAGGGTGTCCACAAAGAGCTCGGTCGATGTGGTCGACTGGGCGATGAACCGCCGCGTCAGCTCCGCATGGCATGCGTCCGTCTTGAGGTGCGAGCTGAGGTCCAGCTCGAACTTGGCAGGCAGGGCCTGGATCTCCTGGGGTGGCCAGCGCCAAGGCGGACACATGGGGCAAGGGCAGAAGGGGACACAAGCACCGCAGGGGTTAGACAGGCGGCCCGGGGGGGGGGAGGGGGGGGCAGAAAAAAAAAGGAGGGCCGGAAAAAGAGAGGCGCGCGAGAGCGGCAGTGCACTTACCTCGGCCGAGAGCGCCAGCGGGTCCACCAGCACACGGATGTCATCCACCACCGGGAGCGGCTGGCGCGCATGCGGCTTGGCCGAATAGAGCACCAACGACACCAGGTCGATGGCCAGCGACCGGGCCGACGGGTGATCCGACGACAGGGCCCGGTAGAACCAGTCCGACAGGTTGTTGCCGAAGGTGGCATCCGCTCGCACGCACATGGCCAGCGATTCGGCCGCATTGTTCTGCGTGTTCCAGTTCACCGGCCCCACCAGGCACTCGGAGAGCGAGGACACCAGGTTCTGGTAGACTCGGCGATCGGCCTCGAAGGAATGCTGCTTGGCTGGCACCGGCGTGGCCTTGCCCTCGAAGTCCAGCTGGAGCTTCTGCGCGAGGGCCAGGCCGCGCGACGTCGGCGCCACCCCGAGCGAGATGAAGTAGAAGCTCTCATTGAAGTTGTTGAACAGCTCCACGGACAGGTTCTGCACCGAGAGCTGTGACCGAGGCGGAGTGGCCCAGGGGGGCGGGGGCGGGGGCGAGGGGAGAAGAGCGGAGCCCAAGACAACCCCAGACCGGTGTGGCGAGGCGTGGATGCGGGTGTGGCGTGCGAGTGAGTCGAGGGAGCCCGAATGTGAGCGGGGGGGAAAAGCCCCGCCAAAGGGCGGGTGGCTGTGCACGAACCTTCTCGTCGAAGCGCGCTGAGCTGAAGTAGTTCATGAAGCGCGCCTGGAACTTCCAAGAGCGCAGGCAGAAGGACAGCATGCCGGTCTTCTTGATGGTATACAGCCCACCCTTGAGGGCGGTGATGTTGTTGGCGCCTGGGCGGGGGAGGGGGGGGGGACATATGTGAGCCATTGTAGATGAAAAAGGACATAGCTATCGAGGATCGGGGCACACGGAGCAAAAGCCTATGTGTAGAAGAGGGCATTGGAGAAGGAGAGAGAGAGAAGGGGAGAGAGAGAGAGAAGGAGAGAGAGAGAGAGAGAGAGAAGGAGAGAGAGAGAGAGAAAGAGAGAAAGAGAAAGTACCCTCGGTTTCCAGGATCTGGAAGACCCGGTTGAGACTCAGCAGACGCTGGCGAGGGAAG
>NW_009242974.1:231961-235872 GCF_000388065.1 Fonticula alba
GAGAGAGAGAGAGAGAGAGAGAGAGAGGGAGAGAAAAGGAAAGAAGTCAGCGGGAGGGGAAGAAAGGGGCACAAGGACAGCAGAACCCGGGAGGGGATGACAAAGAAGTGGGAGGCCCGCGAAAGATAGCCAGCCCCAGGGAGAAACTGCCCCTCTTCCCTCCCCCGGAAGGGAGGCCAAGACAGCACACCCGGCCAACGCACCGAAGTTCGACCGGTTGCGGATCTTCGAGTCGCCGATCTTCAGCGACAAGCCGGTCTTCGACAGGCGCGGCGAGAGGACCGACCAATCGAGGATCAGGCGCCGGGGCGAGCACAGGCAAATCAAGGCGGCCAGCAACTTGCAGAAGTACTTGTAGGCCTTGATGTTGAAGTCCTGCCGAGACTCGGTGGTCTCGATGAGCCGCGCCCCGAGGGCGACAAGCCCCTCGTGCAGGGCCCGCATCTTCGGCAGGAACTCATGCCCCGGGGGGATGGCCTCGGGGATGAGCAGCGGCGCCCGGCGGAGGTACCGCATGTGGGGGCTCGTCATGTCCGGAGTCAGCTCGTCCACCGAGTCGGCCTCCACGTCGGACCCGTCGCCGGAGCCGGCCCCGCTGTCGCCATCCTCGCCCTCCTCCTCGTCGCAGGCGGCCGCATCGTCATCGGCGAAGGAGAGCGCCGGGTCGCCGGGCCCCGGAGGCGACTCGTCATCGAGATCCCCACGAGCGAAGGCCTCGACGATGTCCCGGTAGGAGATGTCCTGCAGCGGCAGCCCGAGGACCGCATGCCGCAGGAAGATCAGCTGCCGGGTGATCTCCTGCCAATTGAGGCTGAGGGGGCGGCGAGGGGGAGGATGCGCAGACACAGGCAGGGACGGGGAAGGGGGACAGAACAAGTGTGTGTGTGTGTGAGAGAGAGAGAGAGAGAGAGAGACAGGAGCCAGATACCCCGGGTCGGGCAGGAGGAAGGCGAGGGGGGGGGGGGATGGGCAAAGACGATGGCCCCACGCACACCGGCTGCTCCAGCAAACTCTTCAGGTGCTCGGCGCGCGGCTCGATCAACTCGGTCATCAGGGTGCACGCCCAGTCCAGGGACTCGGGCGTGGGGGTGCGCCAGGTCAGCTTGACATCCAGGTGCAGGCTGGCCACATCGAACAGCGGCCGGGGGTCGTCCATGGTGTCGGTCGACTGGTAGTCCGTCGGCAGGCCGATCGAGGCAAAGGAGTCGCCCCACAGGTTGGGCGCAATGTCGGCCAGGTTCTGCGCGGCCCACAGGTCCGGCGTGACGGACCGGAGCTCGGCCAGCGTCCCGGTGGCCGTCAGAGCGGCGAGCAGGTGCCGAACCAGCTTGCACGTCATCTTGTAGGACCCCCGGCGCGTGGTCACCAGACACAGCTCGATGGCCTCGCGCAGCTCCTCCTTGAAGAGCAGGATGGTGCCCGGGTCGGTCCGGTGGAACAGGTGGTACAGGATGTTCAAGTACCACTGGAGCTGGAGATCCGAGGCCTCGCTCACCTCGCCGAGGCTGGCCGAGCTGGCACCCGGGCCAGACCCCCGCAGCGACGACACCACCGGCAGGGAGTTCACCTCGTCACGAATGCGCGCCAAGCACAGCGGAACGAGGGCCCGCATGGCGGCCTCCGGGTTGGCCCAGGTCAGCGAGGAGCAAATCATGCCGACCGCATTGCGGGCCCCAAGCGGGGCCGACGAATTGCCGATGTACGCCACAAACTGCCGCAGGGCCTGGGCAAAGTACTCCGGTGACAGCTGGCGGAAGAACTGCCCGGTGGAGATGACCACCATCGACACAACGCTGGATTCGACGTTGATCCCCTTGCTGGAGTCCTCCGGCAGGTTGTCCAGCTGTGCGGTGGTGCGATTGTGGCGGATAGGCGGGTTGGGGTGCGAGAACGGGTGGAGGGAGGGATGGAAAGAGGGATGGAAAGAGGGAGGGGAGGAGGGAGGGGGGAGGGAAAGAGGGAGGGGAGGAGGGAGGGGGGAGGGAAAGAGGGAGGGAAAGAGGGAGGGAGAGCAAGAAAGAGGGAACAAGAAAGAGGCAGCAAGAGGCAGCAAGAAAAAACAGCAAGAAAAAGACAGCGAGAAAAAAACAGCAAGAAAAAGACAGCGAGAAAAAACAGCAAGAAAAAGACAGCGAGAAAAAACAGCAGGAAAAAGACAGCAGGAAAAAAACAGCAGGAAAAAGACAGGAGAGGGGGCAGGTGGGGAAACACAAAAATGAGGTGTCAGCGTAGGCTCAACAGGCACGATGCACATGCGGATAGATGGATGGACAAAGCGAGAACAGTAGGGATCACGAACCAGGCGGAACACCTGCTCCAGGAAGCTGTGGCACCACTCGCCGAGAACCCCGGGGCCGGTGGCATCGCGGACAACTCGATCCGCCTCGATCAGCAGGTCGACCTGCTCCTCGGCCAGGGAGGACTGGTTGACCGGGCCCTCGAAGACGGACTCCGTGTACTGAGGCGCAGACTCGGTCGACGAGGTGGCCGACGAGTTGACGATCGGCATGAAGAGCAGCACAACATACACGAACTACGCGGCGGCACGTGTGCGGGCCGGCCGGGGGGACAGCCGGAAGACCATCGGACAGAAGCATCGCGCCAAGGAAGCCGGGGACAGCGGGCGAGAGAAAGGCAGAGAGAGACGGAAAGAGGCATGAGCAAGA
This sequence comes from Fonticula alba, assembly GCF_000388065.1. NCBI lineage: Eukaryota > Rotosphaerida > Fonticulaceae > Fonticula > Fonticula alba. The sequence goes on from NW_009242974.1 coordinate 234,628, forward strand.
GAGGGGAAGCCGGGGAGGGGAAAAAAAAAAACAAGAACACCCGCCCGGCGAGACATACATAGAGAGATCGGAAGGTCTTGGACGGATCGTTCATGTCAATGCCCGGCAGCACCGCATGCAGCAGGTCAAACACCTGGCCCGGGCCCTGGAAGTAGGGGCGCGGGCGCCAGTTGAAGGGCAGCGGCTTGGTCGAGGCGGTGGGCTGGCCATCCGGCCCCGGGGGGCCCGGCTCGGCAAAGACCCCCAGCCGGGAGGTGTGCCCGGCGCGATTGACCAGCACCGGGGCCACATGGATCAGGGCATACAGGGCCGAGTAGGTCCGGTGCGCCTCCAGCACCGAGTCCAGCGCCGTGGCGATGGTCTCCAGGAAGGGCGGCAGGGCAATCTCCGGGCACATGGTGCACAGCTTGGACATGGTCATGATGCTGTCCCGCACGCAGTAGCTGTCCTTGGAGAAGAGCTGCAGCAGCATCATCGGCTGCACCAGGCGACACACAAACTCCAAGGTGGCCTGGCTCAGGCGCATGTGCGGCGTCAGACGCCGCGACCCGGGCATCGGCCGGGTCTCAATGCGAATGCGCAGCCCCAGGTAGTACACCAGGGACGCGGCGAACATCATCACGCGCGCCGACCAGCGCCCCGTGTTGGACGGATGCATGAAGGGCTCCAGCGCGCGGAAGAGCTCCTCCAGCGACCGGGCCGACGGGTCGACCGCCGGGTCCGGGCCCAGCGAAAAGGCAAAGTAGTGCGCCAGCGAGAAGAAGGCCGCCTGGTCGGAGGGCTGCAACGAGTCGTTGGCCGACGACCAGGAGAAGACATCCACCAGACGCCCGCCCCCGATGCCGGCCGCGCGCGAGCCCACCGGCACCGAGAAGAGGCTGATGGCCGTGGCCAGGAGCTGCGGCTCGAAGGCGTGCAGCTGCTGGCGGATCGGGTCGGTGGCCAGCGACACGGTCTCCGGGTCGAGGATGATCCCGCCGACCGTGTGCTCCTGCGCCACCCAGCCGACCAGGTCGATCCAGGTGGCATCCCAGGAGGGCATGTTGGCCACCAGGTTCCAGAGCTCCGGCACCCGGGCCAGCCAGCCGAGAACCTGCGAGGCGGGGGCATTGCGAATGGGCACGAAGCGCGAGAAGAACCCCAGCCCGAGGCAGAACTGTGCCGAGTCCGGCGAGAACATCGACAGAGCCATCTCCTTGATCTCATCGGTGTCGGCCGAGTCGAAGTACCTGCGCGTGCGTGAGG
>NW_009242974.1:235967-239383 GCF_000388065.1 Fonticula alba
GGGGGGGGAGGGGGGGGGGCCGGCGGAAGTCACGGCACGCGGGGGGAGGGCGGGCGGGGAGCCGGGTGTGGCACGCACAGCCGAGCAACGCTCAGATAGTCGAGGATGCGCTTGAGGTGCTTCTCCGAGGCCAAATGGTAGGCCACGCGCGTCGGGGGGAAGAACGACCGACGCAGGTGCTCGAAGAGCGGGCGCCAGGGAAGCACCAGGCGCAGGGGCTGGAGCAGACCCGGGGCCAGGGAGCTCGACTTCCTGCGGAGAGACATCCGCGCGCAGGGCCAAAGAGTCAGTCAACCGGTCCGCGCCGGGGCGACAGAGCAGACACAGACCAAGAGAGAGAGAGAGAGAGAGAAGCAAACGCGCGGCAGGGAGCCGAGCAAAGGGGGGGCGGCGCACTTGAGCAGACGAAGCAGAAGCGTGGCCACGGCCGACTGGGTGGCCGAGTCGAGGCCCGGATACACGAGCACCTCATGCAGGAGGGTGATGATGCGGGCGCGCTCGGTCGGCGAGATCAGGTACTTGAGGTTCAGGTACCTGCACAGCAGCCCCCGGGCGGCGGGGCAATGTCAGACAGCGTGGCTGGGAGGGCGGCCGGCGGGGGAGCACGCGAAAAGGGCGACACCAAAGGGAGGCAACGGACTGGTTGACCGAACGGCAGGCGGCGCCGATGGACCGCGAGGACGGCGCGAGGGCCGCCTCGGCCAGCAGGCCGACGATGGCACGGAAGCGCTCCTCCGCTTCGGCCTCCAGACGATCATGGTCCAGCGGCAGATTGAAGTTGTAGATGTCCACCCGGCTGGCCGGCGGCTGGGACCCGGGCAGCTGGGACACGTCCGTCGGCTCGGGGAGGACCGACGACGCGGGCGGGGCCCGGACAAGGGACATCGGAGCGCGGGGAGGGGGAGCGGGAGTGCTCGGCCGCGCAGGGACGCGCACGGGCAGAAGGACAGGCGGGGGGGGGGGGGGGGGGGGAAGAGGACAAAGAGGCGAGTCCTCGCGGAGGCTGGCCGAGCGTCGGGAGCGGGACAGCGAGTGGAGGGCAGGCGGAGGGCGGGAGAGACAGGCAGACCAGGGGGAAGGAAGCTATCAACAGGGAGCGGAGGGGGAGGGGGGGGGGGAGGGGAAGGGGGTACGGTCGGCCCGGGTTGGCATTCTGCATGGCCGGTCTTTTAGATCGGCCCCCGGGAGCGCCCGGTCGCGACCGGGGCACCGGCGGAGCTGTCATGACTGGCCCGGGCGCGCGGCCGGCCCTGCTGGGTATGCGTCCCCCCGCCGGGCCCATGATTTCTCGGGCCCCGCCGCAGCCCGGCCCGCGCCGCCGGGAGACCGAGAAGCGCCACCCCCAGCCCCAGCTGGCAAACTGCCACCCCGCCGATGCGCCCCGGAGGGGGGAGGACACGCGCCGCCGCGCCCGGGAAGGACCGGCGGCGTGGCAGGACGCGAATTGCGTCAACCGAGCCCGTCTTCTGGAACCTCCCACCGGAGGCACCGGGCGCCCGGCGAGCCCCGCACACACACACACACACACACACACACACACACACACACACACACACACACACACACACACACACCGGAGCGACGACACGGCCCTCGCCCCCGGCCTGCCCTCTTCTTCCGCGGTTCCGGCCGCGACAAGGCCAGCACGCCGGGCGGGCGGCCGCCTGCCCGCCTCTCGGCCCCCCCCCCCTCCGGCCGGGCGACAGCTATCGCTGTCCTCGACCCGAGCCCCACCAACCTGTTCCTCCCCTCCCCCCCCCCTCGCTGTCCCATGTGTCCCCGGAGAGCTCCCAGCGCCCGCCACCTGGCCGGTGCCAGGCCCTTTACCAGGAATGCCGTCCCCTCCGCCTCCCGACAAGCGAAGCCCCCCCCCCCCCCCCCCCCCCCCCCCCCCCCCCCCCCCCCCGCCCCACCCCTAGACGCTACCCGGCGGCGACAGCAGACTGCCAGCGCACTCGCGCGCCGCAGTGCCACCGGTCGGCCGCGCTGCCCCGCCCGCGCTGTAGTGGAATCCCCATGTAAACGATAGATGAAGCAACACGTGAGTGAATTGCCACACGTGTTACATCGTGGGAATGATAGCATCCCAGAACAGCATTCCTCGGAGAGGAATGCGGGGTAGAACAACAGCCAGGTGGCCGCCGAGGCCGAGCGGCATAAACGCTCGACCGAGGACGGAGATACGCGGGTGGGCGGGCCCAGCCGCGGGGTTCTCAGTTCCAACCCCTGACCGAGCCCAAAGGTCAAAAAGGGGGACTCTCGTTGAGAGCCTCCTGAGAGCGAAAGCCTTAGCAGCTGTGTGTCGAAGAGTATACGGAAGTATAGCCGAAGCACCAGTTAGGCCGACGAACACCTGTTCTAAGGCTTCCTCTCGAACCCTTTTTAACATCCGAGTTCCTTTCTATTTTCGCTTGCCACTAACTCGTCTCAAGCCGAGTTACTGACTCATCTGGTAACAGACGACCGTGAACCGCTGGTTGGTATGTCCCCTCCTTCATGCCAAGAGGTTACTAACCAGGTGGCAGATCACACTGGTACCCTTCGTCAAGCCTCACTCACTTGACTTAGGCTTAACCCGTGTGAACCCTGCTACACGCGCCTTTGCACCCCGGGAGGCCCGGCACTGGAAGGGTCTCGTGATATTATTTTGATTGTGGGTCGTCCACACGCGCACGGCGCTAGGTCCCCCTTTTCCGGGGGCGTTCCCCACCCGGGCCTGGGGGATGCCCGGACAGAGCCATCCCCCGCGCCTGGGCACGCGCGCGCGCGCACACACACACACACACGCGCGCGCGCAACAGGAAAGGGGGGGGGGGGCGCTTCGCCGCGGCCACCGGCCGGCGGCCAGCCGGTGCGCATCACATCTTGACCGGCGCATTAAACCGCTCGCCCGCCGGCGGCATGATCGTCGAGGACTCGGACAGGGCCTCCGGCGGGATCTGCTCCATGACCGTGCGGCGCTGGTGGATCTGCCTCGGGGGCGGAGTCACCTGCGGACCGGTGAAGAGCTTGCGCAGGATGAAGTACACGCCGCCGGCCGCCAGAAGCCCGGTCATGGCCACCACCGGCGTGGAGTTCCTCTCGCGGAAGCGGTTGACCCACATCCGCATGTTGCTGATGGGGTACTTGTAGAAGGGCGAGCTCATGGTGGCAGTAGTCGGGCGGAAGCACGGCGCGGGGCGTCGGGGCGGGGGGGGGGACAGCAGACGGGGCTGACGGCGGAGAGGCTGGATCCCGCAGGCGTCAAGGAGGGAGGAGGCGAATACTCTCACGGGACAGGGCGAAAAATGCCGAGGCCCCTCCGGCTTCCCGAGCCCCGGCAGGCCCTTTTTATATGCCCCCCGATCGGCGGCCCACGGCGGGGGCGAGGCGCAGATGCCCTGCATGCTCCGGTCGAGAGGAACGGACGGGGGGGG
>NW_009242974.1:239548-241578 GCF_000388065.1 Fonticula alba
ACACACACACACACACACTTGTGTCTTGCTGTGCACGCCCCAGGCCCCCGACCACAGCCGGGTCCGCCAAAATGGCCCAGAAAGGAAAAAAACACCAACCACGGGGGCCGGACAAAAGACCACAGTTAATCCCGGGTGCCGTAACCCGCGTAACGTCATTTTCAGGTAAATCGATTTTCGGCGGCGGTCCGTGAAAAGAGGCCGTTTGGTTAAAACCACTTGGAATTAATTCGGCGCCCGCCGTTGTTTGGGCCCCCCCCCCGGAGGACACGCCTCTTTCCCCTCAATGAGGGGGCCGGGGCACAAACGGCACGCTCGGGGACGAGCACCTGCGGCGCCGGCCCGGCCCAGTTCCCAAAGCCAGCCCCCTCCCCGGTCCTCGCGCGGTTAGGAGAAGCGTGGGGGGAGGGGGACCCACATTCCGACACCCTTGGCGCTTGCTGTGTGAAAGGCCCCTCCTCACAGGGCAAAGGCAGGGAGTGGCGCCCTCCTCCCTCTCCCTCCTGCCCGGCCGGCGCGCGCACATGGCCAGGAGGAGGGGGGAGGCGAGGTCGGGGGGAGGCAACAAGGAGGAGAGAGAGTGAAGGCGATTTTTATATTGTTACAGAGGGGGGGGGGGGCGGTGCGCAACTTGCACATGGCGCCCCGCTCTCGTAGAGCGGCCCGCCACACGAGCGGGGACCTATCCGGCTCAAGAGTGGCGGGGGGGGGGGGGGGGAATGCTCACACGAAAAAGGTCCACCAGGACCCGGAAGGACATATTTGAAGAGGAGGATGGGCGGGGCGCGCGGGAGGCGGGCGCAAAAGGAGCGTCGGAGGCCTCGGGTGGGGCGCTGCCAGGAGGCAGCGGGTGGGCTTCTCGCAGGCCGGGGCGCGGACCGCCGGCCGAGGCCGAGGCCGAAGCGCAACTTGCCGCGACTGGTGGGCAATGCTGTGTGGCGCATGGCGGACTCGCGGGCTGGGGGAGAAGAGGAGGCACACGGGGGCATGTGGGCTTGCGTGTGTGTGCGTACGTGGGCGCCCGCAAAGGAGGCCGCCCATTCAGACGCTCATGAGAGGTTGGGGAAGCGGTGGTAGTCGATCTTCGCCTCGGTGGAGAGGAGGATATCCGACCCGCGGAGCTTTTTCCCCATGGTGTAGAAGGCGCCGGCAGTGACCACGCCCAGGAGGGCGAAGATGGGCAGGGCCGCGGGCTCACGCCAGTGGCGGAGGTTGGAGGCGACGGCCGAGGAGGTGCGGGCAGCGGCAGACATGGTGTTGGGAGGGGAGGGGGGAGTTTCTTGCGTGTTGTAGGGGGGGGGGGATGCTTGAGCTGAGGGGTTGTTCTGTTGGCCCTGCTGGGAAGATTGCCCAGGCAGGGGGTCCTTTTATACCCGCACACAGGGCGCGGCCTGGGCCTGAGGCTCCGGGGAGGGGGGGGGGCCTAGCTCACGGAGGCGCGTGCCCTCTTTCAGGCGTGCCTCGCCGCGGACACGGCACGCCCCTGTTCGCCCTCCGCCCCCCCCCCCCCCCCCCCCCCCCCCTCCCTCTGGCCTCGGTGGCGGGGGGAGCGTCGCCGCGAGCCGGCAAGCGGCCGGCTTGCCGATCGCCGGCTCACGGCCCCGGCGCCGCCCTCCGTCCCCGCCTGCCCTGCCATTCGAGGACGCGGGGATGGCCGAACGGGAGGCTTCCGGGCCATTCTCGCTCGGCGAGCCCGGCAAGTGGGGCCGGCTCGGGGCAGCGACGTGAGACCCTCTCTCGTGCCCGGTGTCGATGGCATGGCGCACATCGCCGCCGGCTCCGGGCCCAGGGCCGGCAAGCGGTCAGGCGGGCCCCGCAGGGGGGCCGGGGCCGGAGGAAAGCCGGCCGGATTCCTCCCCTCCTCGCCCGTGCTGACCTTCCCTCGCGTCCGGGTCCCCGAGCGCCGAGTCAAGATGCCAGGTGCTGCCATCCCCCCGGCCCGATTGTTTGGACGGAATAAAAAAGATCCAAAGAAAACAACGGCCCCCTCTAAGAACAGGGCGCGGAGATCTGTTGTCCCCCCCCCCCCC
>NW_009242974.1:244358-245555 GCF_000388065.1 Fonticula alba
CCCCCCCCCCCGGTTCCCGGGATCCCTTGCTCATCCTCGCGCGCTAATGACTCAGACAGGGGCCGCTCGCAAAGCGATGGGAGATGATCGGCATCGATCAGCAGCGGCATGCTGGTTGGTTTAGTAGCAGTCCAGAACGATGTCGCAGAAGTGCTCGTCCTCGTCGAAGGCGGCCACCAGGTCGACAGCCCGCTGGCGGAGGCCGGCCAGGGGGGGCAGGGCAGGCGCCGGCCCGGCCGCCGGCCCGAGCCCCGCGTCGGCCCGCCCGCAAGGGGGGTCCCGGCCATCATCCTGGCCCGTCGCCGCCCCCGCCGCCGCCGTAAGCACAGCTGCCAGCAGGGCCCGGCATTCTGCATCGTTCTCGCGTCGGCTCGCGTCGGCCAACAGCGGCCGCCAGGCTGCCCCACCGAGCAAGGGGGGCCACCCGCCCGGCGGGCTGGCGGCCATCTTCCGCAGGGCCGCCCGGCGGACCGGCGCGTCGCCATCATGCAACGCCGTCGAAAGCAAACAATGCCCGAGGGCATGCTCCACGTCCGCCGGGCTGGGAGCCGAGCCAGGCACCCGGTCCGGACCATCCGCCAGCCAGGGGCCGAGGGCCGCCGCTGCCAGGAGGAGGGCCGGCGCTTCGGCCGACCCGCCGGCCGCCGCTCGGGCCAGCTGCGCCGCCTCGACCGCCAGCCGCAAGCCCAGCACGCGCGAGGAGCCGGAATCCCCGGTCACCGATACCGGCCAGGTGGCCCCGGGCGCCGGGGCGGCCTCTCCTCCCCCCTCCGGCGGGGCGGTCACACTGGGGGAGGCGCTGCCGCCGGCTGCTCCGAGCCCGGCCGGTGCCAATCCCCGGCCCAGGGCCTGGCCACCCTGGCCAAATAACCGCTGCAACTCGGCCACCCGACTCAGGGAGGGACACAACTGGCCGGCCACCAGGCCGAAGAATGTTCCAGCCGCCGGGTCCCCGGCCACCAGCCCCAGCACCGCCGACACCGGCTGCCGGAGTGCCAAGCGGCCCCGTGCCCAGGACAGCAGCGCCAGCGCCGCCCCATCCGCCGACTGCCGTACATCCCACGCGGTGTGGAACTTGGCGGCTCGCATGTTGTCAACAAGCTGACCCGCGGTCTCGGCCAGGGGAGGCTTGTGTTGCCGAGCCGGCGGGGCAGATATGGCGGCGCAACACCGCAGGGGGAAGACGGTGACAGGGCG
>NW_009242974.1:245806-263412 GCF_000388065.1 Fonticula alba
CGGCAGACACCGGGACACAGCGGCAGAGATCGGCGAGGCAGCGGCGGAAACCAACGAGACATGGCCACAGAAACCGGTGAGACGAGGTGACAGAACCCAGCGAGACAGTGGCAGAGGAGGGGCCAGGAGGAAAGGGAAAGACAAAAGAAGGCACGGCTCGAGAAGGGGGAGTGACGGCACGGCACGCACCAGCCCCATGCACGGGCTCATCGAGTGGAGGACCTGCTCGAGCTGCTTCTCCAGGGGGACATCCATGTCGGGCGACGAGTCACCCGGCGCCAGCAGCTGCCCGGCCAGGGCATCCCACAGCCCGGGGCCCAGGGCCGCCAGCAGCTCCCAAAGACTGACAAGGGCCCGAGAGTCGGCCGCGCCGGACCCCCGCGAGCCGGACAGCCCGGCCACGGTCCCCAGAGCCGCCCGGCAGCCGAGCGCCGCCAGGGCCCGCGCTCGAGGGCTGTCCGGGCCGGAAAGCGCCCACTCCCGATTGGCAAGCCGGACCATGGCCCATGCCCGGGTGATCGCCCGGGCCAGGGCATCCGTCACCCCGGCCGACTGGCTCACTTGCAAGGCCAGAACCATGCCGGCCACCGTGGCCAGCAGGGCCGGGCGAGCGTCCTCAAGCCGGCAAGCAGCCCGGAGTGCTGCCACGCCGCCGGCCTCCAGCCGACGGAGCACACACTCCAAGGCCACGGCCGCGTGCTGCTGTGTCCGCTGGTCCGCCTGCCCGGGAGCCAAGTCCTGCCAGGCGGCCAGGTAGGCCGACCGTGCGCCGCCGTGGCACCGGCCGGCAGCCGCCGCGGCCGCCGCCGTGTCGGGCCCCGGAAACAGCGGAGCCTCCGCACCGACACGGGCCCCGCCAGCTGCGCGCACCAGCTGCACAAGCACCCGGCACCAGGCCAGCGCGCAGTGCGCGCACATGGGCGCCGCCTCGGTCGGCAGGCCAGCCCCAGCAGCGACCTGCTCCCGGTCCTGCTTGCAGTCACAATCGAACTGGCTGCCGGCCAGCTGGCTGACGGCCTCCAGGGCCGCCGGCGTGCCGGGCGACGCCACCAACAGCCCGGACATCGGGGCCAGCGAGACCCCGAGCGCCGGCAAGGGGCTCCGACAGCACCCGGGCAATGCCCCCAAACAGGCCACCGCCGCCTGGCGCAAAAACCGGTCGGTGCCTTGGCACGCAAGCCGCACCACCCGCGGGAAGGCTCCCGCCAACACCGGACAGCGGCTCCGACAGAGGGGACGCCCCCGGCCAACGGCCGCCAGCGCCGCCAGCGTCGACGTGGCCACCGAGCCGCCGGCCTGCAGCCAGCGCCCCAGCAGCTCCTCCGCCCCGGGCCACCCCCGGCCGGGCGACCCCCGGACAAAGCGCTCCCCCAGGGGGCTCTCGGCAGGCAGGGCCAGCAGGCCGGCCAGCAGCGCGCGTCCCACCTCCGACGCGTGCGCGCCATGCTCGGTGGCCAGGGCTTCCTCCAGATTCCCGGCATCCAGCACATGGTCCGAGAGCCTGCTTCGTTGTCAGTCGCAAGAGGGCAGGGGGACAAGGGGAATGAACGCCCGCCCAGCGACAAGATGGCCCGCTGCCCCCCCCCCCCCCCCCTCCTCCCGGCGCCCAAGAAGAGGGCACAGATCCACGCACCATCGAAGGAGGGAGCTGCCCGCGTGTTCCTCGCCTGCGCAGGCCTCGACCGCCCGCAGGAACACCCCGAGCGCCGCGGCCCGCTCCATGGCATCCACCCGCCGTGGCAGGTACAACTCCTCGGTCGAAAGGGCCGGCCGGTCGGTATCGGCCAGGGACAAAGAGAAATCCACCAAATCCGCGTGCAGGCTGCCCGCAGTCAGGCCGCCAAGCCCATGGTCCATGGCCACATCACCGTCGACCGCCCCGGCACCATCGGCATCCTCGTCATCGTCGTCCCAAAACACCAGGCCCTGGGCCTGGGCATAGGCATTCGCCTCGCGGAGCCGATGCTGATTCAGCTCATCCTGCGCGGTGAGCTGACAGCCGCCCGCGTGGCCGTGCTCCCCCTCGATCGAGGCGTCCGGGCGCCGCATTCCCCGCAGCAGGCCGAAATACTCGTCATCCTGGCACCGGCGCGGCTCGCGATCGAGCAACGCCTCAACGGGACCCCCCCGGGGGAAGGCCCGGAAAGCGGCCTCCGCCAGCAGCAACGGGAATTCCCCCATGCACATTTCAAATGCCTCGGCCCCGGCCGGCTGCCCCGGTCCCGGGAAGAGAGCCGCGCCCAGGACAGTGAGCAGGGCCGCGCGGACGTGCGGACCCAGAGCCGGCCAGGGGAGCGTCTGTCACGCCGAGCGCATGTTAGTCTTCGCCATCTCCGCCGAGGGGGGGGGGGGAGGAAGCCGGCCTCCTGCGCAAATGAGAGTGGCGAACCGAAAGGAAAGCCAGCACCGAGCGGGCAAACGTCTGCCGGTCCGTCCAGGGGGCATCCTGCATCAGCAGGTAATCCAACACCAAGTCGGCCGCCTTGTCGGCCTTCGGGGCATCGTGCCCATCGTACTCCGGCGGCGCCAGCACCGACAGCGGTGCCGGGTCGGTTGCCCCGTCGATCGGGACGACATCGGCCGACAATGCAACGACCCGCCGGAGCAGAAGGTGCAGCGCCCCGTGCAGATCCAGCCGCGATGCGCTGTCCCCGGGAGGATGCTCCATGGCTGGGGAAGCCCAAGGGGGAAAGCCAGGAGCCAAATGTGTGGCAGCAGGTGTGTGCAGGCGTGTGCAGAAATGTGCAAAAATGTGCAGGTGTATGTAGGTGTGTGCAGGTGTGTGTGTGCAGGTGTGTGTGTGCAGGTGGGGAGGAGGAGATTTGTGTCGACAGCTCATGAGGGTCAACACCGGGCGGAGTGGCTTCTCTTGTGTTGGCCTGGCTCGCTGGGGCCGAGATCAGAACCCACCCGTGGAGGGAGGTGATGCGCGACGGGGCCGTGCGCGCGCCCCCGCCCCCTCCACAGGGGCTGGCGAATGCTCCAACCACCCCCGCACCGGCGGATGGCCGGGAGCTGCCGGCGGACCTCGCGCCATGACGGATGCCAACCCATGTAGAAACAGCATTCTCCGGCCGGATCAGCCGGATTGTTTTTTGAAAGCCCTATCCGCTGATTACCAATCCCACGCTGTGCGCAAGATTCTGGCTGGTTCTCCGTAGTCGGCCGGCCCGGCCCGGTCCTCCCTCCCGGTCTCTCGGGAAGCGAGCCCCCGGCGGCGCCGTCTCGTGCGGACGCGCACGCACGTACGCACGCACACGCGCTCCCGCCCTTCCCCCCACGCTTGGCCTGGCGCCGGGCGCGAGGAGGATGGCTCCCCCCCCCCCCCCCCCACGCGACCTCCGACCGGGCCGCCATTCATTGGCTGGCGCGTCGCCCGGGCGGGATCGTTCTTCGCCAGCCCTCTCCTCCTCGATCACATAGACACACGCACGCACGCACACACACACGCACGCACATACCGCCCCGCCATCTCTGCTTGCCCCGGTCCGCTCCACCCCACTCCACCCCTCGACGACGATGCAGCTGTACCAGCAGATCGAGTGGGCCCTCCTCAGCCCGGAGGGCGTCAGCGCCCTGGCCGGCCTCGATGGTCCGTTCGCCGGATGGCCGTTTGCCCGCTGCCCGGCCGGGCCGGGTCCCCTTCTTTCTTTTGCGCCTGCCCCTCCCCGCTCACAGCCCCTGCCTCACGCCGTCGACCCCACCCCCTGGGCCTCCATCCGCAGAGTCTGCCTCCTTCCAGTTTGCCAAGGACTTCCTGGCTGGCGACTTCGCCCCAATCATCACCTCGCCCTTTGCCCGGGAGATTCTGGCCTCCAGTGGCCCCCTGCAGTTTGACGGTGCGCCTGCTCCCTCCCCTGCCCTCCGCCAATGGCGCTCCTCCCTGGAGACTCGCGACGATCCTGACCCCCCTCCGGACGTCCTCCCCCGCTCCGCCGCAAACAGACGCGGTTGCCGACCTGAGCGCCCGGCTGGCGGCGCATTGCGCCGGGACCGACCACACGCCCGACTCGGCCCTCTCGCTGCTCATCCTCGGCGCGGCCCTGCTCCAGGCCTTCGTCCAGGCCAACTGGCTGGGCCCGGCCCTCGAGGCCCCGGTGGCCCCGGCCTTTGCCCTGCTGTCGCCCGGGTTCGACCCGGCCGATGCGATCACCTGGCAACGCGCCGCCGTGGCGTGGGTGTCTCAAGATGAGGCCGACGCGTACCCCCTCCTCCGGGAGCCGGCTCTGCTGATCGCGGCGGTCCTGCTCTTCGAGCATGCGGCGCCCCTCTTTGCCGCGCATGAGCTCACCGTACGCCGCCATCGCCGGCGTGCTGCCAGGCGCCTGCTTCCTCCCCTCCCCCCCTTTTGCTCCCAGCCCACTCACCCTTTTCCCTCGTCCCCCCTTCCCCCCCTGCCCCGTCGCCCGGCGGGTGGGCGCTCACCCGGATGCAGACTGCCCTCCTCTGGTCGGCCCGTGTGACCTTCGCCCACCAGCGCATGCTCGATGACCGGTGCATGAACCTGCGCGAGGCTGTGTACGCCCGGCACCGGGAGTTCTTCCTGAGCCTGCCGGCGGGCCCCGGCGGGCTGGCCCTGCCCTCGTTGCTGGGCAAGCCGCACCCGGCCACGGATCCGGACTGCCCCCCGGGCAGCCCGGTGTCCTTGATCTACGCGCGCTTCTACCTGGAGCACGCCTGTGCGCTGCACTACTTCCACGACCTGACCTGCCATGCGGCCCTGGTGGCGGCCCAGGCGGCCACCGGGCTCGAGTGGGAGCTGACCGGCGCCCTCGGCCGGAAGACCAAGTTCCAGCTCGACGCCCGGACCATGCTCGTGGTTTTCGCCCGGTACTCCGACACGGCCAAGGCCCAGTACTTCGGCCAGAAGCCCAGCCAGCCGGCCGCCGAGACCGACATCCCCAAGGCCCTGGACCTGAATGACGACCAGCTGCTGGACCGCATGCGCCTGGATGACTCGGCCGCTGCCGAGGTTGGCCAGCTGACCTCCGAGGCCATCTTCCCCCTGGATCAGGCCATCCTCTTGGGCTTCAGGTGCGCGGCCTCCCTCCTGCCTCCATCCTGGGTCCTTTCCCCTTCCCCTCCGGTGGCTCCCTCCTCCGGCGCCCATGCATCCTGGCCTCGCTGCCACTGACCCGACACGCCCCCGGCTCTCCGCCGGGGAAAAAAAACACCCCAAACCCACGCACACACCCACATCGCAGCAACTACTTCAAGCTGAAGGACCCCTCCAGCGACCTGACCTCGACCGAGCTGACCGCCTTCGTTGAGGTACGTCCTGCTGCCGAGCCATTCCCCCATGCACCCATGTGCATGCCACCCCCGGTGCCCGCATGTCCTGGCCATTGACCCTGCGCCTGGTTCCGCCCATCGCACGCACACACACACACACACACACACACACACAGTACCTCATCGAGTCGCCGAAGAACTGGCTCGTCCACTCGAGCACGCTGCTGCTTCGGTCGCGCCTTGAGGCCAGCAAGACCCGTCGCCTGGAGCGCGCCACGCTCCAGATCCAGGCCCTGGTGGATCAGTTTGCGGACGCCGAGCCCGGGGTCGCCTCGCGCGGGAGCCTCTTCTACCAGCTGGACTATCCGAATCTGTGGCGCATGCAGAGTGACCTGGCCACCCTCTTCACCAAGCTCGGCCTGCTGAAGTCCGCGCTGGACCTCTTCGAGAAGCTGGAGAACTGGGAGGGCCTCATCACCTGTCTGGCTCGCACGGGACAGTCTTCCCGGGCCGAGGCCGTGGTCCGCGAGCAGCTGGCCCAGCACCCGACCCCGAAGATGTACTGCATTCTGGGGGATATCCTGGGCTCGCGTGACACGCAGCCCTACGAGCAGGCCCTGGCCCTGGCTCGCGGCGGCCACTACGCCCGCGCGCACCGGGCCCTCGGGCTGATTCACTTCAAGAATGACGAGGTTGAGCGCGCCCTGCCGCACCTGGAGCACGCCAGCCGGCTGAACCCCCTGGGTGAGCACAACTGGTGGACCCTCTCCGGGGCGTATGCCAAGCTGGAGAACTGGCCCAAGGCGGCCGGGGCCCTGACGCGCGTGGTGTCCCTGGCGCCGGATGACGCCGAGGCCTGGTCCAATCTGTCCATCTACTACACCAAGATGGGGCGCCTGTGCGTTGGGGCCCAAGGCGGGTTCTTGCCCTGCTCTCTTTTTCCCTCTCTCTCTCCCTTTGCCCAGCCTGGCTCCCCTCCTTGGCCGTTCGTCGGCCAGGGCCGGGGAGAGGGGACCTCCTCCCACGAACTTACACCCCTCCTCGCTCGCTCGCTCTCTCTCTCTCTCTGCCCCCCCCCCCCCCTTCCGTGTGCCATCCATGGCACTTGCCCAGTGTCGAATCTCACCGGTCGCTCAAGGAGGCCACTCGGCTCAATCGCGACAGCTGGCGCATGTGGGAGAACCTGGTCCTCGTCAGCCTCGTGGTCAACGAGTACTCCGATGTCATCCTCGGCATGTCCCGACTGCTCGAGATCCGCAAGGACAATCCGATCGACGAGCAGAACTTCGGCCGCCTCATCCATGCATACATGACCGGCAAGTCCGATGCCTCGGAAACCCCCCGTACGCGCAAATGCCCCTCCAGGCCACCTGCCACCGACGAGGCTGATCCCTGTGGACTGACCGGCCGAGCACGCCCCGCACCACCTCCGCCCCCCGCCCCCTTTCTCCCCCCCCCTCCTCCCCTGTGCGCTGTCCTCCGCATAGTGCATCGGTACACCGGCCAGCTGGAGTCCCTGGTGGATCGCATCGTCGAGGCGTGCCCGGGGAATGCCAATGTCCTGGCCATCTGTGCGCAGTTCTTCGACTTCCGTTTCAAGTCCAACCTCCCCTCCAGCCACTATGTGCAGCGGGTGCACCCGGAGCACTATGAGCCCCTGCCCGAGGTGACCCAGACCATGTGCCTGGATGACAAGGCGGTCGACCTGTACCTCCGAGCCTACCGCGCGTCGAACTTGCGCTCGGGGTGGGAAAATGACGCCGCCAGCCTGAAGGCCGTCTCCGAGCACACCACCGCGGCGGTGGAGGCGCTGCTGGCACGCGCCAGCCGGCACCGGGCCAGCGGGGCCCCAGATGCCGAGGGCCTGGCCAAGACCGATCTCTACCAGGCTCGGACCATCATCCGGGGCTTCCTCAGCCGCGCCAAGCGGACATTCCCCTCGAGCCCCGAAGTGCAGGCCATGGAGGAGCTCCAGGCGAAGGCCACTGCTTGAGTGATGTGACATGCCCAGACCACGGGCAGCGCTTCTCCCCTTGGCCGCCTCTCCACCCCGGGGGGATGCTTCCCTCCTTTCGCGTGTTTTCTTTTTCGCTGCCTCTCTCTCTCTCTCCCTCTCTGGAGTTCGGGCACGCGCGCCATACACACAATGTTAGACGGATGATTTCCCGGTGGCCGAAGAGGGGGGCGAGGATCCGGGCAGAAGGCCTGACATGATACATTGGCATGCGTCTCGGGCTCCCTGTCTTTCCTTCGCGGGGCAAGGGACCGCGGCGAGCGCAAGACCACAGCAAGGGGAGGCAGACTATGTGTATTTCCGAGAGCCGGGGAGAAGCCGAGCAAAGGAGGCGCAAGGGGGAAACACAGCAAGAAGGATCTCGGCAGGGCATGAGCAGTGTTGAAAGGTCGAAGGCTCGAGGAAAAACAGGCCCGCGGACATGCCCGCCCGCCCACACGCCCCTCTCTCTCTCACACGCACACACGCACACTCAAGCACGGATGACCTTGCGCTTCTGCTTCTGCTTGGGGCCGGGGGCCTCATCGCCGGCGCCCAGGGCGTCCTGCTCAGCCGAGCCGGCACCCCGGCCAAAGATTCCCCCAAGAAGCATGCTGAGCATGCTTCCCATCGGGCCGGTCGAGAGGTTGGCGTAGGTGGAGTATGCCCAGAGGCCGGGGATCTGCCGACAGCCGGGCGCCGAGGGACACATGGGGATGCGACGTTAGACCCCGGCACAGGAGCACCGCCGGACGGCAGAGGCCACAGGTGTCACGCACCGTCAACAGGAAGTACCACATCCAGCGGCCGAGAATCGGGCGCAGGACCAGCGGCACCCAGCAGAGGATGGCCGAGTCGCCGATGAGGTTGGCCACGCCGATGGTCAGGTCGGCGCCGACCGACACCAGCGGGCCCCGGGTGGGGACCGGGTTGCCCGCGCGCTGGGCCATCTGCACCACATGCCCGGGCACCGGGCCGTAGGTGGCCGCCCCGAGGCGGCGCAGGTAAAACACCGTCCCCCCGGCGATGAGCAGCGCCAGCGAGGAGAGCCACCGGTCGTAGGAGCCCAGCACCAGGGCCAAGACCAGGTGAAGAGCCTGCCATGTCGGGGCCGGGGCCGGGGCCGGGGTCGGGGCCGGGGTCGGGGCCGGGCGTATTAGTGCACATGCCGCGGGGACCGGCAGGACGACAAGAGGGAGGCAGCAGGGGAGCCACGCACGCAGGAGACGGCCGAGCCGATCATCAGGAGTTGGAGGCGCGCCTCGTTGGACGCGGCGCGCTTCTTCTCAGCTTGTCCGGCCTGCGCATCGAGGAGGGAAGAGACATGGGGGGGGGGGGGGGCAGGATTAGCGTCGGCGAGGGTGGGCACCCCATCGGGCCAGACAGGCATACGGGAGGGGGGGGGGGGAAGGAAAAAAGGCCACCCACACCCCGGCGCATACCATGGCAGGAGCTATCTGGAAGGGGGCAAGGCGAGAATCAGGAGGGAGGACCAGGATGGGATGTCCGACTGGGCCCCGACAGCCCGGTGGCCGGCGGTGCCGCGGGAAAAATCTGCCCACCCATCGCCCCCCGCGCGCCCCGCGCCCCGCCCCCTCCACAGCGAGACCATGACCACCGCCGCGCCGGCCCCCACCGCCCCGGCATCGGTGCCGCACCTCTCTATGTCTCTCTCTCTCTCTCTCTCAAAGAGGTCCCCTGGCAGACTCCTCCCCCTACCGAGCACACACACCGCGGATCAAAGACAGGAAGGTCCAGCGGCAGATCGAGCCACGTGATGTGTCTAATTGTGGGATACAATGTCCACCAGCTGGTAGGACCCGGAGAACCAGGTCCGGCCGGCCGGGTCCACCAACAGGGCGGACACCAGCAGCCGCCGCCGGCGCCCGGGATCGAAGAGGCTGACCACGGTCGCCGGCGAGGAGGCGGACGCCGGCGAGGGCTCATGCCGCGCGCGGCGCCGGGATTGCGCAGCCGGGTCCAGGAGAAGTGGCAGGTCCGCCGACTCGACGGGCGGCAGGGCATCGGCGCCCCCGACAAACAGGTCCCCCCGGGCGAAAGTGAACGAGGCCTGGGCAAAGCGCGTGCCACGCAGGGCCGTCTGGCTGGCCGGGCTGCTTGGCTGGCCGCCGGCCAGGCTCAGCACCGGGCGGGCCGCCGAGCCGGAAGAGACCCCCGCCACCGGGGGGAGCTCGTCCGAGGTGGCCAGGTCCAGAGGCCGACTGTCGGTGGCGTGCGCGCTCGATCCGGCCAGGGGAACAACCCGCGCCATGCGGCCGGATGCCGAGAACAAGTCCACAAGGTCGATGTCCGCCGGCCCGGGCCCGCCAGGACCCGGGGCCCGGAAGTGCGGGTCGCCCAAATCACGCCCATCGGTCGCGGCCAGGTCCCCACTCAGCGGCACACACCACACCAGAGCCGCCACCGGCGGACCGGCGGCCGAACCCGCCACGGGGAGGCCCCTCCCCGGGGACGCCCCGACATCCGACACCAGGGTGCCGAGTGCGGCGCTCGAGGAGGCCCCCGACCAGCTCTCGAAGGAGTCAATGCCCAGCCGAGGCCCCTCGCGCCCGGCGCCCTGGGCCCCGGCATCGAGGGCCAGGTGCCGGCAGAGGATGCGCTCCAGGGTGGCCGAGTCCCGGCGAGATGGCGGGGTCACCTGGATGGCCACATTGAGGACCAGCTGCGAGTCCTCCGGCATGTGGATCTCCATCGGCGCCATTGTCCCGGCGTCCGGGGAGGCCGGCGAGGCCGGTGCGGTCGCATGGCACGTCGGAAGCACCCGGAGCAAGCACTGCGTCGAGTCGCCCGCGCGGCCGGACAGGCCACCGGACAATTCCGAGCTCAGCAGCTGCAGGACATACGCCGGCAGGCCGAGCGGGCTGTGCAACAGGAGTGCCCGTGCAAATGCGGCCACATGCTGCATCGGCACCCGCGGAGCAGGGGCGTCCTCCATCGAGGGGGAGCCCCCGCATCCCGCCAGGGATAGCAAACCATCCAGCCCGCCCGTGGCGTCCGAGCCAAAGGCAAAGTCGAAATCCCCATCCGCGTTTGAGGCATCACTCATGGTGGCATCCGGCTCCTCCATCGGCGGGGGGGCTTGTGACAGTGGCTGGCCCAGGAGCCCGAGTGCCGACCGCAGGCAAAGGCTATCCGGGTCGCGGCTGCGAATGGCCTTCGACAGGATGTGCAAAAGGATCGAGCGGCTGGCAGGACGAAAAAGCACGACGGGTGTTAGATGTGTCCGGAGGGAGGGGAGTGGCGATGGGGAGAAGGGCCACTTAATGTGCGTGTGCGTGTGCGTGTGCGTATACGTGTACGTGTATATGTACATGTACGTATACGTGTACGTGTACGTGTATATGTACATGTACGTATACGTGTACGTGTACGTGTATATGTACATGTACGTATACGTGTACGTGTACATGTACATGTACGTATACGTGTACGTATGGAAAAGGGGGGGGGAGAGGGGCGAGCAAGCGTGATCCTGGAAAAGCAAGGGTGAGAAGGGCGAGCGGCACGCACCGGTGAAGCTCTGCCTGCGTGAAGGAATCCAGATCGAAGTGAAGGCGGATGAGCTTCAGGTGGCCCTCCGAGAGCAGGGCCAGGTGCGCGGCCAGCTGCTCGGCCTACATGCCGTCGCCAAGGAAGAGCCCACCGACAGGGTGCCACGAAGGGGAAAGAACATGATCAGCAAAGGAGACCGCCAAAGCGAACGCCGGCCCGAAGGGCGGAAGGCCTGTGGCTGTGGCCGTGGCGTACCTGCACCGCGTGCAGCCGGTCGACATCAACGCTGTCGGCCAGCGAGGCTAGCTGCTGCAGTTGACGCAGGCAGGCGAAAGTACGGGACTGAAGCAGGAGGAAGTTGCAGAGGAAGCGATAATGCGAGCGAATGGAGGGGGAGAAGTCCTCCTCCAGCGAGGCGGCTCGGCCGCCCAGCTGGTCAAACCGCTGTAGCGTCCGGGCCAGAACCAGGGCATCGTCGTGCGCTCTCAGGACCAGCCCGAAGGGGACATTTGCCTATGGGGGGCGGGGGACAAAGCGGGGGTCGCCAGAAGGGCAGAGGGAGGGAGAGAGAGAGGGAGAAAAAGAGGGAGAAAGGGGAGAAGAGGGAGAGAAAAGAGGGAGAAAAGAAAAAGAGGGGGAGAGGAGGCAAAAGGGAGAGAAGAGGGAGAGAAGAGGGACAAAGGAGAAAAGAACAACAGAAGGGACAGGGAGAGACAGGGACGAGGATGGCAGCGAAGCACGGTGAGTAAGACAGAGGTGACGGAGAGGAGGATGGCGATGGCTCGATGATGCGCACCAGACCGGCATCCTCATCGGCGAGTGCACGCAGTGCTGTGGCCGCAATGCCCGCGAGCAGGACCAGAAGGCGGCGAGAGAGTTGCTGCACCTCCGAAGGGGCGGCTGTCTGAATGTGCGACCCGGTCAGGCCAGCTGGCCGCCGGCTGTCCATGTCCGACGACGAGGCCGGCCCCCGGTGCAGGAGCCCATGCGAAAAGTCGATGGTCGGTAGGGCGGCCAAGAAACGCAGCGCCAGTGGCGCCGCCCGACCGGTGCGCAGGCAGAACCCGGCGATGCGCTCGACCGTGCACAACAGGAAGGCCAGGCCTGGCGCCTGGAAAACCACCTGCGGGGAGACAACGCGCGTGCTGCCACCCCCCGGGGCGCTCGCCTCCTCCGCCTCCGTCCCCATGGCCAGACCACTGGCCAGGGCCGTGTCCCCGCTGGACAGCCGCCCGGCCACGGCCAGCAGGCGCGCCTCCTCCGCGGGTCCATACAGCCCGGGGAAGCGCCCAAGAACCAGCACAAGGGTGGCTAGCAGCTCGATGCACCGGCTGGCGCCGGACAGTGCACTCAGGCCTCCGGCAGGGACCGGCTGCGCAAGGGAAAACTCCAACAGGCGATCCATCAGATCCAGTGCCATGGTGCTCGGGCCGAGCGTCGGGTTGGCCGGGGCCAAGTCCAGTGGGAGCGTCTCCACCGAGCCCAGGCACGCTGCAAGGCAGTGTTGCAGCTGAAGGAGGATGGCCATCTTGGCGCGGGACGTCGTGTTGTCTGACGGGGGGGCGCATGGTCAGTCCGAGGCCGCCACAGGGCGGAGAGAAGAGGACAAGCAGTGGGGAGGGGGGGGAGGGTCCCCATCGGAGGCCAATCACCAGGGGCCGGTGTGCTCACGTACCCTCGAGCCGATCAAAGAGCACGGAGGCCACAGTCAGATGGATGACGATGAGGCTGGTCCCATCGACCAGGGCGCCCAGGACTGCGCGCGGCTCGGCCCGACCCAGCAACTCCAATGCATCGACCGTCTCCGAGGCGATCTGCCCCAGGGGACGATCCGGCGAGGGAGGAGGTCAGCTCGATGGCGAAGAGGTCGAGAGAGGGGGGGAGAGGGGGGGAGAGACCCAGACACGCAGGAGACGTGGGGGAACAAAGAGCAACACACAGGATAGCCACGCACCATCAAGTCCGCTACCGCCTCGCGGCCCTCATCAGCCGGGGACATGTGGGCTCGCAACGAGGCGAGAAGCTTGTCTGCCAAGCTGTCCAGTGTCGCTGCGTGAAAGGGAAGGCCGCGTCAGCACACGTCAAAGGTTGTGGGCAAATGCAAAAGGCAGCACGCTCAAAGGAAAAGCCATACCCAGAGAGGCCGCATCGCCCGGGAGGTGATATCGGCGGAAGATGGCCACCACCAGCAGACGCATGGCAGGCACATGGCGATCATCAAAGCAAGCCAGTCCCACCACCGCGGCCAGGAGCTCGGGCTCGCCGAAGACAGCCTCCAAATGGCGGTCCTGGTCCGTATCGATGGCCGCGATCAGCACCTGGCAGATCGGCGCGCAGACTGACACCGGGCCGCGCTGCATGAGTGTCGCAAGCATATGCTGTACGCCGAGGAGAGGGGGGGGGGAGGACGCGTCAGAATGGTCGAGAGTGCCGCCCGCCGCGAGTCGCCCATGGCCAGATCACACATACCTGACACACATCCACCGGGAGCTCCTGGCCCTGGCTGACCAGTGAACGAATTGCAGACAGCACATGCCCCAGCAGAATGGCCGGCCCCTCCTGGCGGAGGTCCACCGTGCTCAGAGGGACCGCCAGGAGGTCCTCGGCGGGGTGGGCCTTGTCAGCCTGGCGCCGGCCCAGCAGCAGCGTCTGAGCCCAGGCGGTCAGGACCTGGAACAGGGCCGGGCGGCGCGCCGGCAGCCGGAGGACCAGGCTCAACAGAGTCCCGATGCATGCCTCGATCAGTGGCAGCGACACGTCCTGGGCCGAGGAGAAGCGCGATGCGCGCATCGCCGCAAAGCACAGATGGACAGCCTGCACCGCGAGGCGAGGGAGCCAAGCGAAAGGTCAGCCCCGGCGGACGAGCACGAGCGCAGCGAAGGCCATCCGCCAAAGGGCCCCGGGGCCGGTGGGGGCGGGGACCGAAACGCACCTGGTCGGTGTCGGCCTCCGAGGGCCACATGTGTTTGAGCAGGCAAATCAGGGAGACACGAATGCTCGCCGGGTGGCGAAGGTCTGTGCCGGCATGTGAGTCGCGAGCCGAGGCCGGGAGGTGGCGAAGCTGGGGGGGGGGGGGGGGGGGGGGGGGGGGGGGGGGGGGGGGGGGGGGGGGGGGGGGGGGGGGGGGGGGGGGGGGGGGATGACAAAGGGGCAAGTGCTGAGGCGGACCCTGGAGGAGAGTGACAATTTTCTCGAGAATACTCGAGGCAAAGACCGGCGACAGGGCGGCCACCCGGTCGGCCGCACTGATGGTGGCTTGGAAGACACGAAAGTCACATGTGGTCGAGGACTCCGAAGACGAAGACAGTGTCTCGCGAAGGCTGGCGTGCAAGCGCGTCAGGGCCGGCACGCGGGCGGGAAACAAACAAGCAGGCCACGGCCAAGCAGGCCCAGCTACGCACACATTGTGGATTTCAACCCGGTCAGCCAGGACACTGGCCATCTCGGACACCATGCTGGGAGGGCGGCGGCGGCGGCGGCGGCGGCGGCGGCGGCGGCGGCGGATGGAGGACCATCGGCAGGCATCGGTCAGTGGGGCCGGGGCAGGTGGGAGGCGAGGGGAAGGGCCGCTGGCCGGCGTACCGGATGGTCAGGGCCCGCGCGGCGGGATCCATGCCGAAGGCAGTTTCGTGCGTCAGCGACGTGACCACCTCCTCGATGTTGAGGATGAGCCCCAGCAAGCCGGTGGCGGCCATGGTGCGCACGGCCCCGAGACACGCATGGCGCAGGGCCACCGACCGCGTGCCACAAAAGAAGTCCACCAGGCGCAGGACCGCCGTGTTGACCACCTCCGCCAGGGGGAAGGTGGCCAGGAGCCCGGGCAGCCGCGACAGGGCGGTCGTCTGGACGGCGATCACCCCGGAATGGAGCTGCGTCTCGAGCTCGGTCACCAGGCGCAGGCCCCGCGTGGTGGACATCGACGCATCCGAGGGGCCCGTGTCCGGGGCAAATTGCTGGAAAAGGTGCCGGCCTGCGGCGCCGGGCCCGGCCGCCAGCGACCCGGACGAGGCCGCCATGCCGCCGGATGCCAGGGCATCGGCGCTGGAAAGCCCCCCCTCGCGAGCGACCAGGTGCGCCGCCAATTGGGGCGGCCCGACGGCAATCTGCGGTATGGCAGCCGAAGTGCCAGGCGCCGGGGCGCTGGCGGGCACGGCCGCCGCCGCGGCCGCCGACGCCGAGGCAGACGACCCCACGAAGGTGACTCCCGAACTGGGGGGCTCATGCGACCCGGGGGTGGCCATCGCGGCCCCCGGCCGTGGGCCGTAATCGACCATGCTTGGCCCGTGGCTGGGGCCGTAGTTGGGCGGCGGCCCGGGGTCCGCCGGGGCCGGCGGCAGGGTCCAAGCCCCCGGGCGCCCGGGCAGCTGCAGCCCTCCCGGGTGGATGCCCGGCATGCCCGGCGGTGGGAGGGGCCCCGTCACCGGAGGGCCCTGGGAAGGAGCGGCGGCGCTGCCGGCTCCGGTCGAATCGAAGCCGGCCACCACCGGCAGGGAAATCCCCGGCGTGACTGGCCGAGGGCCAGGCCCGATGCCCGGCGGGGGGAGCTCGATCGCCGGCCCCACGCCCGGGGCGGGAAGCTCGATGCCGGACTGGCCGGCCGGCAGGGACACCAGCGGGACCGGCGCGCCCCCGGGCACCGGCGGCAGGAAGGCCCCAGGCGGGGCGGCCCCCTGCGGCGGGGGCAGCTTCACAATGGCCGGCAATTGCGGCGAGGGGGCGGCCATGTGCCCGGATGGCGGATGGTGCCGGCCAAAATGCGGCGGCACCGGGTGCAGGTGCGGCCCCGGGAAGGCCCGGCCGCGGGGGTGCTGCATCGACGGCGGCAGGGTCAGGCCTCCGGGGGCCGGGGGCCCGGCGCCGCTGCCAGATGCGGGAGGTGGTCCGCCGCCACCCGGCGGGTTGGAAGACATCCGGCAGGGAAAGGGAGGCGAGGGGGAGCGAGCAAGCCGAGGGAGGGCGATGGAGGGCGAGGAAGGGCGAGGGAGGGCGAGGGAGGGCGAGGGAGGGGAGAATTCAAGCACGGAAATGAGTGCAATGCCGCAGGCTGCCAGGGAGGAAAAGGAGGGCGGGCAGGCAGGCAGGCGGGCGGGCGAGCGGATGGGGTCGGGAATGGGCTGCCGACGGCAGCGGATTGCCGCGGCTTTTGGAGGCTTCACCGGCGGACTTCACCAATCGCGCGCCGGGACGGCGGCGGCGGCGGCGGCGGCGGCGGCGACGACGGGGTGGGAGCCGGGGGCGTCCGGGCGCCGGCGCCGACGCCGAATCGAATGGATGCCGGGGGCGGACGCCGCAGAGATCTCGGCCCATCGCGCGGCGGACACTGGCGTCTACCCGTGCCGAGCCCGCTTCCCCACGCCCCTCCGCTGGCAGTCAAGGGGCGCATCGACGCCAGCCCCGTTGGCATCCGGCCCGGACCGAGCACCAGCCCTTGATCACTCGTGCGTGAGTGGTGCGTGATATGCCCGCTCGTGAAGCGCGGGGCTCCGGCCTCCCGCGCGCCCCCCTCCGGACGCTCTCGGCCAGGCCGGCCGGGGAAAAGCAGCGCGCCGGGGGGGGGGGGGGCGGCGAGCCGCTCCTCCCGCGGCCACGCAATGAATGGTGGTGCCAGGGCCCCTTGTGAGCGGCTTGGCCTTGCAGCTGGAGGGGGGGGAGTCGGCGGCCGGGGCAGGGAGGGCGGGTCAGCATTGCATTGTGTTGGGGCGTGCTGACCTCCGCCGCCGCCGCCGCCGGCAGGGCAGGGTGCGGGAGAGGGGGGGGGGGGGTACAGGGGGCGGGGGGGGGTAGGCCGCCAGACCTGGGGTATATGCACATGGAACTGGGTGCTCCGCCGGGGGCCGGCTCGGGAAGTCATGGCGCCCCTGTGCTGGCGCGCAATCCAGCGCAGGGCGCACGAGGGGGCGCAGTGGGGGGAAGAGACACGCGGGGGTCCATTTGGTGCGCCCATTCCACGTGCCGGGCCCAGGCGGCGGAGCTTTCGGCCGCGGGCCCGGCGGACGCCAGGCGCCTTCGCTGTGGCTCCCCCGCCCTCCCGCCCCGGTCCCGGTGGGAATGGCCCATCTTCGTGGAAGGGGGGCTGTGTTGCCCGTTTCTTTGTTCCGGCCGGCGGAGGGACTCGCCGGAGGGACTATTCGCTCTTTTTTATTTCCCCCCGCCTCCCAGGAGGCCAAGGCCTCCATGCGCGCCAGCAGCCCGTGCGTGCTTTTGTGCCTCGGCCCGAAGCCCATCAGCACGCCAGTCGGGCGCGGGAATCCGGCGGCGGGAGGGGGGGGGGGGCGGAGAGACCCGCCCACCGGCCGCCCCCTGCCCCTCCCCGGCACCTCCCCAAGTGATGCGCGCAGGCGCGGGCCCCGGGCGGGCGCCGGGTCGCCCGGGAACCAGTCGCCGGCCCGGACTGCCACCGAAAACCGCCGCCGAGGGCGCGCCCAGCCCACGCCACCGCCGGCCCCGGGCCACCTGCGATACCCCCCCCCCCCCTGCAGGGCGAGCCACACGGGCGCCTCGTCCGTCGGGGGGACCCGGGCGCGGGGCCGGCGGCAACGAGGCACCGAGTCACCACCGAAAGCAACAGGGCGCGCCCCCCCCCCCCGCCCCCGCCCCACCAACGAACCGCTCGCCAGTTTGGGGCTCCCGGCCCGGGGGTGGGCAGGGCCGGCCGATTTAGCCCGCAAGTGACGCATTCCGCTCCGGCCGAGTGGCAGGCACGCACCGGGAACGGGACCAACCGCGCATGGGCCGGGGGCGCCCTCGACGAACGGGGGGGGGGCGCGGCAACGCAGGGACCCCCCCGCCACTGCCGCCGCCGCCGCCGCCGCCGCCGCCGCCGCTGCCGCCCTTTAAGACCCGCAGGCGTGGCCCCCAGGGCCGCCCC
>NW_009242974.1:263717-269854 GCF_000388065.1 Fonticula alba
CCCCCCACACACACACACGCCATGATGCCGGCCACACAGCCTCCCCCACCGCCCTGGCCAACCGCAACAAGTACGCCAACGCCCTGCGCCTGGTCGAGGCCTACCGCACCCACGGGCATGTCCTGTCCTCCCTGAACCCCCTGGCCCCGGCGGCCGCCGGGCAGAAGCAGGACTCGCAGGCGGTGGAGACCCGGCGCCTGCTCAACCCGGCCCTCTACGGCCTGACCCTGGAGGACACCATCTCCACCGAGGGCATTGTGGCCGACCTGCCGGCCGAGGTGACCGTCGCCGAGCTGATCGCCACCCTGGACCGCACCTACTCCGCCTCCATTGGGTACGAGTTCACCTACCTGCCGACCGAGGCCGAGCGCGAGTGGTTCGCCTCGGCGGTGGAGCGCCTGGCCGCCGCCCCGGCCACCGATGCCGCCACCAGCATGCGCATGTGGGAGCGCATGATGCGCTCCGAGGTCTTCGATCAGTTCATGACCAAGCGCTTTGCCCAGGTCAAGCGCTACGGCTGCGAGGGCATCGAGTCCATGCATGTCGGCCTGGAGGCCATCTTCGAGGCGGCCAACCGCGCCGGCGTCTCGGACATCGTCCTCGGCATGCCCCATCGCGGGCGCCTCAACCTCCTGACCGATCTGATGGGCCTCCCGGCCGAGGCCCTCTTCCACAAGCTGGCCACCGGCGAGAGCGAGCTGCCCCCGGATGCCATTGCCTCCGGCGATGTGCTGTCTCACATTGCCGCCTCCGTGGACCTGGCCTTCGGTGGCGAGGGCTCCCCGGCCACTCACATTTCCATGCTGCACAACCCGTCGCACCTGGAGGCCGTCAACCCGGTGACCACCGGCAAGGCCCGTGCCAAGCTCACCATGAAGGAGGCCTTCACCCCGGGGGTGACCTCCGCCCAGCCGGACCTGTCGGTGCTGGCCCTGCAGGTGCACGGCGATTCGGCCTTCGCCGGGCAGGGCGTCGTCCCGGAGACCCTGCTCCTGGCCAACATTCCCCACTACACCACCTACGGGTCGGTGCATGTGGTGGTCAACAACCAGGTGGGCTTCACCACGCAGAACCGCAATGCCCGGTCCACTCGCTACGCCTCGGATGTGGCCAAGTCCATCAGCGCCCCGGTCATCCACGTGAATGCCGAGGACCCGGAGGCCGTTCGCGCCGTATTCACCCTGGCCACCGAGTACCGCCAGACCTTCGGCCGTGATGTGGTCCTGGATCTGATTGGCTTCCGCCGCTGGGGCCACAATGAGCTCGATGAGCCGGCCTTCACCCAGCCGCTCATGTATGCCGATGTGCGCGCTCGCGAGTCGGTCGTCACCAAGTACGAGCGTGATGTCATCCTGGCCAAGGGCCACGCCTCGGCCGAGGAGCTCCAGCAGCGCCGCGCCGCCTATGAGGCCGTCCTGGATGCCGCGCTCGATCGCTGCCGGTCGTATGTCCCCCCGAAGGAGGATCTGGCCGGTCGCTGGACCGGCATCGAGCGCTCGCCCGCCTGCCGCAGCCACGAGACCGCCCCGGTTACCGGGGTGCCGATGGAGCGCCTCCTGGCCGCCGGCCGGGCTTCGGTCACCGTGCCGGACACCGTGCAGCCGCATGATCGCCTGGTGCGCACGCACCTGCGCAACCGCCTCCGCCGCCTGGATGCCGGGGAGCCGGTTGACTGGGCCACCGCCGAGGCCATGGCCTTCGGCACCCTGCTGGCCGATGGCCAGGTTGTCCGTCTGTCCGGCCAGGATGTCGGCCGTGGCACCTTCAGCCATCGCCATGCCATGCTCGTGGACCAGACCTCCGATGAGGTCCATGTTCCGCTCAACTCGGCCCTCCTCCCGGCCCTGGAGGAGGCCGGTGTGGCCGGGCCGGCCCCGGTCGGCCGCATCGAGCTGGCCAACAGCCCGCTGTCGGAGCTGGCCGTCCTCGGCTTCGAGTATGGCCACTCGCTTGACACTCCCAACACCCTGACCCTGTGGGAGGCCCAGTTCGGTGACTTCTGGAACACCGCCCAGGTCATGGTCGACACCTTCACCACCTGCAGCGAGACCAAGTGGCTGCGCCAGTCCAGCCTGACCATGCTCCTGCCGCATGGCTACGATGGCACCGGCCCGGAGCACTCGAGCTCTCGCATCGAGCGCTTCCTCCAGCTGTCGGATGAGCCCTTCGCCAAGCTTGACGGGTGCGTGTGCCTGGCGCCGGGTTTTTTTTTTCTTCGCCTCCTTTCTCGCCCGCGCACCTCCTGTGCCGTGCGCGCCCCCCCCCCCCCCTCCCAGGCGCACGCCACTCACCCTTTGGTGATACTCACACACACACACACACACGCACGCACACACACGCCCCGCTCCCCCGCACCCAAAGCAACATGCCCCTGCCGAACGTCATCATCGCCAACCCCACCACCCCGGCCCAGTACTTCCACATCCTGCGTCGCCAGCAGGCCCGCTCTTTCCGCAAGCCCCTGGTCCTGGCCACCCCGAAGACCCTGCTCCGCCTGCCGGCCGCCGTCTCCCCTCTGGAGGATCTGACCCCGGCCTCCGGCGGCTTCAAGCCGGTCCTGGCCGACCCGGCCTTCGCGGACGGTCGCGCCTACTCGGCCGAGCGCGTGCTCCTTTGCTCCGGCAAGCTGTACTACGAGCTGGTTGCCGAGCGCGCCCGCCGTGGCCTCGACGACAAGGTGGCCATCGTCCGGGTGGAGGAGCTGTCGCCCTTCCCGTTCGATGCCCTGCGCGAGACCCTCGACCAGTACTCCAACGCGGTCAACTGCTCCAACAACCTGGTTTGGGTCCAGGAGGAGCACCAGAACCAGGGCCCGTGGACCTACGTCCAGCCTCGCATTAACAGCCTGTACGCCTCGGAGGATGTCATGTACGCGGGCTCCGGCGAGCCGGCCGGCATTCGCTACGTCGGTCGGGCCCCGCTCGGCTGCCCGGCCACCGGCATCTCCAAGGTCCACCAGGCCGAGGTGGCCAAGATCTACGAGGATGCCTTCACGGCCTAAGGAGGAGAGCCGCGCGCGTCTCCGGTCTTCCGCTCGGGTGAAAATCGCCGACCGGTGTCCCGGCCATGATGCTGCTGCTGTTGCTGCTGCTGCTGCTGCTGCTGCCCCAAACCTCGTCATCTCCCGGGCTGCCCCCTCCCCCCTCTCCAAACACACATACATCTACCCTCCACCCCCCTTTCACACACCCCCACGAGGGAGGCAGCCCCCCTCTCGCGTGTGACCGCATACATAATAGATTCACTTTTGTTTTGACAAGCCGCTCCTCTCCCTGCCCGCCTCTCTGCCCCCAAGAATATGATGGGGTCAGGCCACACACACACACGAGCTGGTGGATATTTCCTGGTCCCACACCACCAGCACGAGGGCGGCACCCAACAGCAATCTTTCTTTCTTTTTTTTCTCAACCGATGTGGCTTTTTATTGGCCCCCCCGCAAATGAAGCACATACCCACCAGTGTGTGGGAGAGGGCAGAACATGCTAAGGGTGGACAGGTCCGCCGCCGACACCTCAGAGGGCAAACACTCTCACGTGCAGGGGGGAGGGGCACACAGCGCGTACAGGGCATCCCAGGGCGCGGGAGGAGGGAACACGCCCCTCCCCTCGCACCCGGGGGAGTCGTCCATCGGAGGGGGGAGCCACCTCAACTACGGTGGCCCGCCCAGAAAATACGACTCTCATCGCCGAGAGGGAGGGAGGGGGAGAAGGCGACATCATGCCAGAGGTTGTACCTCTTACATGTTGGTGGCACGGTTGAAGTCGCCCTTCATGCCTTGGAGGTGGCCCTCGGCGGCGAGCTTCTTGTCGCCAGCGGCGCGGCCGGCAGCCTCCTTGGCGGTGCCGACCATCTGGTCGCAGGCAGCGTCGGTGGCTTGCTTGGAGCGGGCGGCGGCGAGCTCAGCCTGGCCAGCGGCCTTCTGGGCCACGCCCTGGGCGCGGATGCTCTCGTTGCCGACCATCTTGCCGTAGGCCTCGTTGACGGCGCCCTTGGCGGTCTCCCACTGGCCGCTGATCTTAGAAGGGTGGTTGCTCATGGTGATAGTTAGACGTATGGATGAATAGGAAAAGTTGGTTCCGGGTTAGGTTGTTTCTCCCCCCTCCAGCGTCCCTCTGCTGGGCCTCTTTTATACCCCCCCCTCCCCTCCCCTGCGGCGGGGGCGGCGGAGGGCTCTGCTCCCGGCACGCCAATCTGCAGCTCCTGTGGGGCCTGCCCCCCCCCCCCCTCCCCATCCTGCGGGACTCCTGTGAGGATGAGCAGGCTGCCCGTGACCCTACGGCGAGGGGGGGAGGGGGGGGGGGCACTGCTGCTGTGCAGGGATCGTGGCAGATCTCTCGTATTGGGACGCTGCCCAAGCAGGCGAGCGAGCGGCGGGTCCTCCCCTCAAGCGATCTGCATCTTCTCCTTGCAGGGGCTCGGCACTGGCCTGAGACTGTCCATGGCGCATGGTCTACCCCCTCGTCCCCCCTCCCCTCCTCACGCGCCCCCACCAGCCCACCCGACCGCCCACCTCCAGCCCCACCACCGCCCGCACTTGTCTGCGGGTCCTCTGTTTTGAGTGGAGAACTGCCTCGACTCAGGGGCCCCTGTTTCAGGGGCCCCTGGGGGCAGGCGCCCATGTGCCCTCTTCTCGCCCGGCGGTGAGGCTGACCCGCCCAGGAAAGGTTGCAGGAGAGACCATGGGGGTCCAGGAGGAGGCCTCCGTAAAGGAATCATCACAAGCGACAGTGCAGTGTCAGGAGCTGTTGAAGAAAATATCGACTTGCATGAAGCCGAGGAAAAAAGACCGGCCCCTTGATTAGAATATTGGCCTGGTCGGCCGCCAGGGGCCAGTTGTAACAAGCAAAAAAAATCAACCTTTCTCCTCGCGAGCGCGAAGAACAGCGTCAGGGGCAGCCTGCTTGGCTCAACGAGAAGAAGCGCACGGGGGCCCCTTGGACTGGCGCTGATTGCTGGCCGGTTCTCCTTTGGCCATGCATGCTAAAGAAATTCAACGACCCCAGACGCGAGGGTCGACCACAATCTCGTCACCCCCTTTTGCACACACAAGCGAATGACAAAGACAGAGAGAGAGAGAGAGAGAGAGAGAGAGAGAGAGAGAGAAAAAAAAACAAAAAGAGCCCCATGGCCGGAGTGGGTACTGTAGTAGCCCATAGTTTCCCCACAATCCTATTGTGCAAATGCCGTGGCGTGATACTTTTCGATTAAGGGACGGTCACATGGTAGCAGATCACGCCCCTTCGTAGGCCTTGGGCAGAGCCCAGGTCTGGGGCCCAAGGGAGCCGGCTGGATTCGGCGCCTGGGCTGCTTCCTTTTCCCTGTCCCCTCCTTCAAACTCCCCCGCCTAGATTGTGTCCCCCCCCCCCCTGGGTCATAGATGCCCAAGTGTCCCTGGTGCATCCCGATGACGATGGCGACGACTACGCCCGCGGCCACAGTCACGACGAAGGATGCTCGCTGTCGGCCGAGGTGAGCAGACACCGCATGAAGAAAGGTCGGGAGGAGAGGCAAAAGAGACGGCCACCAGCCAGGTACGTTCTACTGCCCCCGGGCTATGTGTGCTTCACACGCACACGCACACGCACACGCACACGCACACGCACACGCACACGCACACGAACCGACCGTAGAATTTGTGTTTGGTATATTTGCAGGAGGAAGAAAGGGGATATGAAAAAGGGAGGAAGTGCAGAGGAGGGGGAAAGGGGCGGTATCCTGCCGTGAGTTGGTTTGCTGCATTGGCGATGGCTCCTCCTACTCCGGAGGGGGGGGGGGGGGATGGGGAAACAGAGAGAGGGAGGGAACGCGGGCAAAGAAAACCCAGGTGCTTCCTCCGCTCCTGAATCTTCCTTTGCCACAGAGCGAGAACGCGTCTGATCTTGCGGGGTATCAACAACATGCGCGCCACCGCCCGACGCGCGCGCGTGGATTGTGTCACGCATGAATGTGATGAAGATAGGGGGGGCAGAGCAGAAAGAGGGGTACTCCGCTGCAGACAGCACACCGATGGTGGTAGGGGAAAGACACCCTGGCACCATGCTTCTCTAGGGGGAGAGTGGGGAGATGGCTAATGTACGCGACGTCGAGAGGGGGCGCGCGCGCGCGCGCGCGTGCGGGGGGGGGCGAGGAGGGGGCGC
>NW_009242974.1:270305-271337 GCF_000388065.1 Fonticula alba
GGGGGGGGGGGGGGGGGGGGGGGGGGGCATACGCATGCGGGCCAACAGTGTAAATCTTGGCCTGCCCCAGCCCCCGTTTCTTGAACCGGCCCTGAACCGCGCACACTCGCAGCACGCATGCAGGACCATCTGCCTGTGAGGCAGGCAGCCCGCCCGCCTCGGGGCGACCTTTCTCCAAGAAGTACATCCCCCGAGGCCCTGCTCGAATTCGTCCCAGTGCGACGAGGAGAAACGCACGCCTCTTAGTTGTTGGCACGAGCGTCGAAGTCAGCCAGGTTGGGGTGAGGCTTGACATCCACGATCTGGATGGTCTCCAGGAGCTGAAAGGGGGGTGTTTTGTCGGTGGGCAGAGGCGGATCATGACAACCGGCGGAGGCGGGAAGGGGGAGGACAGAGAAGACGTTAGAGATGCCGGGCAGGTCAAGCGAGGGCGGAGAAGAAAAGCAGGGGCGAGATGCCAGACGTGTGTGAGGAGAGGGTGGTGGTGGAGGGGGGGGGGGGGGGGCGGGCGCGCGGAAAAGCGCAGTGGAAGAAGACGCATGCGGGGACGCGTACCTTGTCAATGACAGTCCCCTTGTTGATGGTGTAGGCCTGGTCGATGCTCTGGATGGCCTGGTCGGTGCTCTGGGAAAGGCGAACAATGGCATCGCTGTTGGCGTGCTCGTTCTGCGTGCGCATGTGTGCGTGCGGGCGTGCATGAGAGGGGGCGGGCCGGGTGGCGACAGCGCCGAGAGGGGGTGGAACGTGGTAAGTAAGCGGGAAAGGGGGCGGCCCCCGGCCCAGCGGGGCGCGCGAGGGGTCCACCAGAAGGGCAGCCAGCTACGAAAGAAAGCGCACCTTGGAGAGAGCGAGGTTGTACTCGTCGTTCTTGGCCTTCTGGTAGTCCTGGACATACTTGTCGGCCTCGGCGCGGGCGTTGGTGAGGGTGCCAACACGCTCTGCGGGAGGGACGGACAGGCACGGAGACAGTCGCAGGGTGTGGGGAAGAGGGAGTAGGGCCTTCAAACTCCCCCGCCTAGATTGTGTCCCCCC
>NW_009242974.1:272238-274025 GCF_000388065.1 Fonticula alba
CCCCCCCCCCCCCGCCACGCTCACGCTGGAAGAGTGCCGACGACGGGGCAGAGATCGCTGCCAAGGCCTCCAACCCTACGAACGATCACGTGTGGAGTAGGGTCTGCGTTCTGCTCGGCCCGGGTCCGCGCCATGGAGGGGGAAACACACGGACACGCCCGGCCGGCCTGCATGCTCCCCCGGCCCCCGGCCCCCGCCCCGGCGCCCTTGTATTTTGTGCACCATCCCTGAGTCGCGCCCCCGACGCGCGGCTGGGCACGTCCCCCCCATCGTCGCCACGGCGCCCCCGATCGGGACTGCCCCGACTGCCCCGACTGCCGCCCCGCACCCGAAGCCCAGGACATGTCCACCACAAGCGCCATGGCGGCCTTCTGAATCGTGTTTTCTATTGTCGCAGGGAGAGGGATCTCTGCTCCGACAGCGAGTCCTCCCCTGATCCCCCCCCCCTTTCGATACACGCTCCTCAAGTCGAAAGGAACGCGATGGAAGAGGAGGAGGTGGAGGAGGAGGAGGCGGTGGATGTGGAGGACGCGGAGGGGAAGGAGGGGAAGGAGGGGAAGGATATCAACAACAACAACAACGAGGACGGCAGCAGCATCAGCGGCAGCAGCATTCGCAACCACCAGGCAAAGGCACTTCCCAGGCGGAGGGGGGGGGGGGGGGAGGGAGAACATGCTCCTCTGGCCCGCTCTCCCCCCGCGCGTCAGGCGGCGAACACCGCGCACGCACGGGCATCGGTGGTGGCTCCTCCGGCTCCTTTCTTCTTGCACGCCTGCCCCTTCGCTACGCGCCCTTCTCTCTCGCTCTCGCTCTCGCTCAAGCGAACCGCTCCGAGATGACCAGCTTCAGGGACTTGGCCAGCACGGCGGCCGCGCGGTCGAGCTCAGCCTGGCCGTGGGCCGCCGAGATGACCACCCGGATGGAAGCGGGCGGCGGAACCGGCAGCTCCTGGTCCAGGGCATACTTGGCCCGGGTGAAGACCACGCCACCATGGGGAAGCCCATTGAGCAAGGTGGCAGAAGCCAGGGCGGCGGCCTTCTCGGCATCGGCCGGCAGGGTGAGATCCTCCTGCGTCGTGCCGGCCAGCGAGGGCCACATCTGCCCGACGGCGGTCTCCTTGGCGAAGGCGGCCTCGGCGGCTTCGGCCTCGGCCGGGTCGACGACATCGGCCCCGACACGCGCCCGCGTGACCACCGCCTCCAGGAGGCACTCCTCATCGAAGCGATCGTCCCCGAGCTTGGCCAGCAGCGGCGACCCATGGACAAGGCGCACATGCACGGCCGGGGACTCCACCACGCCCGGCAGCTCCACGGTGTCCTGCAACCCGGCGGCCTTCAGCTGGTGCGTCAGGGCCTGGCGGAAGTGCGCGGTGTTGGCGCGCAGCCGGCCGATCAGAGCCTCCGGCTCGTCGCGCAGGATCTTCAGCGCGCGCAGCGACGCCCGCGCCATGATGGCCGGCATCGACGCAGAGAAGGTATACCCCAGGCCGGCCAGGCGCTGGTGATCAATGACATCCGTGGCACCGGCCACAAAACCGCCAGCACCAGCCAGCGAGTTGGCCAGCGACGCCACATAGAAGTCCACCTTGCCCATGTCGGCGCCGGTGTGCTCGACCGCACCGCGCCCGGTCTTCCCGAGGGTGCCGAAGCCGAAGCTATCCTCCACCACGAGGCGGTACTTGTACTGGGTCTTGAGACGGGTCTGGACCAGGGGGGGGGGAGAGGCAGGGGGAGGGCGGGGAGGGGCAGATGTCAGCGACAGACCGACGAGGGGCATAGGAGGAGCCG
>NW_009242974.1:274141-279976 GCF_000388065.1 Fonticula alba
GGGGGGGGGGACGCACCACGGTGACCAGGTCACAAATGGTGCCGGTGTTCTGGTAGAGACCCTCGACGACGATGAAGCGCCGGGTGAGCGGCTGCTTGCGAGCAATGCGAGTCTTCTCGATCTTCTGCAGAACGGCCTCCAGGTCGGCCATGTCGTTGTGCTTGAACGTGTGCACATCCGCACGGCTGACATAAACACCGCGCTGCACGGCGAAGGAGGCCGCCTCGTCGACCACGATGATGTCGCCCTTCTTGGCGTATGCCGGGATACAGCTGGCAATGGCCGCGAAGCCGTACGAGTACAGGATAGCCATCTCCTTGCCGACGAAGTTGGCGATCGACGTCTCCAGCTCGAGGTGGGCATCTAGAGGGCGGGCGGGAGGGGGGGGGAGGTAGGCAGAGACGGGGAAGTCAGCGGTTGGGACACGAGGATGAGCAAGTTCGGAGGGGGGAGGGAGAGAGAGAGAGAGAGAGAGAGAGAGCAGCCGCCAAGGAGACGCAGTGACGAGAGGATGGTGAGGAGGGGGGGTATGCGTGTGACAACATACCGAGAGTGCCGTAGAAGCCCGGGGGGCCGCAAGTGCCGACACCATAGTCACGGAGGACCTTCTCGGCCTCATGACGGATCTCAATGCGATCGGTCATGCCGAGGAAGTTGAGGCTGGCAAAGTTGAGGCAGCGCTT
The DNA here is from genome assembly GCF_000388065.1 of Fonticula alba. Lineage (NCBI taxonomy): Eukaryota > Rotosphaerida > Fonticulaceae > Fonticula > Fonticula alba. The sequence continues at coordinate 274,825 of NW_009242974.1, forward strand.
GCTGTCCACGGCCAGGTACTTGCCGGAGGGACTGTGTCAAGGGGGCAGGGACGGGAGACGGGGAGAGCGAGGGGATGACGGGGTGGAGGAGGACAAAAGGACCGCAGAAGAACCGCAGAAGAACCGCAGAAGAACCGCAGAAGGACCGCAGAAGGACCGCCGGAGTCAGTGGAAAGAGCCGCAGGCTGGGGAGGGGGAGAGGGATCAACTTGACGATCGGAGACGCACCCGTTGAAGACAATATGGCTGTCCAGGATGAGGTTGTCGGCCTTGGTCAGGGGCATGGGGAGGGGCTCGGGCTCCCACTCGGCCACGAGCTGGTCGATCTCCTGTGCAAGATGCATTTGGCCACCGGACGAGGAGGGGGAAAGGGGGGGACAGAGAGACGGGAGCGAGCAACCGGGGAGGAACGGGGGGGGAGGAGGGTGAGTGCCGGTAGATTGTGCTGGGGGGGGGGGGGGGGGGGGGGGGGGGGGAAACGAAAAACGCACACGATCGGTCAGCACAACGGCCGGTGCCTCGCGCGGGCGGTACTTCTTCGACAGCAGGTACTTGGTGAGAATGCCCACCAGGAGGATTTCCAGGAACAGACGCCAGCGGTCGTTGTGGTACGAGTGCGAAAGGTAGTTGACAACGGCCGGGGCGCCGGGGACCGACTCGACGGCGCGCATGGCCAGGCGGAGGCCACGCTCCAGGAGGGCCACGGTCTCGGGATTGAGATCGGACGTGGTGGTCATGGTGGGGGGCGGCAGGGAGGGGGGGGGGGTATAGAGAGAGGAGAGGAGGGGGGGCAGAACCAGGGGAGGGGGACAGAAGGGGCGAGAGGGAGAGACCGAGAGAAGGCCGGCCGGTTCGGGATCTGGGCAGACCTCCTCCAGCGGACTCGGGGATCCGCGGGCAGAAGAATGGGCCCGCCCGGGGCGTGGTGGGGGGATTCGGGGCGCCCTGGGGTCCGGGGGGCGAGGTGCGGGGGGCGGCGAGAGCGGCAGGACCGACGGCCGACGACCCGGGCGCTATCCTGCCCGGTGTGGGATCTCCGCCGGCTCCCGGGAGGAGGGGGAACCCAATAGGCAAGGCCGGGAAAGCAGAAGCCCGGACGGAAACCGAGGGAGCCGCGAGAGGGAGTCACCGCCGGGGGGCGTCCCCCCCCCCCGCCCCCGCCCCGCCCCGCCCCTCTGCACATGCACTCCCGGACCGGGCGTGTGCATCCGGCGCCCGGGCAGATGGCGGCGCGCAGGCAGAAGCGGGGGCAAACGTGGGGGGCCGGCCGCCCGGCGCGCCTGTGCCGAAGCCAATATTCCGCGCAAAAGCATGAACGTGGACTAGCCGGACCCGGAGAGCGGGAATGACGACCCCCGCCGCCCCCGCCGCCCCCGCCCCCCCCCCCCCCCCTGTTCCTCGGCCCTGGCCATCGGCTCCTGCAGCACTACCTGGGTGCACACCCCTTCTCGGGATCCAGTCGGAAGCGGGGCGCACGAGAGCATGGCCACCGGAGGGCGAGGGGGGGCAAGGAAAGAACCGACGCGTTGCCCCCCTCCCCGGTGGGAGAAGAAGGCTCGCGGCGCGGGAGATGTTCCGGCAACACGGTGCTCGTTCGAAACGAGAGAAACTCCGGGTGCCAGTCCCCATGCGTCCACATGCGGGGGGGGGGGGGGAAAGAGCAGCGCCATCATATGCTGGGAGGGCCCTTTTTCAGCATCGGCCGCATGCGTGCGCGCCTGTGGTGCGCACAAAGGAAGCCCGGACATGCATAAAGGGTCATTAAATAATGCCCTGTATTTGTTCATTCCGCGCGCCGGGGAAACCTCCCCTCGCGCGACCAAAAGCCTCCCCTGTTCTCTCCGGCTCGCCGGTCTGCCAGGCTCGTCAGCTTCCGGGCGTGTTCTTGCACATGCCACGGCTTCCGCGCGGCACAGCGCCGCACCGGTGCGCTGGTGCCCAGGGTGGCCCGCGCGCCCGGGGGGGGGGGGCGAGACAACGCTCTTGCCCGGCCCCCTAGGCAGGGCCCCCGCCCCCCCTCCAACCCGGCCTCACCCCACGATGTTGCCGCGATCCGCGACTTGTTCACGCTGCGTGTGTGTACGCATGTGCGCCCGCCGCAGGTCACACCGCCCCCTCGCCCCCTTTCCTGCCCTTGGCCGGAGCGGAGGGATGGAATGCCGCGCGTTGCCGGGCGGTTCTTTTTTGTTTGCTGGCGCCGTGCCAGGCCCGCAGGAGGGCGGGGGCTCGGGCTCGGGCTCGGACTCGGGCCCGGCGGCCGAGAGCAGGCGCTTCTCCCGGGGGCCTGGGGCCGGCCTTCGCTTGTCCGTTCGCCCGACCCTCACGCGTGCACGTCCCGGTCGAGGCCGAAGCGGATTTCGGTGCGGCCCGTGCCCCGCCCGGCCCCCGATGCCTTCTTTGCTGGCGGCTCGCCGGCGAGAGCCTTATGTCGGAAATATTTCCGGACTTTCGGCCGATCCCCGGAGATTCCCCCGGGGCCGGGGCATTCGCGCACCACCCCCGCCCCATAAACCCCCGGGCGAGGGAGGGAGGGCGGAGGCGCCGCCGCGGGCCGGCCACCACCCGCCCCAGGCCGGCGGCCGACGATCGCAGCCGGGGAGCGGGCAGACCGCCGGCTGCGGTTGCAGGTCGCGTTCGGCCCCCCCCCCCCCCTCCCCCGGCTGAGGGTTCCCTCCGGGCGATGCCCGCGAGGATGCCCTCCTTTCTCGCCGTCTGTGGCAATCGTCTTGTGCGATGCGCGCGGTCTTCTCGGGTTCACTTCGATGTCGCCGCCGCCGGCTGGCGGCCTTCCCCCCCCCTTTGCGGGATAGTGGGCAGTAACCCTGGCCAACCCTCCGAGGCCCGTGCATTGGGACCCCAACGGCGATCGGACCAATGTCCCCCCCTCCCCCCCCGGGGGTGGAACGGGGCGGGCGCCTCATCCTCCGACCTGGGGAGGCTGAAAAGCACCCCCGCGCCTCCGGGCGCCCCTCCGCCCCCATGATTTTCCCTCTGCCTCCGCGCGTTTGGGGCCGCCGCTGCGCGTGAAAGAGCCGGATGTGTGGGCGACGAACACCACGCTCAATGGGCCACCCCACAAAAAGCCTGGGAGAGCATGAACGCTTGTGTGCGTCCTCTCGTCCGCCGGGCGCCCCCCGCCCCCCTCCCGATCAATCCCTCCACCGCGCGCTTCTGTCCCGCTCTCCCTGGTGTGTTCAGGGGGGTTCCTGTCTCTACCTCTCTCTCTCTCTCTCTCTCTCGGCCCCCTGGTGCGTGGAGCGAGCGATGCGCCCTGACTAGCTGTGTCTCTTGCCGGCTCGCCACAATCCCCCCTGGCAGTTAGCCATCAGACAGAGAAGGAAAATCCGGGTGTTCAATTTTTAAATGGGGTGGAGGGGGTGGGGGGGGGGAACACGAATAGGCATCAGGCTCTTTCATTTTTACTGTTTCCTTCAGAGAAATTAGGTACAGGTCTGTGAAATTATCATCAACTGCCGATCGTGTGTGTGTGTGTCATGTTTTCCGGGGGGGGGGAAGGGGAAAGGAGGGGAGAGGAGGGCGCGAGCAAGAGGTGAAGGGGCGAGGGATAGTCCGGGAGAGGGGCCATAAGTGCCGATAGTACGGAGATCACAGCGCCCGCGTCAACTCATCGCACGCGAAAAGCAAGAGAGAGGAGAGAGGAGGGGGCGGGAATGCGGGCGTGTGCGGGGAAATGGGCAAAAGAAGAAGGGATCATGGCTGGCAGCCACGGATGGCCGGGATGGGCCCTTTCTTCGGGGAGCATCACCGATCCTCCTTTTATAGTCCCGCGTGCGCGGCCTCCCCCGCCTGGGCCCCCCTGCCCGTCCTTCCGCCCGGGGCTCCACAGGGGAGCCTGGCGGCCCTGTGTGTTGCCGCCGCCCCTCCGACCAGCCGCCGGTCCCTGCAATCCCAATCCCACACCGAAGGGGGTGTGCGGGACGCGGGCAACGAACGATCCCGCGGCGGCGGCCGCCGCCGCCGCCAGAGGATGGTCGCTTGAACTCAGTCATGGAGCACGGAAAGTGGCACGCCGGGAATGACATTACAAGTTAAGAGCAGCATTGTAAGTAGGGTCATCGGGAAAATCCCCATCCATTTTCCCTTTCCATTTGGGCACAATCAAATGTCTATTGGTTAGCGGGGAATCTTCCCGCATTTCCGGCTCTTCGCCGCATCCCACCACCCGGCCACCGGCATTCGTCTCGAAAGGCGTCCCCGATCGACCGCCCGCCCTCGGGACAGACGCGGCTGCTGGAGGGCCATTCCTCTTCCCGGTCTTCGCCCCCACGCCGGAGGGCGGAGGGTCCAAAGGCACAGCAAGAACCCACATCCATGTGTGTGTGTGTGTATTCGTATTTATCGGGGATTAGGGAGAAGAGAGAGAGAGAGAGAGCAAAGAGACAGCCAGGCGGGCACAGAGGGGCGGCTCGGGGATCTGCACGCATACGCGCATGGCCCCCGCCTGCACGCCGCCGCCCACACACGCGAGTGCGGGCGTGCGAGCAGGCGACCGCACATATGCCGGCCTGTCCCCCCCCCCCCCCTCCCGCCGTTCGAGCCCCTGCTGCTGTCTGGCAGAATGTACCAGGGGGCCTCCGGAAGGGGGAGGCAGGCAGGCAGGCAGGGAGGGAGAGACGGGCTCGCGCTCGCGCCCCCGGCCTCTCGGGCTGCTCACTCTTTGGACTCCAGGAGCATGTTCTCCTTCTCGATGAGGTGGACGGTTTCCTCCACGCGCGAGAGCAGGGTCTCCACATTCTTGGACCAAGTGTTGAGGGTCGAGTGGGCGGCGCTCACCCGGGGCGCAGCGGGCTGCTTGGCGCCATCGGCCTTGGTGCTCGTGGTGGTGGCGGCGGCGGCGGCGGCCGGCGCCGTCCCCTTCGGGCCCTTGTTGACCGACGTGGCGGCCGGGGAGAACTTCACCAGCTTGGCCGGGCGGTCGATGCGCGCGCTGACCGTGCCGTTGGCCACGAGCTTGGCCAAAACGACCTCGGTTTTCTGAGGCGCCACAGAGGACACCCCCCGGCAGGCGAGGAGGGACGCACGGTGTGTCCAGCGATGCCGTCAGTTAGTGTGTCCGTCCAGGGAAGAGGGTGTGTGTACATCAGGCCAGGACAAAAGGACACAGGCACGGGGTCTCCTCGCATCGCTGCCC
>NW_009242974.1:280466-281668 GCF_000388065.1 Fonticula alba
CGAAATACACATCGGCCAGCTTGAACTTGGCCTCCTTGCCGAAGCGGTGCTGGTCGGACAGGTACTCACCGAACTTGGAGGCGAATTGCGACCAGACAATCAACTCCGAGGAGGTGAAGGCCTGGATGATGTCCGGCGAGTGGGGGAGCTCGGAAAGCCGGCGCTCGGCCGCTACCCGGTGCAGCATGTCGCTCTGCTCATGGTCGAAGGGGGCCAGGGTGGCGAAGACCACCATGTTGGCCAGGGCCTGGCGCCACTGCTGGTCATCATCCTCGGCGCTGGTGCGAGTGGGCTTCAGCTGGGAGACGGCCACGTGCGACGGGTCGAGCGACGGCTCCAGGGCCTTCGCCCCGCCGGCAAGGGCCGCCTCCTCCGAGGCGCCGGCGCCACCCGGGCCCGGGGCCGGGGTCATCTCCACATCGCCGCCGGAAATGGCCTCGGCCGGCAGGAGCCCCTGGGCCCGCTGGGCGGCCCGGTGCTGCACCGTGTCGTAGATCTGCCGGAAGAAGCGGCACACATCGAGGAACTTCTCGTCATGCATGGCCAGGACAATCTGCAGCTGCAGGTAGCGCAGCTTCAGGTCGGTCATGATGGCGGCCTCCACCCGGGCGGCAGCCTGTTCCGAGGACAGGCGATCCTTCTTCTGCTTGGCCGAGGCCTTGCGGTCGAAGGTCCGAGGGCTGATCTTGCGGATGGCCAGCCCGGCCCGGATGTAGTCCCCCTTGGCGGCCAGCAGGCGGACCTGCTCCAGGATGAAGTCGATCTTGTCGGTGCGCGACAGCGACCCGAAGGTCTCCACCTGCAGGGCCTGCAGGATGTCCGCCGCCTCGGGGATGTCGCCGGAGGCCTCGCGGATGGCCGCCAGCAGCCGGGCCAGCTGTGCGCGCTCCACCTCCACGTAGATGCGCCCGTCGGTGATGGCGATCAGGGTGTCGATCAGGGCCAGCTTGGTGGTCTGATCCGGGGTCTGGGGGATCAGGGCGATGGTGTGCTGGACCATCTTGACAATGGACTGTGGTGTGGCCGGCGAGAAGCGGGGGGGGGGGGGGGACGAACACGGAGATGGATGGCAGATGGTGAGTATCCATGTATGTGTCTGTGTGTGTCTGTGTGTGCATGTGTGTGCATGTGTGTGTGTGTGTGGCAAACGGGGGCCAGGCGTCGGGAGTCCGGAAAGGGCAGCGACGCACATGCTTGAGCTG
>NW_009242974.1:282643-287856 GCF_000388065.1 Fonticula alba
TGGGCGGCCCCTCTATCCTGGCCAGCGTGTAATCGGGGCTGGCCAGCGCCCAGGGCTCAGGCCCCGGTTCGACAGATGACAGAGACACGCCCCGGGCGTGTCGGCTGGCGCTTGTCAGACCGTCTGCCGCTTGTCAGACCGTCTGCCGCTTCGAGAGGGAGAGAAAGAGGGGGGGACAGCCGGGCCGTTCGGAAAGGAAGGGGAGGGAGGGGGGTGGTGGAATCATGGGCTCACATCCCAAAGCCCGAGTGGCGTGCACCGCACAGAGGACCGCCCGGGGGGAACGGCGGAACAGAAAGAGACCCACCGCGGCCAGGGGGGCGGGCGGGGGGTGTCGCTTCGTGTCGTCGCGACCCGTGCATGCCTATCCCCTGATCGGGTCACATGTTCACAAGGGAACCGGCCAGGTGGCCTTGCTGCACCCACAATCCCCGCCCCCCGCTTGCCGGCGCCGTCCGACTGGCCCCGGGGGCGCCATGGGGGCGCGACTCGCCCGTGCACTTTCAGCCGGTGGGTCACGATCTGGCGGGGGCGATCTCGCCGGTCGCAGGCCCCGAGGGCGAAGGAGGCCCCTATTCTCGATGGGGTTTTGCCCTCGCGCGGTGACACCAAGGTGGAAGCCCCTTGGCGAGGCGCGGGGAAAAGAGCCTCGCCCGGCGGCTCGCCGGTGCTCTCTCGCACCCCCGCCAGCTGTGACAGCGTCCCCCCGGCATGGGGAGAGGCAGGGCGGGGAGGGAGAGAGAGGGAAGCACATTTTCCAACTCGGAGCACGGGGGGGGGGAAGTGTGGGGCAGCATCTGGTCGAGGTCCTCAAAGCCCTCATGCTCCCGGCGGGTGCATCTTCCCCCAGAGCGAGGGGGGGGGGAAACATGAGGCCGCGTCGGCCGCGGGGAGACAGAAATCCCCGGAGGGTAATTAACCCACCCGGCCTCGGGGATTCCGAAGCTGGAGAGACTGCCTGAAAGGCGGCGGCGCATCGCCCTGCATGCTGCCCCCCCACAAACACCCCGCTTGCAAGGGGAGGGGTTAAGCAAAATGACCGGTCCCTGTGGCCCCCCCTCCCCCCCCCCCCCCCCCCCCCCCCCTGGGTGTTAGTTTTCGTGCGCATGGTGTCGCCGGACTAATTGGCCGGGGCGCGTCTGGAGCGCTCCGTGCCGGGAGATGCGGGCGACGCAGTGGAGGGGCGCCACAGCCGAGGGAGGCCCGCGCGGAGGGGCGGACCGCCGGAAGGACAAAGGGACAAAGCGCCCCGCCACGGCACCGCGGCTCCCAGCTGGCTGCAAAGACGAGATCGATCTGTTTGGCCGCCTCGCCCCTCTCCCCCCCCCCCCGCCCGCCCTCGCCCTGATCCGATCCTCCCTCCTCTGCCACTCCCTTGCCCCCTCTGCCTGTCCTTTCCTTGCCCTGTCGCCATGACCGTCACCGGACGCCCGCCGGCCGCAAGTGGCCAGCTGGAAGCGCGCCCGGTCGAAAAGCGCAAGGGCTCCTCCAAGCGCCGCACCTCCATGGGGATGGTCCAGTCGGCCTCGGTCGTGTCGGTGTCCGCCTCGCAGGCGGCCCTGGAGGAGGCCGACCGACCGCCGACCGACGCCGGAGACATGCCGGCCGCCGCCGCGGCGGACAGCGGCGCACACACGCCCGATATGCTGGAGGCCGGCTCGCCCGGCGACCGCGGCGGGTCCCCCCCGGCGACCGACCCGGCACCGACGGCCCACCACCCGGATGCCGACCTGGCCAGCATCCACAGCCTCGAGCCCGAGTCCAGGCCGGACCTTGGGGGGGACCCGCCGCGGTCGCGGTCGCGCTCGTCTTCCTCCAGGCGCCGGGACCCCGGCGATCCGGACAAGCCACGCCGGACCCGGCGCTCGGACCCCGCCGACCCCGATCGCCCCCGGCGCACCGACCCCAATGACCCCGCTCGGCCGCGGCGAAGCCGCCGGACGGACCCCAGCGCTCTCGACGCCGAGAGCGGGGTGTCGGCTGCCCGGGTGGTTGGCAGCGGGTCGTCGGTGCGCACGCGCGGCACCACATCCCGCGGCCGCCCGGAGCGCGCCCTGTCGCCGACCTTCGCCGACGAGCAGGATGGCATGCGCCGGCATGCGGCCGAGCGGTCGCAGCGCGCCGGCCCGGGCAGTGCCACGGCCCCGTCGGCCCACCATGCCGCCGCCCGGCAGTCACAGGCCCAAGCCACGAGCCCGATCGCGCAGCCCACCACCCCGGGCGGGCTGCCGGCGGATTTCTTCCTGCCGCGCGTGTCGAAGGAGTTCTACATCTGGGAAAAGTCCCAGCTGGGCCAGCTGCCCACCGGGTGGGAGATGCTCCAGTCGCGTGGCAGCGATCCCGCAGACCCGCACCCCTCCTTCAGCGGCCCGAAGACCCTCTACATCGAGTGCGTGTCGGCCGCTCCCGGGGCAGACGCCGTCGATGGGGCTTGTGCCGGGTCGCGCGTCCCAGCTCAAAGTCCCGCCGCCCTGGCACCTTTTCTTTCTTTCGCGCCCTCTCTCCCTCTCTCTCTGTGCCTCTGACTGGACAACGGTGACGCTGCTCTCGCCCTCGCCCCCGCCCGGCCAGCCATCTGAACCAGCAAACCACCTGGATCGACCCGCGTACCGAGAAGACCCGGACGATGAACATCCTCGAAACCAAGTATGGCGGTGCGCATATACCCCACCCTCTCCCCCCCCTGCCCCGGGTGAATGAGCCGCCGGCGGAGGCCCCCCTCGGCTCGGGCCCTGGGGTCCCCTGTGGCGATCGATCGATCGGATGCTGACGACACACGCACCGCCCTCGGTGGCCTTCCTTCCCGGCCGAAGAGCTGCCCTATGGGTGGGACGAGTGCGTGGACAAGGACATCGGCGTGTACTACCTGGACCACACCATGCAAACCACGTACCTGGACCCGCCTTGGGACGAGCGGGTCCGCTTCCAGGTGGCCGTGCTGGCCAACTTCATCACCGAACAGACCCGCCGGATGCAGGTGCGCGCCCTTGGGCCCGGCCGGCAGCGCGGCCTCCCTCCCGCTTGGGCTCGCCCGCGCAAGATGCCCCTTCCCCTGCGCCCGCCGCTCGCTCGCTCCACACACACACACGCACTGGCGGACAGCTGACAAGGGGGTGCATCCTCCCAACTGCCCGTCCATCTGGCACGTGCGCCTCGTCAGCTCCTGCAAGACCGCGCCAAGATGGATGACGCCGCGCGCGCGGCCGAGGCCAGTCGCCGGGTGACCGAGCTGGAGGCGATGCACAAGAATTTGTCGGTCGAAATCGAACGCCTGGAGGCGCTGGAGGCCGAGAGCCGCCGGCGGATAGGCCTCGAGGGGCTGAAGCATGGGTCGCGTGGGCTCCTGGAGGACATCAACCTCGAGGGGCTGACCCCCGAGGAGATCGAGGTGGAGCTCATGCGCGCGGAGAAGCTGCGCCATGAGCTCCTCCAAGAGCAGAGCCTCATCGAGGTGGAGGGTACGCCCGCGCGCGAGTCGGTTCCTGCCAGAAGGGGAGCGAGGGGGGGGGGGGGATGGCGGCTGTGCCTCGCAACGACCCTGGTCATGGTGCTCTTCACACGCGCAACGCCCAGCAACTGACACACTTGCAATCCACCTGGCCGTGGGGGCGGGGAAAACGAACAAACAAACAAACAAACAAACACAAATCCCCACCCGCTTGTGGGAACTGGACCAAAACAACACCCCCCAGAGCTCCGCTCGCAGCTGCAGGATGTCGACGACGAAATCCGCCTCGAGCGCATGCTTCTCAATGAGGATGCCGAGACGTGCTCGACCATCGCCGACATGCTGGCCGAGCGGCTGAATGCCCTGCGCGCGGCTCGCATGCCGGCCCCGGGCGAGCGGCGCCCCGGCCAGGAGGACGACGATTCCGACGCGCCGGCCGAAGACACCACCAGCAACATCGCCAACCGGACGGAGGCCATCCGCGCCGAGCTCATGGAGGCCGAGCGCGATGTGCGCGACGAGCGTGAGCGCCGGCGCCGGGCCGAGGCCGAGCTCCTGCAATTCCAGATGAACATCATGCGCGGCCCGGCCCGCGATGAGGACGACGATCCGGACGAGGACAGCCAGTCGCAGGCGCGCCGGCGCCGGCGCCGGGCCACCGCCTCGGCCATCGCCGCGGCCAACCGCCGTCGCGAGAAGGAGGAGGGCCTGGCCCGAGGTGGGGAGGCCACCGGGCCCGGGGCCGGGCCCGGGGCCGGCTCGACGCCGCGTGCCAATTCCCTCGCCGGCGAACTGGGCGCCGACATTCGGCGCCTGCACATGCGTCTGCAGCAGCAGCGTCTCGAGGTGGAGACATTCGAGCGGGCGCGCGCGGAGCGCTCGGCCGCCGCTGCGACTGCCGCCGAGGATCCCGAGCGCCCGGCTGCCGGCCCGCCGGTCGACCAAACGTCCCGCAAGATCCGCGAGATGCATGGCATGGTCGAGGCGTCGGAGAGCGTGCGCGAGGCTGTCGTCACCAACTACAACCCGGACAAGTCGTCCTTCCAGTGCGTGTCGCCCCCCGCGTCCCCGCCCCTCTTTGTCGCTCCCGCCCGCGCAGGTTTCCGCTTTTCATGCCTTCCACACGCCCGGCGAGCCCGAGGACCGGGGGCTGCCCCGCGCCGTGGGGCCGGCCCGGAGGAGGGCGCTCCTCAGCAGCCCCGGTCCGGCGTCGATCGGACGGCCAAGGCGAAGTCGGTCCCGCCCCGCTGTTTTGATCGATCTGAGACTGACCATGCCCGCCCTGTGACCTGGCCGCTGTGCGTGCGCCCTGTGCCGCCGACGCTCCGCGATCTGGCCGCGCCTTGTCCTGGTGTTGTTCTCCGTCCGGCCGGGGGGAACAAAAAAAAAAGGGAACGCATGCTCTTCTTTGCTGCCAACGCGGCCAACAACAAGTCCCCGCCGCCGGTCCCGCGGAAACTCTGGTGAGGGGGGGCGGCAGCACGGGGCCCCGAGGCCGCGGGCCCGTGGCTGCCGGCCGCGGGCGCAAGAGGAGGCGTACCCCGAGCGAGATCGGCGGCGGTGCAGCCCCCGAGAGAAGGCGACCCAGCCAGCGATGCTGATCGTTGCCGTGCCCGAGCAATTGTGGCCTCGGCACCGGGCGTGCTGGAAGCCAGCAAGCCGAGGAGGGCCGCGCCCCCACACCCGGCCCGAAGTAGGTAGAATACACACCCCCACCCTGACACGCATGTGCAACGACCGAGGCGAGTGCGGGGGGGGGGGGGGG
>NW_009242974.1:288000-291681 GCF_000388065.1 Fonticula alba
CCCCCCCCCCCACGGTCGCCCCTTCCGGTCGACCTTTTGGTTGTTGCGCCGCTGTTGTTATCGCCGCTCCGGGAGGCGTCGGCGGGAGGCCGCCCCGGAGGTACCAACTCTTGGGTGATCCTGGCTGCCGTGAGACTTTTGCACTCGCAGGGGCGGTGGCCCGCGCGATCTGGCCGCCGGCCTTCGTGTCGCCGTGTCTCAGCCCCCGGGTGGTGGGGGGATGGTCGGCTATTTGGGCGCCGGGGGCGATCCGAGGCCGCCGCCCACACATGGTCAAGTTCCCTCCCTACATGGCTGCCCCCTCCCCTCCCCTCCGCTTCCTTTCTCACTCTCCCCCCTGTCCTGCTTGGGCGGTCTGCCAGCACACATGTCCTCGGCTCGGGCTCCTCGCGGGGGGCGCCCCCCGACCCCCGGGCCGGCGGCTACCGCCACTGCCGCGGCGAAGGCCTCCTCCCGGCGCCTTCAGTCTTTCTTGTCACAAATGCCCTCGGAGTCCAGTGAGCGGACTCTCCTACAACGGTACCCTCCCTTTCGTGCTCTTGCCTGCGAGGATGTCCACCTCCTCACTGCCGGACGACTCACCATCCCCCAAACTCCATCCAACTCTCTCCCTCTCTCTCTCTCTCTCCCCCGCTCCCCTGCCGCCAGGTTGAATGCCTGCTTTCAGCTCGTCCAAATCCCCCCGGAGGAGCTGGACCCCGAGTCCCGATCGTTGTACGCCCTGCGGCACATCCTGCAGCAGCGCCATATCGGGCGCCGTGCATCGGGCTCCGGCAGTTCCAGCCCTGTCCTCCGCCATTCGGACCGGCGGTCCGTCTCGCCGGGGCCCGTCTCCCCCGGGTCGCAGACTCTGCAACCCGGTGACCGGGGCTTCGCGGCGGCCGCCCTGCGGCGCACCCTTCAGGAACTTCTGGACGCCGGCGGCAGCGGCCCCGGCCTCCTGCAAACCGGTGCGATTCTCGGTCGCTGGACGCCTCCACCGGCCCCGGGCCATGGGGGCGGGGATCTCGGCGAGGGGCTTCCCCCCGGTGACCCGGCCTCCGATTCGGGCTCCGAGTCCGACACCGAGTCCGGCACCTTCTCCCAGCGTCTGCACACCACGGCCGAGGCCGAGGTGTCCTTCAAGCGCCGGTCCGGATCGGCCATGGCCTCGACCATGTCACCTCCCCCCCCGGCCGACATCATTCGATGTCCCCCTCGCGGCTGGCGGCCCCAGTTGTCGAGCTCGGCCAAAAGTGTCACCTTCCTGGTCCGGCGCCGGAATTTCACCGAGCGCGCCCTCGGCGTCAACCGCCTGGCCATCGTACGTGCTCATGCGTGCCGGGCTCCCGTCCCTCCGCCGTATCTCCCCCTGGCCGCCGGCTGTCGATTGATGCTGACTCTGGTGGTTGTTGGATTTTTCGTCTTTGACCATGTACCCAGCCGGGGCCGGTGATCTCTCCCCTTTCGCGGAAGATCCTGCCGGCATACATTCTGCGCGATCGACTGGATGGCCCCGGTTCGCGGGTCCCCCCGAAGCTGGCCCTCCTCCGGGAGGTGCAGCAATTTTTCCACGGCCCCTCCCGGCTACGAGGGACCCTGGACTTCGGCGCGGCGAATCCCCTGCTCCTGGGCCTCCATGTGACCGGCGCCGGTGGGCCCGACGCCGAGTTCCACCCGGTTCCCCTGCAAACCCTGGATTACATGCACTTCCGCGAGGAGCATCTGAAGCAGGTGAATGCCCTGCTGGCGGCATGCTTCTGGCCCGGGATTGACAGTACGTTCATTGGAGGGGGGGGGGGGTGCTCGCCGTGCGCCCACCACTTCCGCCCCGCCCGATGCCACCTGTTGCCGGCCACATCTGCTAATCTCCATCTCCGTCGGATCCCCCCCCCCCCTCGCTCCCCGGCCATAGTGTCCGATGCCCTGGACTACCCGGACCATACGGTGGTCATCGTGTATGGGCGCCTGGTGGTGGCCTGTGCATTTTTGTCCCCGCCGCCACCCGGCTCCCCTCCGACCACGCCGATGTACCTGGCCTTCCTGTGTGTGCACCCGGAGTGGCGCCGTGCCGGCCTGGCCAAGCGCATGCTGGCCCTGCTGCTGCTCGGGGCCCCGCCCGGGCGGGATGTCACGCTCCATGTGTCGCCGGAAAACCCGGCCATGCTGCTGTACCAGGGGATGGGCTTCAAGTGTGACCAGTTTGTCTTTGGCTTCTTCCATGCCGTGGCCAAGACCCTGGCCGGGACGGTGCTCGACTCGGAGCCGGGGGTTGTCTCGTGGGACGGCATCAGCGGGGGCTTTCGTGCCGACGCCAGTGCCAGTCGGCGCAATGCCTTCCTGATGCGTCTTCGGCGGTAGCCATGTGTGTCCCCGACCCGGCGCCTGGGGCCCCGGCTGGTGGGCATCTTCTTCACATCCTCAAAACAACACCGGCATGCCTTCCGAGCATGTCGCCATGTCCCCAAATCCCAGGCAGTGGTGTATTGCACGTCGAGCGGGCGAGGAGCCCGCGCGGGCCCGGGAGCAGAGGGGACTGAGGACAAAGGGGAGGAGAGCGAGCAGGCATGCCGTCGCCCGGTCTATCGGGATGTTTCCAGGGGAGTGGATTGAGGGAGAGAGAGAAAGAGGGAGAGGAAGGGGAGGGAAAGTGGATGGAGAGGGGGCGCAAGGGCAACAGGGGAAGGCCCCGGCATGCCGCATCAGAGGTCGCAGCTGTGCAAACGGGACTCGGCCCGGAGGGCAGCCATGGCGGCCTCGATATCCTGGCAGTTCCGGGAGGAAGCCCCGGGAGATGCGCCGCGAGCACCGGCAGACAGGGACTCGAGCACCGCCGGGGTGCCGGGCACCGCCGGGAGTGCCCCCAGGTCCTGGAGAAGATCCGCATCCTGGGCCGCCTGCAGCGGGTCGGCCAGCTGGTGCGGCCAGGCCGGTCCGGGGCAGGCATTCGGGGTCCCCTCGGCGGCCAGCAGGGCCAGGCACCCGGAGGAAAGGGGCTGCATCCGGCAGCACAGCTCCAGGGTGACCGGCTGGCTGCGGGACACGGACCAGCGCGAGACGGTGGCCAGCCCGGCCGGCGCCCCGAGCAGTCCCAGCAGCAGGGCCGCCTCGAACAGCGGCCAGAGGCCGCGCCAGGAGGCCGGAACCGGCTTGGAGTCCGGCCCGCCGGCGGCGGGCACCTCGGCCGGGAAGAGCTCGGACCACCAGCGAAGGTACCGCTGGCGCTGGTACCAAACCTGGTAGTCGTACTCGAAGAGCAGGCGGATGGCCCTCGGCCGGTGGGCCTCCGGCACCAGGAAGCCGAAAGTCCCGGCGATGATCGGCAGCAGGAGGATCACCACCAAGAGCAGGGACCACCAGCGGGCCACCAGGAAAAGCCCGGCCACCGGCCGCGGCGCAAACATGTGCATCAGGAAGAGCCCGCCCGCCATGGGGGCCCAGACCAGCCGGGCCAGGGCGACGAGGATGGCAAACTGCGGCTCCGGGCCGTAGGGGTTCGGCCGGTCCTTCAGTTCCTCCACCGGGGGGAGGGGCTCCTCGGCGTCATCGGCGTGGTCCTCGGCGTCGGCATTCCGCCGTCCGGGGACAAACGACTGCACCCACGAGATGAGGGAGTGCAGCTTCTCGCTGGTCGTGGACATCTTCGGGGAGGATGCGCCGTGGCGATGTGTAGGCGGGTTTAGCGGGAAAGCGGGAAGGGCG
>NW_009242974.1:291881-299322 GCF_000388065.1 Fonticula alba
CCCCCCCCCCCCACACACACAGACCCCCATCACTCATCAGCCGGATGGGTTTGATTAAGCAACTGGGAGGGGATCATCAGGATGCCGGAGCGTTCTGGCACGGCCGCCAGATGCCAATCTTCGCGCGTCTTCGGTGGCACCTGGCGGGGGCGAATCCCGAAAACCGCTCTCGCTGGTGCCTCAGGGACAACCCCGCGAAATGGGCCCTCCCTGCGGTGGCTGTCCGCGCCCGCCTGGCGGAGAGCCGGCCACCCCGCTCCTCTTTCCTCGGCCCCCCCCCCCCTCCCCTCCCTCCCCTTTCCGCGCGCGCGCGCGCACACACACGCACTGGGACCAGCCTCCGCGCCACCTCTTCCCCGACCCTCCACGCCCCCGCCCTTTCGATCTCGCCCGCCGCTCGGCCCCCGACTGTCGCCTCTTTCCGCCCTGCGGAGCGCGCGTCCTGGCGCGCGTGTCCCACCTCCCTCCCTCCCTCCCTCTCTCTCTCTCTCTCCCTCCTCGCTCCCTTTCGCCCCTCCTCCTCTCGGCGGTTGTAAATGGCCAACGCGCCGCCGAATCCCCTCCCGCCGGCGACGGCCCCCGTGGCCCGGACATGGCCACAGCCTGGCGGCCGGGCGGCAGCGCCGGCCGGCGGGAGACCCGCCTCCTCGGGGCCGGTCGCGCGACCGGCATCGGCTCCAGGGCCCACCCCGCCCCGGTTGGCGAATCAGCAGCCGCAGCAGTCTCCCGGGCTGGCATCCATCCTGCATGTGGTGGACCTGTTGTGCCTGTTGCGGGCGGTGCTGGAGGCCGGGCCGCCGCTTTGGTGGGCCGGCGGCGTCCAGCCGGATGACCACTTTTCCGGGGACTTCCTGCAGGAGGTTTGGCTGGGGGTGGCTCGGCGCGTGGCCGAGGTCACCGGCGACGAGGAGGCGGCCGTGGCGGCGTTCGCCCCGCAGCCGACTCCCCCGGGATCCGGCACCCCGCCGCACCCGTTGTCCCCCTTCGCCGTTGGCGACCTCCTGGCGTCCGAGGCTGACGCCGAGCTCCTCGGGGGCGAGCTCCTGGCCGGGATCCGCTCCACGGCCGAGCTCTACCTCCGGACGCCGGCATACGGCCAGCTGTATCGGCGTCTGGTGGGGGATTTCGCTCGAACTGCATCTGTTCCGACCGAGCTCCGCCTGCCGCCGGGAAGCCATCTGCGCCCGCGGACCGGGGGCCCCGTATCACCGGTGGTTCGTCTTTCGTGCCCTCGTCCGCCTCCCGGAGGGCTGCCCTGTGGCGCGGCCTCTGTGTGTTTGTGCTAATCCCCCGCTCTTCCCTCCTCCCTCCTCCCTCCCTCCCCCCCCTCTTCACCGGCCTCCTCTGCTCTGGCCGCCTTCCCTTTTTTCTTCCCGCCTCTTCTTCCTGCCCAGCAATGCTGGCGGACCTTCTCCGCCCTGGTGGCAGCCGAGACACCGGTGGACATGAGCCACACTCGCTTCCCGGCGACGCTGCCGCTGGGCCCCGCCGTCGACCGCGGGGCCCTCCTCCCCGCCATCCTGACTCGACTGCGCTTCCACCTGGCCTTCCAGCTGGCCGTTCTCCAGCGCCTCGACGAGCTGGCCCTGGCCTCGGCATTGGAGCTGCGCCGTCAGTTGACGACCGGACCGGAGGTCGCCGACGCCGGCGCCGGCGGCTCGCCGCCCGGCCTGGCGGGCAGCCACCTGTCCCCCAAGCAGGTGGCTCAATTGCTGGCGTCCTTGCAATCGGCCGATCCGAACCCCCCGGCCCTGGCATTGCTGCCCTTCTCGGCGAGCCTGCTCCGACGCCCAGGCGAGTCTCTCTCGTCCGAGCGCCTGCCGGCCTGGCCGCCGGCCGTCGCGCAGGACGTCCTGCATTTTGGCCCGCCGGCCTCCGAGGCCGTGGCCATCTCGATGGATCTGGACTCCTCGCGTGGGCCTCCTGCCGGTGCGTCAAGCGGCATGGGGCTTCTTCCACCGGCTCCTCGGTGCACCCCTTCGTGGCTAACATGTGACCGATGGCCTTTCGCCATGCCGCGCAGTGACTCCCTCGGTGTCGCGCCCTACCACGGCCCCGGCGCCCATGGCCGTGGACCCTGCCCCGGCGCCGGCGGCCCCCCCGGCGGCTGGGGGCTCCCTGCCCTCGGCGGAGGGCGCGCCCCAGGCCACGGGTACCGAGCGGCCTGGGCCCTCGTCCCCGCCCCCGGGCGAGCCTCGCCGCGCCGTGTCGCCCTCCTCTCCACCACCCAAGTCCGTGGGATCATCCCCGCCCGGGCGCGGGTCGCCTGGGTCAGCCCCGCCAAGTCCCGACACAGCGAAGGAGTCCCCGGGGCCGGCATCGCCGCCGGACAGCGAGGCGACCCCCCCCAAGCCGGCGGCCGATCCTGGCCCTGTCCCCCGGAAGGCTCCCCGGCACACTCCCGAGCCCAAGTCGCCGGCAGCCAGTGGCCCATCCTCCGGGCCGGCGGTCGGTCCTTTGCCCGCGGCGGCCGGCGCCGCGCACGATGGCGAAGCCATGGCGCGGCCCCTCCCCGAATCGGGGCTGGAGTCAAGGTCGGCCCCGGGGCCGGCCTCGCAGTTGTCTCCCATGGCCACCCCCGAGGCCAAGCCCGAATCCGAGCCTGAGCCCGAGGCCGTGCTCGGTCCTGAGCCGGCGGCTGTCCTTGCTGCCGCACCAAAAGCCGTGCCCGAGTCTGTGCCCGAGTCTGCGCCCGAGTCTGCGCCCGAGTCTGTGCCCGAGTCTGTGCCCGAGGCCGTGTCCGAGGCCGTGTCCGAGGCCGTGTCCGAGGCCGTGCCCGAGTCTGTGTCCGAGGCCGGGCTCGCATCTGATGCCAACGCCAAGCCTGAGCTCGAGCCCACGGCCAAGCCCGAGGCAGGACCCGGACTCGAGCCGGAGACCGGCACACCCTCCGGGCCGGGCCCCGAGTCAAGCCCTGTGTCCCCCTCTGCCGACCCGGAGGGGCCCCCGCCAGCTGACCGCAGTGCGAGTGACAGCGACGCGGACATGCAGGATGCAGAGCAGGGCTCCCTCGACAGCCTTGAATCCGTGCCGGCGCCTGATCCAACCAAGCATGTGGCATCGGCGGCACCGGCCGCGGACGGGGCCTCGACCCCGGCGGTGGCCAGCGCCCCGACATCGCCTTCTCGGACAGCCTCGCCTTCGTCGACGCCCCCGGCAACGCGGCCAGCTGGGCCCGCCGGCCCTGCCACCCTCGCGCCGGCCTCTGACGTCTCCATGGCCGATGTCCCCGAGGCCGATGACGCCGGGGCTTCGACCGGTGTGGCCGATGTCCCGATGGCTGATGCCGCCGTGGCCGGCCAGGCGGCGAGCGAGGCGGCTGTGGCTGGCTCCGCCGGAAGTGAGCCCCCTCCTGAGGATGTCTCCGTGACGGCCGGCCCGCCGGGCGCTGTTCCGCCGGTCGCCATCTCACCCGCCGAGGACCTTTCCCCTCCTGATGTCACCATGGCCGATGCCCCGGTGGCCGGCGCGCCGGTGGCCCATGGTCCTGTTGAGGCGGCCGAGCGTGGCGAGATGGTGCCCGAGGCCGAGGGCCCCGACGAGCCCGCAGCCGGTGGCACCGCCGCCGGCCTCTCCACAACTGCTGCCCCCGCAGCTGACGCGCCGCCGGCCAAGACGGTCACGGATGAGGCCGACAAGGAGGCCGATGCCCAGTCCACCGAATCTGGCCACTCCGCCATGGAGCCTCCCGAGACCGAGGCGCCTGCCGCCGGGCCCTCCGCCCTTGGCGTCCCTGCATCTGCGGCCCCTGAAGGTGAAGCACCTGCTGCCGAGCCACCTGTGGAGGGGGTGCCTCATTCCGAGCCACCTGCCGCGAGGGTGCCTGTGGACGAGGCCCCTGCAGCCGAGGTGCCTGCCGCCGAGATTGTTACCCCCGAGACCCCTGCCGCCGAGACTCCCACCGCCGAGACTCCCACCGCCGAGACCCCTGCCGCCGAGACCCCTGCCGCCGAGATCCCCACCCCCGGCGCCACGGTGCCGGAGGACCCCACAACCGGGACTCCAGCCGATAGCTCGTCTCCTGTCGAGCCACCGAGTGCAGCTGCCCCTGCCGCCGACGAGCCCATGCCTGTAGACACCCCCGGCGGCCCTCCATCGCCGAGCGTCCCCGACAGCGATGCCGGCGCCAAGGAGGCCGATGATGAGGAGGACGTCCCAGGACCGGCTGCTGCGTCGGGAAGTCCGGCCCCTGGGCCGGCTGCTCGGGACCCGACCCCGGCCTCGGCTGTTGACAGCTCCGCCGGGGGATTGGCCCCCGAGGGCCCCGAGCAGCCGGCTGCGGAGGTGCCGGCTTCCTCGACGGTGGCGCCCGGCGGGGGTGGCACTTTCACCGACGCCAGCCGGGGGGCGGCCCCCTCAGGGTCGGCACTCTCCTCGGAGTTGGCACACCGCACTGCCGGCGGCCAATCTGCAACGACCCCGGTCCCGGGCTCCGAGCCGACGGGCCATCTGTCGCCTCTTTTTAGCCCCATTTCCCCGGGGCCGGTGGCCGCTGAGGCGGAAGTCTCGGCCGCCGGCCGGCGCGAGCCGGCGCATGAGGGCCCCGCGCTCGGCGAGGAGGCGCCCTCGGACCGGCCGGCCGAGGTGAGCACCCGCAAGCGGGCTTCCTCCCCGTCGGACGCCGAAATGAGCGACGGCACCGCCTCGCCGGTCCCACCTTCCAAGCGTCCTCGGGCCGGGCTCTCCTCGCCCTCGCTCTCCGCCGCCCCGGCTGACCGCGACTCGAAGAAGTCCTCCGAGGAGGAGAGCCGCCGCATGCGGACCTTCCGCCGGACGGTGGCCATCCTGTTTGACCGTACGCCCCCCCCCCCCCTCCCCCCTTGCCTCCCTCCTGCCGGCACCTCTCGGTGCTCTTTCTTTTTGTCGATATGTCTCCTGACACCGAGTGGCAGAAATCCTGAATCTGCGCCATGCGCCGGTCTTCTCGAATCCGGTCAAGCCGGACCAGGCACCCCGCTATCACTCCACCATCCTGGCACCGATCGACCTGCCGCAGGTCCGGCAGCGCATCACCGACAGCGTGCGTCCCTCTCCCCCCCTCCTCGTGCCCCCGCGCGCACACGCCTCCGCATGCACACTCGTGCATGTTCCCCGCCACTGGCCCTCGATTCTGATGGGCTTTCTTCGGGTCCTGACCACACACCGACACACCCACACATCCACACACCCACACATCCACACACTCACACACCCAAACACGCATCCACACACACCCACACCCACACCCACACCCACATATCCACACACCCACACTCACACACCCACACACCCACACGCACCCACACACCCACACGCACCCACACACCCACACGCACCCACACACCCACAGCGCGTCCGCAACCTGGACGAACTTCACCGCGACGTGCTGCTGGTCTTTTCCAATGCATTGATGTACAATCCGGAGGTGCCGCCACCGCCGCCGCGAAAGATCAGCATCACGCCGGCCGCCCTGTCGCAGAGCACCTACTACGACTACTCCAGCGTCTCGGGCGGTGTGCACGCCATGGCCACCGAGATGTGGCACGGGTGCGAGCGTCTGATTGCGGCCTTCCGCGAGACGCAGCGCTCCAGCTCCGGGTCCAGCGCGGCGGCGGCCAACCTGGCCAGTCTGGTGCTCGCACACACCGGCGGGCTGGCCACCACGCGCCTCGATGATGCGACCCTCGGGGACATCCTGGCCTCGCTGCCGACCGATGTCTATCCCAATGAGTCGGAGCTGTTGATCTCCCTTTGCGAGAGTTTGGCCGAGGAGGTCTCGCCCGATGTCGCGGTACGTGCCGCGCCCTGCCGTGGCATCTGCCTGCCGCTCTCTTTCATCCATCCTTTCTCCTTATCTCTTTCCGTCTCTCTTTTTTCCTCGTCCCCTCTCCGTCCCTCCTCCCCCTTTCCCGTTCTCCGCGTGCCTTCTCCCCTGCACAACGTATCGCTGCTCCTTGGCCGTTCTCCTCGCCACCTCACACTCCGCCCCCTGCGCGAACGTGACACTTCCACTCCCCCCCCCTCCCCCCCTCTCCCTGCCTGGCAGAACGAGGCCCCGGATGATTCGCAGTATTCCCAGCGGACACGCGGCCGGCGCCGGCGCGGGGCGTCGGTGTCGGCGCCGACGCGCGCGCCGCCGGTTCGGCGGACCCGTTCGTCCGCGACCGCGACCATCAGCGGCCCGGCCAGCGGCGCGCCGCCCTCCTCCCCGCGGCTGGATTCCCCGGTGCCAGACCCCCCGAGCGAGGGTGGCGACCATGGCGCGGAGGATGCGCCTGCTTCTGACACCGGGGCCGCAGCCGCTCGGCGTCGGCGAGCGTCCACCACGCAAAAGTAGGCCCCTCGTGTCGGGAGGCCGGTCACGCCGCACAAGAAATACACACAAACGCTTCCCTGCGCATGTGCCGGGTGTCGATGCGTCGTGGGGGTGGGGGTGCGCACGCGGTGCACCTGCGTCCCGCGGGCCATGGGGGACGCGCGCGCATGGGTCGGGCCGGGCCAGGCCGAGCATGTGGCAGGGGCGAACAAGGAGGGCGCTGGCCGGGCGGGAGGGGGGAGGGCAAGGAAGCCGGCAGGATCCCCCAGCTTCTGAGCCCCCGCCCCCGCCCCTCTCTCTGCTCATCCTCACGCGTGGAGATGGTCTCCCCTTTCCGACGGGCAGGGGGAGAGGGGGGAGGGTCGAGAGCGCGATCCGCCGGGCCCCCTTCTTCGCAAGGCCACAGGGAACAGGCCGAACGAGGAGGGGAACTAGGGGGCGGGGAGAGGGGGGGGGGGGGGGGTTGCCCCACTGGCGGAAGAAGGCTCGGGCTTCTTCACCCGCGGCCGGGCCAGATCCCGACGGACTCCGCTGGGTGGCGGTGCGCCCGCCGGTCCATCTTTCGCACTCCGGCCGCGCCGGCCCGGCCGCACGACAAGGAAGGATGGGCGCATGTCGCCGCGGTGCGCCCCCCCCCCCCCCCCCCCCCCCCCCCGGGGCGAAGAAGGCAAACGCCGCCGTGGCAGATCGGCGGAGCTTCTGCCCGGGCCGGGGCGAGGGAGCGGATCGTGAGAAAAAGAATGGCCGCCGGGGGCCGAGCTGAGGTGCCAGCGGGTGGCCCGGCCGCGGGTGGCCGGGCGGGGCGCGCGCACCGGCGGCAGGAGGGGAGCCCGCACCGGGGGGGCGGCCCTTGCGCAGGCACCTGTGTCCGGCTCCCCCGGCCTCCCCCGGCGAAGACGCCCGAAGACTTGCCGGCACGGGCGCCGGTCCGCCGGCCCGCCAGAGCCTTCGGCGCGCAGCCCCCCCCCCCCCCCCCCCGGCCGCTCTCTGCGCAGCCCCTGTATCTCCCCCCCCTGCCGTCCATATATTTGAATGTACCTCGACCTCGGCCGTGCAAGGGGCCGCATTCCAGCTGTTCCGTGATGCGCGGGCCCGAGATTGGCCCGACTAAACGCTTGTCAGCGGGGAGGCCCGCCGCGGGGGGGG
>NW_009242974.1:300834-301841 GCF_000388065.1 Fonticula alba
TCCGCTCAGGCGCCAGGAGCCCATTCCCTTGTCCGCCCCCCCACTCCCACCCCCACCCCCACCGGCTTTCTGCCCAGCGATGGACTCGGGCAGTGCCTCTACCACCCCCTCGGCGTCCGATCTGGACACGCACTCGGACTCGCTGTATTCCGACTCGGACTCCGGGCTGACGTACGAACTTTCGGACTCCAGCCAGACGTCCCTCTCATCCACCGGGCAGCCATCGGCCGATGGCGACCGAGCAGCCGGCTTCACCCTGGCCACCCCGGTGACCGGGTCCCTGCCGGGGTCCGGCAGCCGCTCGCCCAATCTGGCCGGATTGCAAATCAAAACCAACTTGCACTCCTCGCTGCCGGGGCATCTGCTCGGGAGCGCCGGTGCCCTGGACTCCCCCATCGAGACGGTCCCGCTGGCGCCTCCGGAGCCGGCCGAGCGCACCGCCACCCCGACGGCCGACGCTTCCCGGCCGCGTGGGCTCGCGTCCGATGAGCCCGGCTCCCTGCCCCGATCGGCCCGAACCTCCCCCACGTCGCTGATGCCCCTGCGCTTTCATACGGACGCCTCGTTCGGCCCAGGGCAGGGGCTCCTGGCGGCTGGCGACTCGCCCGGCCCCGGGCCGCCGGCCCACATCCGCCCGGCCCCATCGCGCGAGCCCTCCACCAGCCAGGCCCTCCCCCAGATCCGCCATGTTTTCTGTCAGACCTCCAGCAGCCGCTTCGATCTGGCATCCATCGGTACATCTCCCTCTCTCTCTCTCTCTCTCTCTCTCCCCTCCGCCCTCCGCCCTCCCCGGCCCCGCTGCCCATCTTCCCGGCATGGCCCTTTGACTGATGTTCATCCTCCTGGCAGGGCAAAATACCGAGACCCGTAGTGTGTCTGTCCGCTGCCTGAGCAGCTTCGAGACGACGGTCGTGTTTGCCGTTCCCTCTGGTACGCCTGGCCTCCTCTGCCTCCCCCTGGCAGCGCCGCGGCTCCCATGCTGCTTCCCTGTCGCTGACCCGCTCCCC
>NW_009242974.1:301851-302529 GCF_000388065.1 Fonticula alba
CGCGCCCGGGGCTTTTGCATGCGCTGGAGGCCTCCCCCGCCCCCCCCCGGGGGGGGGGGACTCTGTGGCCGAAAAAACGGCCAACAGGCCGAGACCCGTGGGAGGGCGCTGGGGGCCGAGCTCCCGTGGGGGGGAGCAGATCGGGGAAGCCGGGGTCACGCTCGCGGCGCCGTCTCTCTGTCACTCGCTGGGCCTCTCTCGCCGGCCCTCTCCGTTACTCCTCCCTCGGAGGGGGGTATCGGCTTTGGCGCCGGGCGGTTGACAGATGCGCGCCTAGTCAAGGGCGGGGGCCTGCGCCGGGACGGCCAGCGTGGGCGCGGATGCGGCGGAGGACCGGACTCCCGGCAGCGGGCCGGACGTCCGGCGCCCGGCGCCGCCCGCCGGGCAGCACGAATGTGGACAGTGAGAAGACGTGTGTGTGTGCCCGGCGCTGGGCCCGGCCGGAGCCCTTCCGGCTGGGCGCTTCAACCCCTGGCCACCGCCTCCCGGGTGGGGGGCTCACGATGCTCGACCAGCAGCTCCTCACCAGCCGGGGAGGGGCGCGGTCCCCTGCGGGCGCGTGGGGGCGGGGGGGGGGGAGGGGGGGTCTGGCCGCATTGGGCATGGCCAGCCATTCCAGATCCCCCGGTCATCTGAAGATCTGTTGCCCGACTGAGTGGCCGCCACTCGTGGGCGGGA
>NW_009242974.1:308014-309736 GCF_000388065.1 Fonticula alba
CCCTCGGCTCTGCGATCGCAGCTCTGGCGCGTTGCCTTGCGGCGGTGCCCGCCCCTGAAGAAGCGCGCGGTGGTGTACCTGCAGCTGGTCTTGCTGGATTGCCTCTCCAACCAGGTTTTCTACCACTGCGTGGCGGAATTCTCCTCCCGGTCGGCCACCTACTCCAAGTTCAACACCGTGCGCGTGCTGGCCGCCTCGTCGGCGGGGCACCCGTCGCACGGGCTGTTCGCCCATTCCCCGGCCCACGGGCACTCGCCCTTCGGATCGGCGAATTCCCTGTCCCCCTCGCAGCCCAGCTCCGTCCGTCGCGTGTCCTCCGTCGGCAACATCTCGGATTTGAGCCGGCCCACGCCGGCCGGCGGCCAGGCCGCGAGTGGCGGCGCCTCCCCCGGCGGCCCGCGGCAGCCGCCCCTCCGCGCGCGGGCCTTCTCAACCAGCAGCCATACGCTGCTGCACGCGCAGCACCCGATGACACGCCGGGCCCCGGTTGGAGCCCCCGCCACCCCGGCGGCCGGGCGCACCGCCTCCGAGCCGGCGGACGCCCGGTCGCCGGGTGCCCTGCCGGCGGCCGGCGGCTCCAGCAGCCCTCCCTACGAGCACTCGCCCCCTCGTACGACGTCCCTCCCGTCGGCCGGCACCGGCACCGGCACCGGCACGGCCGACTCGGCGCCCCCCTCGGACCACCGGTCTCCGTGGGCCTCGCCCCTGGCCAGCTGGACCCGGCCCTCCAGCGCGGTGTCGGCCTCGGATTTGTCCGCCGTGCGTGTCGGCGCCCCTGGCGGTGCCCCTCCTTCCTGTCGGTCCCCTTGCTCCCTTCTCGCGTCCCTCTTGCTCCTGGTCCCCCGGCCCCCGGCCCCCTCGGCTTCGCTCTCCCTGCCACGCATGCGCGCCCCCTCCACCGGCTCTCCGACTCACCATCCGCCCCCCCCCCTCCTCCTCCCGGCTTGCGCGCCCGGTCCGACCTGCAGAGCGACTTCGTCATCACCAAGCACCAGTTCCCCGAGTACGATGACTCGCCCCCCCCGCCGGCGGATCCCCTGCACCAGGACTTCGTGCTGCCCCTGTACTCGCTCGACCGGCCGACCTCCCTGCTGAGTCTCAGCTCCGCCGGTGGGGGTGCCAGCGCAAGCGGCACCGGGCTCTCGCGCGAAGTATCCCCCACCCCCCCGGGGTCGCGCTTCCCCCTGTCGACCGCCGGGAATTCCCTCTCCGGCGGACACCCGCGCGACCCGGTCATCCTCCCGCCCTCGGCCAGTGACCCGCACTTCGACCTGACCCTGCAAGAGGGCCCCGAGACCTCGGACTCCGAGCCGCTTTCGGCCTGCCCCTCGCCGCTCGGTGCCGATCGGCTCTCCTCCCTTCACATTGCCTCGTCGCGGGCCGAGGGCCGCGGCCGCCCCGGCGACACCGCCGCCCCGCCCAGCGCCACCACCTCGCCCGGGGGCACGCCCCTGGCCCCGGACGCCCCGCTGGAGTCCATCTCCTCGCTGGACAGCCTGGATGACGACTTCTTCGATGTCAACACCGAGGCCTTCGACTTCCCGCCGCCCAATGCCGATCCCAATGCCTCGGCCGTGTCGGACTCCCCTGTGCGTGCCATTGCGCCCGGCCATCGGGCCCCGGGCTCGTGTGCCCCCTCGACCCGGCTAACATGCTGCCCCCCCCCCCCCCCCCCCCCCCCCCCCCCGCCATGCCAGCTGTCTCGGCGGTTTGCCGTGGACT
>NW_009242974.1:309913-317479 GCF_000388065.1 Fonticula alba
GTGCCGGCGCCAGCGGGCATCGAGCGATATCCTCATCGTGCGCGGGCCCAGTTGCGCGCCCCTCCCCCTCCTTTCCCTCCCTTGTCCCCCCTCCGTTGCCTTCCCTCCGTTGCTTGCCCTCCGTGGCCCCTCCTCCGTTGTTTTCTTCCCCCCTCTCCCCCCTCCCTCCCTCCCCCCTCCCTCGCCCTCTCCCTGCGTCTGCCTCTCCGCTCCTACCATCGCCCGAACCTCACCAGTCCCACTGACCCCCCCCCCCCCCCCTCTCCCCCCTCCCTCAATGTGGTATCCTCCTGGCGATGCGCCCCTGCCCCCGGGCATGCCCCCACTGACGTGCGACGTGCCGCCCTGCCTTTTCAGCCTTGGTCCTGTCCCCGGAGCAACTCCGGTACTTCCACACCCTGGACCGGCGGCTCATGCTCCTGGCACCGTCCTCCTTCACCCAGTGCTTCTGCGGGCTGGCCTGCCATCCGGATGCCTGCTGCTATGTCCGCGTGTCGACCACCCTGCCCCCGCTGTGGCTCCTGTCCGACGACACCATCGACCAGCTGGCCACCCCGGTGGAGCTGGCCAGCCCGGCGGCGTCCGGCTCCCGGACGGCGTCCAAGACCCCGGCGCCGCCGGCCGGCCCGGTGCCCAGCCCCGCCCACTCGGCCTGCGATCTGGTCCCCTTCTACTCGCGCCTGCGGCTCATCAGCGACAAGGCGTCCCTCCTGTCCCTGTCGACCCTCAGCACGCCGGCCGGCTTGGTGTGCCTCTCCAGCCTCCTGACGCACCTGGCCCTGCCGGCGGCCGCGGCATTCGGCGACTCGGTCGATGGCCCCGCCGGGGGGGCCTCCTCGGGGGGCCTGGCCACCGGCGATGCCGCCGGCGCCTCGACCGGCGGCGCCGGGTCTCACGAGTCCCCCTCCGGCCTGGCGGCCCGGGCATCGGCCATGCGCTGGGGCAGCAGCAGCAGCAGCAGCAGCAGCAGCAGCAGTAGCAGCAGTGGTGGCGGCGGCGGCGGCAGCGGCGGCGTCGGCGTCGGCGGCAACCCCGTGGACCGGGATCTGCCCGGGCATGGGGCTCCTGGCGGCCCGGCGACCGGGCCGGCCGGGGCATCTGGCCGGCCGGCCTCGGCTCTGCAGCAGGCCGCCCCGACGGCCATCCCGTCGCCGGCGGCGCAGCTGTCCAACCGGGTGTCGCAGCTCCTGCCCATCAGCTCGTCGATCAGCCGCTACGCGCGCTTTGTCTACTGCCTGAACGGGCTGCCCTCGTTGACGGCCAGCAATGTGGCCTCGCTGGCCGTGCGCAACATCTTCCTCGGGCTGACGGGCAACCTGGCCCGGCTGGCTCGGAAGGATGCCCCCTCATGGCCCGGGTCCCTGCCTCCGCTGGTGCCGGTGCACGTGCTGTCCCTGCTGGCGGCCATCATCGAGTCGCGCCTCTTTTCCCTGTACACCGCCCGCGGGGACTTGGACGCCCGCGACTCGACCAGCAGCATGAGCAGCATCCTGGCGTCGGCGGCGGCGGCCGCGGCCTCGGGCAATCCCGGCGACCCGGGCGCCATCCGGCAGCACCGCTTCTCCAAGAAGAGCCCGAACATCCTGCAGCTGGAGTTCGAGCATCCGCACCTGCCACACCTGACCTTCCAGGTGTCGCTCTTGGAGTTCAACACCCCGCTGCAGCTGACCGGCCCCGGGGCCACCGGGGCCGGGGTGGATTATGCGTCCCTGGTGGAGGGCGACACGCCGGCCGTCGGCCCGGCCGGCACGGCGCCCCTCATGATCCACGACCAGGTGGTGGACATCTGCTGCTTCTTCCAGCCGGCCGGGGCGGCAAGCGACAAGTCCGAGGCCGGGGCCTCCGGGGGGCCGGGGGCCATGCCCGGGTCGGCTTCCGGGCATCCCCATGGCCCGGGGTCCCCGGCGGCGGCCATCCGCCAGCTGGTCGAGTGTCTGACCCGGCCGCTGCCCGGCCTGGCCGGCCAGGGGATCCTGCACCCGGTCTTCCGCGAGGGGCTGCTTGCGGATGTCCTCAGCATCGGGGTCGACTCGACCTACAACTCGGTTTGCCCGCGCGAGACCACCTGCACGCCGGACAGCTGCCTGCTCATGCAGGCCGAATTCGAGGCGCCCTTCCTGCACTCCGGCAGCGAGCCCGCCCCGGACCCTGGGGCCGCCTCTCCCAGCCCGGCCCGATGCCTGGGGTCGCACTATGCCGGCTCCGGCCGCGGCAGCCTGGCGCACATCCCCCACGCCTCTTTGGCCCTCCAGTCGGAGGTCTTCATCCGCGCGCCGACGCTGGCCGGTACGCCGCCTTGCCCCCATGCCTGCCGCGGGGTGTGCGCATGGCCACGTCGCATCGCTCCTCCCCCTCCCCATGCTAACTCCTCCTCCTCCCCCCCCCCCCCTCTCCCCCCCGCCCAGCTGCGCCCTGGTTCCGCATGGAGATGTCCATCTACTCCAATGGCGCCCTGCTCTTTGGGCCCTCTCCGCCCGAGAGCATCCCCCTTCACATGCCTGTGCATGAGGTGCCCACGACGGCTGACGCGCGCGAAGGCGGCCGCTCGCAGGCCTCCTTCTCCGGGCCCGACCGGCAGATCATGCTGTCCAACACCCTGATCCACTTGCACCCCCACGAAAAGGAGATCCATCTGTACGGCCCCCGGTGTGCCCCCCTTGCCTCGCGTCTCGGGCCGCTTCCCCCCCCCCCCCCCTTCTAACCTCCGTGCCCGTCCGCCTGCGCCCATGCCCACAGCATCTCCCACTCGATCATGCTGATGATTTGCATCCCGAATGGTGATGAGTTCGACCGCTGGACCACACAGCTGATTCCCTTCGTGACGGAGCAGCTCCTGCCCCAGTCGCTGAAGCCCTGGGAATGGCCACACCTGATCCGGTCCCACCTGTCATCTGCACGGCCTTTGGTCGCTGCATCTGCCGCGGCCGCGGCCGCCAGCACGGCCTCCTCCTCGGCCAAGACCGCCCCCGCTTCCGAGTCGGCCGGCGGATCCACGGCCCTTGGCTCGCTGGACGATCTGGCGCCCGGCGGCGCGCCGGCCGGAGCGCCGGCCGATGCGCCGGACCCCCAGGCCGCCGAGTTGCCCAACGCCGGGGTCCTGCCACCAGCGGCTGCCTCCGAGCACCCGCACCAGCCGCCCCGGCTGTCGCCCGCCTCGCCGACGGCCCCCGCCGCCCCGGCTGCCGGCAGCGGCAGCGGCAGCGGCAGCGGCAGCAGCTCTGGCAGCCGGTTCATGGGCCGCATGCGCAACCCCGCCAAGAAAATCCAGTCCTGGCGGCTGTCCCTCTCCTCCAGCCAGCACTCGTCGTCGGGATCCGGCTCCTCGACGAAGGCCGCCAGCGCCGAGGCGGCGGCCGCGGACCCGGCCGACACGACGACCGTTTCCCTGGCCGCGGCCGACGCGCCTCCCCGGCGCCCGACCGTCCACTATCGGTCCGGCTCCAATGACTATCTGGAGACATTCAAGTCGTTCATGCGCATGCCGGGCAACTTCAGCAGCAGCAGCAGCTCCTCGCTGGCCGGGCGCCATTCCGGCGGGTCTTCCCGCGATCCGTCCAGCTCGCTGGCCTCCGGCAGCGGCTCTGGCGATGACTCGATGAGCCAGTTGGAAGATTCGTTTGTCCTGCTGGAGGACCCGGACCCGGTGTCGCCCCGGCGCATGGTGGGGTCCCTCTCGCGCGAGGACCTGCCGGCGGACCGCTGCCCGGACATCACCATCACCGCCGAGGCCGATGCCGCCGCCGCCGCCGCCGCCGCCGCCGCCGCCGCCGATCGGCCGGCCCCCCTCGGGGGCCCCTCGCTGCCTGTGGACATGCTGCTGGACTCGCCGAGTGACGCGCTGGTCGCCGGTCGGGCGGCGGCCCCGGGGCCGGCTGCCGAGCTTGAAACGACCACAACCCCGGGGCCGGGCTTGAGCAACATGTCTCTGGGCTCCAGCAATGTGTCCGTCTCGTCGACGACCGCCGGCGCGGAGGATGCCGCCGAAGCGGCCGCCAAGGACCTGGCCGCGGCCAAATTCCCCCACCGGTCCTTCCTGAATCGCTTCTACTCGCTCTTCTGGTTCACCTACCGCCGGGACTTCCCCCGAATCGAGCCCTCGGCCTTCACCTCGGATGCCGGGTGGGGGTGCATGCTGCGGACTTCGCAGATGCTCCTGGCCGAGGCGTATGCCAGGGTTCTCCTGGCGCCGGGGTTCCTGGCCTTCCAGCTGGATTCCGCGGCCAGTGTCGGCGGCGGCGGCGGCGGCGGCGGCGGCAGCAGCAGCAGCTCCTTCTCCGACACCGGCGGGAGCCCCGCCCCTCGGCCGACCCGGTCAACCGACACCAGCCGATGGGTGTTGGACCAGGCCCCGAAGAAGTACAACCGCCTGGTCAATTACCGGGCCCTGCTGACCTGGTTCGCGGACTACCCCTCGGCCTCGTTCGGCATCCAGCAATTTGCCCAAGTGGGCCGGCAGTTTAACCGCCGGATTGGCGAGTGGTTCGGGCCCCTGACCTCGGCGCTGGTCATCCGCCAGCTGATGGCCCAGCATGATCGCCGGCGCCTGGCGGTCTACATCAACCGGTACAACAGCATCTACTCGGATTTGGCCCTGCTGACGGCGGCCGACCCGGTGACCGGCCAATGGCGGCCGCTGTTGATTCTGCTGCCCCTGCGCCTGGGCCCCGAGGCGCTGATCGAGCCGCGGCACTTTGCCTGTGTCCGGGGGTTCCTCCACCTGCCCTGGAGCGTGGGCATCGCCGGTGGCCGGCCCAGCAAGAGCCTCTACTTTGTGGCCAGCCGCGGCCCGCGGGAGCTCATGTTCCTGGACCCGCACTCGATCAATCCCCATGTGGACCCGTCCCAGCTGCGGATGTTCCCCTCGGAGACGCACCACTGCACCAATGTCCGATCGATGTCGGTCGAGCAGATGGATCCCAACATGCTGGTGGGCTTCATCGTGCGGACCCCGTCGGAGTTCCGGGACTTCATGCGGCATGTGCGCCGTGGCCCGCCGCTGTCGGCCATGGCCGACAGCACGCCGGCCTCCGGGGCAGCCCCGGGCGGCGGCCCCGGCAGTGGCCCCTCCTCGGGCGGGTCGTCCAGCTCCGGGGCCAGTTCCTCCGGCGCCGGGCCGACCCTGGCCGCGGTGGACACCTCGCGCTATGATGGCTGGCCGTCGGTCATCGAGGAGTCCCCGCACTTCCACTACCTGGAGTATGTGGAAGAGATGGTGTCCACGGGGATCTGGCCAGCCGAGTATGGCCGGCAGCAGATCGAGCGCCGGCGCTCCTCGGCCGAGATCCTGACCGCCATGATGCGGCCCCGGTCGTCGGGCCCGGCTGCTGACCCTCTGCCGGACTTGCGGCCGCCGGTGCGTGCCGTGTCGGCCGGCCGCCGGCCGGCCCACCATCTGTCCTCGGTTACCGGGGGCAGCGGGACGGCCTCCTCGGCCTCCAGCATGTACGAGCGCTCGGATGGCGGGTATCTGCGCCCGGGCAACACCGGGCACACGACGGCCACCTTGCGCTCGGCGCCCTCCACCCCCCCGTCGGCATCGGGCGCGGTCGCGGCATCGGCCTCCCTGGGCACCCTGCATGCTCCGGCTGGCAGCCTGGCCGGCTCCTTCGCCGACGACGATGACAGCGACCTGGCAGCCTTCGTCACGCCGACCGGGGTCGATGGCAGTGTCCTCGGGCTGTCCCCTCACCATTCCTAGACGCTGGCTCCGTCTCACTTTTTAGATTCTTGTGCTCCCCCCTCCCCCCCTCCTCCCTCTCCCTTCACAGACCTTCCCCTTGCTTGCTCCACAGGTGTATTCCCATGCGACCGCCGCACGCGCCGGTGCATGACCAATATGATCTGCGTGTGTGTGTGTGTGTGTGTGTGTGCCCGGTCGGTCGATCGAGCTCATTTCCTCGCTCCCCCCCGGAAACACACATCATGCAGGCATCCTCGGCGCGCGTGTGTGTGTCCCACTTCCCATAGCAATATACATTTTCCTTCGTGTATCTTTTGCCGGCCCGTGGCTTCTTGTTGTGCTCTTTCGACACGCGCACGTTCGCACCCGCGCGGGGCGCAACTGTGCTCCCCCCTCGCCGCCTTTTCCATGCCCCATGCCGACGTGCGTGGAGGGCCTCCCTCCGGGCCTGGACCTCATATTCCTTCGCCCGGAGGCAGGCACGCCGAATGTGCGAATCCCACTGTCATCGGTGCAGGAGGAGAGTGCCTCATTGGTTTTGTATGTCACGGCCACCCCGCGTGTCTCGGTCGGCGACATGCACACAGACTGGGGGCAAGAAAAAAGGAAGGAAGGAGAAAAACGTGCGCAAAAGAATACCTTGTAGTCCGGGCAAATACACACACACACACACACACACACACACACACACACACACACACACAGGGCCAGCGGGCCCACGTTGTGGGCAAGAGGAGGGCCGGAGCCTCCCCGGCTGATGACATGAAGTGTCCAGCCACACACAGGCACCGGGAGAGAAGGGCAAAAGGAGGTGGATCCGAAGAGAACCCAGGGGGAGTACATGACCAGCAGCCGACATGGACCAGTCTCGCACTTTGCCCCGACGCGCGCAACACACATGACAGGAGAGGGACACACAACACGCGAGACACAAGGGCACACATATATATATGCAGATGAACTTTGGTATTAAGATACAGGGGCAGCACAGGCGGCGCGACGCGCGGCGACACAGGTCCATCGGGCCGCCGAAAAAAACACAATAGGTGGGAGGCACACGCGAATGTATCGGGGGGGGGGGGAGAGGCGCAGACGTCCCCAGGCCAAGTGACCTTGGACTCCCTCTCCTGCACAGGAGCCGAAAAGAGACCGGAGGAACAAGAGCAGGACGGGGAGACACACACCCACGGGAGAGGGACGACGCGTTCCCCCCCCCTTCCTCCCTCCCTCCCGGGAGAGAGAGAGAGAGAGAGCAGACAGACGACGTGGGGTGGACACACATGCGTGCGCGCGACACGGCGGTCACGCGCGCCACAGAAGGATCTTCACATGTTCCGACGAGCGCACGCGCTTAGATGGCACCGCAGTTGTCGATGGTGATCTTGGCGGAGGTGCGGCCGGAGCTGGAGCCGAGGGACTCGACCTTCTGGACGACGTCCATACCCTCGACGACGGAGCCGAAGACGGTGTGCTTGCCATCGAGCCAGCTGGTGACAACGGTGGTGATGAAGAACTGAGAGCCGTTGGTGTTGCGGCCGGCGTTGGCCATGGACAGAAGGCCGGGGCGGTCGTGGGCCAGCTTGAAGTTCTCATCATCGAAGCGAGCACCGTAGATGGACTTGCCACCGGTGCCGTTGTGGTTGGTGAAGTCACCACCCTGGAGCATGAAGCCGGGGATCACACGGTGGAAGCTGCTGCCCTTGAAAGCGGGCTTGCCGGGGCCGAAGATGGTGCCAGCCTCGCCGGTGCAGAGCTCGTAGAAGTTCTTGCAGGTGATGGGGCAGACATCGAAGCGGAGCTCCATGACAATGCGGCCGAGGGGGGAGCCGTTGGCGCTGACGTCGAAGAAGACTGCGGGCGGGGCGCGGCACGAGGTGAGCGGCGGG
>NW_009242974.1:319635-321797 GCF_000388065.1 Fonticula alba
CCCCCCTCCCCCCGGCCGGCCGAAAAGAAACCGAATGGCTTGGGCCGCTGGCCATTGTTGAGTCACACTCCGGCGCGCACGCGCCGGGGGGAGGGCCGAGAGCCCACTCATGGGCGCACACTTCGAAAGAACAGCGCCAGTCACACACACACACACCGCCCTAGCCCGAGGCCTGCCGTGCGGTGGCCCCCGGCCCGGCCGCCCCTCGGCACCCCCGGCGAGCAGAGGCGCCCGGCTGCCGGTGTGGGCAGGGCGCCCTCCGCGAACCCGGCCCCCCGCCCCTCCCCCCCCCGGAGAGAGAGTTCGAGCCCCACGCACAGGGGGAGCACCTCCACCCGGGAAGGTACGACCTCGGACAAGGAGGTGACGAACCCTACCCTCGATCGAGTGGGGCACGGGATCCTATGCTGACCTTCGTGTCATGTGTGCCGGGAATGGTGTTGCTTCGTTCGTGTTAGTCCGATCCCACGCTATCCACTGTGACCAGGGGAACCCAGAGATGCCCTGGCCCACGGGAGGGCTCGGCCGGGCGGCGGCCACCGAAGGCGCCGGCGGAATACCAAAGGAACGGCCCATGGTGGGGTGGCCTCCCATGTGTGCGAATAGCTGTGCTTGCGGAGAGGGGACCGCTACCCCCCGAGGTTCCCGGCCCATCGGGGCAGGTCCGCCAAGCCCCGCGCGAGGCCCGACCGCGGACAGGGCTCCGGCCCCCCCCCCCCCCTGCCCCGGGCCTGTGGCGCGCTTGCCCGCCCGCCCCCCCCCCCCCGGCCGATCGGATCGCCCTCGATGGCGCAGCCGGCCGGCACTCGTGCTTCACAAATAGACCCTCATTCTGGAGTCCCCAGAACAGAGCGTCCCTGGAGCGGGGATGCCACCTGGCAAGCGGCCAGGCCGGCGCGCCCGTGAGGGCTGGGCCCTTGGCCGGGGCCAGCTCCAAAAGAGCGAGGGATGCCGCCCGGTGGTGTCCTGGCCCGGCTCGGGGCACCTGAGGCGGAGCGCGACCGGGCACAGGAGAGGGTCCCCGGGGAGGGCGGGGAGGGCGGGGAGGGCGGGGAGCGGGGGGGGGAATGCGCCGGCCTGGGGGCCGTTCTTTTTCAGCCGCCCGGTCATTGCCTGGCACCTCGGGTGCGGAGATCCCCGCCCGACGGAAAGTAGTCCCTCACCCCTGCACTTCTCTCCGCCCATCTCGCGAGCGCGTCCGGCAGACACACCATGTCCGACCAGACCCCCACCCGTGCGACCTCTCCCCCTCCCTGCTCCTGCTCCTGCCCCTGCCCCTGCCCCTCTCGTCGTCTCTCCCGTCTCGTGTCTCGGGATCGGCCTGCCTCTGCCGCGCCTGCCCCGTCCCGCTGCTCACCTCCCGCTGCTCACCTCCCGCTGCTCGCGCGCGCCCACACGCACACCACACACATATACGCATGTGCCCTCCCTCCTGCCTGTAGCCACCTTCCATGTCTGCGCCAAGGCCGGCTCCGACACCAACGCCGGCACCGCCGAGGCCCCCTTCAAGACCGTCGAGCATGCGCTGACCCTGAGCCCCGTGCGTCGTCCGGCGCCCGTCCTCCCGACCGCCGCATTGCCGCCTTGCCCCCACCCCCCGGCCACCTTGCCCCTGGCACTCACCACACAACCCCCTCCCACCCCCCCCGCTGTTCCTCCTCCGCCCGACAGACCGCCGAGGTCATGGAGATGTCCGAGGAGGGCGAGTTCAAGAAGAGTGCGCCCTCCACCCGCTCCTCCCTCATGATGCTGCCCACGCCGTCCCTCCCATGCCCCTCCCCCCCCCCCGGCGAAGCAGCGCCAGGCCCTGACCGACATGTCCCCTGCCCCCCTGCCCGTGTCCCCCTCGGGCCCAGTCTCCTCCAAGACCCGCTCTCGTGTCCTGAAGAACATCGAGAAGCAGGAGAAGCAGCGCCAGGCCGATGAGCTCCGCGTGCGTGTGCTCTTTTTTTTTCTTGGCTACACCCGCGTGCCTGCCCGACCCCCGCCTTTTTTTTGTTCCTCCACCTGACACACACACACACACCCCTGCGATCCACAGGCCAAGCAGCTCCAGGAGCGCCTCGAGGCCTCCAAGCTGGTCCAGATCGAGCGCCCCTCCGCCGATGAGACCACCTATGTGCGTGGGCCATGCTTCGCCCCTTTCCCCCTTTCTCCTCTCT
>NW_009242974.1:322044-327307 GCF_000388065.1 Fonticula alba
CTCTTCCGCACAAAAAAAAACAGATCAAGATCCGCGACGTCTGCGAGGAGAAGCCCGTCCCCGAGGGGATTGTCCTGATCAAGGGCTGGGTCCACCGCATTCGCATCCAGAGCAAGAAGCTCATGTTCGTCGTCGTCCGCGACGGCACCGGCCTGATGCAGTGCGTCCTCAACGATCAGCTGGTACGCGCGCACGCCGGCCCCTCCCCCCCCCCTCCTGGCGGGGGATGCCTGGCCCGGCCCTTCTTGCATGCACACCTGCCCCCTCGCGTTCCCCTTTTTGCGCACACTGACACCCGGTCCCCGGCTCCCGCCCGCATCGCCAGTGCGAGACCTATGACGCCCTCACCCTCACTCGTGAGTCCACCGTCGAGGTGTACGGCACCCTGAACCAGGTCCCCAAGGGCAAGACCGTGCGTGAGCCCGCCCGATGCCCCGATCATGTGCCCGGGCCGCCGCTAGATGCGCCCCGCCCGACCGCCGCCGCCGCCCTCTGACACGCCCCCCCCCCCCCCCACCCCCCACCCCCTTGCCAGTCCCCCAACGGCTTCGAGCTCAAGGCCGTCTTCTTCAAGATCATCTCCGCCGCCCCGGGTGGCAAGGACAGCGCCGACAACATCTTCAACGACGATGCCAACCCCGAGGTCCTCCTGGACCAGCGCCACATGGTCCTCCGTGACCAGGGCCCCTCGGACATCATGCGCTTCCGGGCCTTTGTCCTGAACGCCTTCCGCACCCACTACAACGACAACAACTACTGCGAGGTCACCCCCCCGCTCATGGTCCAGACCCAGGTCGAGGGTGGCTCCACCCTCTTCAAGTTCGATTACTACGGTCAGGATGTGCGCACGCCACCGGGTGGCCATCTCGCGCCGCTGCTCCCCCGCGCCCGCCCCCACTGCCTGGTCTAACCATCCCCGCCTCCCCCTCTCCCTCACCACGCACGCACACCGTCACACACCGTCACACACACACACACACACAGGCCTACCTCACCCAGTCGTCGCAGCTCTACCTGGAGACTGTCCTCCCCTCGCTGGGCGATGTCTACTGCATTGCGCAGTCCTTCCGCGCCGAGAAGTCCCGCACCCGCCGCCACCTGTCGGAGTACACCCACGTCGAGGCCGAGTGCTCCTTCATCAGCTTCGAGGACCTGCTCAACCGCGTGGAGAAGCTGGTTTGCGATGTGTCCAACCACATCTGGAACCACCCGGTCGCCGGGAAGATCCTGCGCGAGGTGAACCCCTCCTTCACCCCGCCCGAGGCCCCCTTCCTCCGGATGTCCTACATCGAGGGCATTGAGTGGCTCAACGAGCATGGCCAGCTCAAGCCCGATGGCACCCCCTATGTGTTTGGCGACGACATCCCCGAGGCTCCCGAGCGCTACATGACCGACTCCATCAACCGGCCCATCCTCTTCCACTCCTTCCCGGCCGAGGTCAAGTCCTTCTACATGCCTCGTCGCGAGGAGGACAACCGCCTGACCGAGTCCGTGGACCTGCTGATGCCGGGTGTCGGCGAGATCGTCGGCGGGTCCATGCGTATCTGGGACCTGGAGGAGCTCATGAAGGGCTACGAGCGCGAGGGCATCGACCCGACCCCGTACTACTGGTTCACCGACCAGCGCCGCTATGGCTCCTGCCCGCATGGTGGCTATGGTCTGGGCCTGGAGCGCTTCCTCACCTGGATGCTCGGCCTGCACCACGTCCGTGATGTCTGCCTGTACCCCCGCTTCACCGGCCGCTGCCGTCCTTGAAAAGGAGGGCCATCGGCGCACATGCCGGCCGGCCGGCCGGTGGCCAGTAGCCACACGCGGGGCCACGTGCCGCCGATGTGTCTCTGACTGGCCCACGCCACTCGGTACCACCTCTCCACCTCCCTGCCTCCCCCGCCCGCCCCTTTGTGCTCTCCCTCGTTCTCTCCCTCTCCCTCTCTCTCTCTCTTTCTCTCGCCATGGTCGGGAGGAAGACGCGCTCGGGCGCGCAATCGGCAACAATGATCCCCAGAGTGTCGGGAAGAGGAGAGCCGGAACACCGGCGAGAGCACGGGGGCCCCGCGGGGGATGGTTGGCTGGTGGCATTCGAAATACACACAAATGTCCCTGCACATGCTGGCTTTTTTTTTTGCTTTTTTTCCGCCCGTTCCCCTGTGCCTCGTTCTCCTCCGGGGAAAGGGGAGGAGTATGGCGGTATTTATTCCCAAACAAGCGAAGCGTCATCCGAGCGAGGGGGGCTGGCAGTGGGGCCACCGACCGCACGAGGGGCTCTCAAACAAGGGGGGAGGGGCAGAGTTGACTTGACTCACGGCTGGATGCTGTTGCTGCTGCTGCTGGCGGTGGAAAAGTGCATGCTGTCCACCTCCAGCGTTGGCAGATTCAGGAGCGCAATCTGCCCTGTGGTGGCCAGGCCGGGGACCATGACGACGCGCACGGTGACCGCCGGCCGGTCGGGCAGCTTCTGGTTGAGGGTCACCACGCGCGAGGCAAAAGCCGGCTGGTTGCCAATGAAAAGGACGTGAGGCAGGCGCGTGTCGCTGGCCAGCAGGCGATCGCCATGCCAGAAGGGGAAGCAGGCTGCATGCAGCGAGAAGGCGACGGCGACGGCGACGGCGACGGCGACGGCGACGGCGACGGCGACAGCGGTGCGGGGGTCAGTACACTTAGATGGATCTCGAGCGGAATATGCGGCACAGCACGCACGCAGGGTGTCAGGTGCGGTCGGAGACCAGTGACACGCCCGGAGGAGGAGCTCCGCCGCATGGAAACGAGCAGCCATGTCGGCCGGGCTGCCAGGCACAAGATCACCGCTGTCGGGCCGATCATCAGCCACCGGGATCCCAACCTGCCGCAGCACCTCGGCCGCCAGCGGGTACATATACCGGATGATGTCGTCCAGCGCCTGGCCCGAAATGCCGACCAGACTGGATGGCGAGACGACGAGGCAGGCAGGCAGGCAGGCAGGCAGGCACATGGTCAGGGACGCCAAGGGGGGTAGAGGGAGAGGCAGAGGGAGAAAGAAAGAAAGAAAAAGACGCAAGAGGCACGTACTCAACCCCATCCACAGAGAAGGCATAGGGGTTGGTGGTGGTGCTGAACAGGGGCAGGCGGCGAGACCGGGGGAACACAAACCCGGGGAGGGGCTGCTGCGGATGCTGCATCGGTGTCGGGTCCCCATCGCCGGGCATCACATCCACATGCACACACTGGGCCAGCTGCGCGATGGCCAGGTCGGCCTGGGCCATCTGAGCGGCGGTGTGCTCCTCCTGCCGGCGAAGCTCCTCCCTCCGGCGCTGGTTCACGCGGCCGACATCCTGGTTGTCATAGTAGTCGGCCTGCTTGGAGAAGAGGTTGCCCGCAACAATCAGCCGGGTGATGTTCACCGGCGAGGGGACCCCAGGCTCCATGGGCCTCTTCGATGCCGAGGGGATCATTGACCCCAGCCCGCCCAGCTGATCCCCGGCCTCCTCGTCGGAGACCACTGCCTCCACGCGACCGGCCACCCAATCCACCAGCATGTCCAGCAGGGCCGCCGGCGTGCCGGCGGTCCCGGCCCCGAGGCTCCAATTGGAGGTGAGTGCCAGCAGGCTGTTGCCCGTATTCGAGGCCGACGGCAGGGGACGCTGTGGCGCCGGCAGCGGGAAGCAGATGTCCCGCACAAACAGCTCCCCGGGGATAAGCTGCACGCCGAGGATGGCGCAGACAACGCCTACACAGGGTGCCAGATGTGGGCATCCGCGCCCGGGGTGGAGTCAGCACCGGGAGGACGGGCAGAAATGCATGTGCATGCACATGTGTGCGCATGTGTGTATGGGAGGGAGAGAGAGAGAGAGAGAGGGGGGGGGGGGGGGGAGAAAATGTACGCCAGCTTGCCATCGGCAGAGGCCCACCACTCGCCACACCCAAAAGCCCAACGGGCACAGACAGGCACATGCACGCACCGGTAACCAGCATCTCTTGGAAGATCCGCGGGCCAGACAGGATCAGCCGTCCAGACTCGTCCTCCAGCGCGAAGAAAGCCGGCCGCGGGGTAGCCCCCTTGGTGGGGGTCCCGAAGCTGGCCGGACGAGTGGCCGGATCCACGGGGCGGATATTTTGCTGGGAAACGAAAGAGGCGACCAGGCAAACGGTGTCAGGGCCCTGCACCACAGGGGGAGGCAAGTCGGTGACCATCCCACCGCGGGGGAGGAGAGGGCAGCGGCGACGGGGGGACATACCAAGCGCGACAGCTCATCAATGACATTCGGCTTGCCGGGCAGTTCGGCATAGATGACACCGCACACGACGGAGCGCTGTGCCGATGGGCGGTCGGTCGCGGTCAGGCCGAGCCAGGGGATCTTGCCCACCATGTGCTGGCTCGACTCCAGGGAGTTGTCGCCGAGCAGCGGCATATCCAGGACCTTGTCGACATGCTGGCTGGCCGGGATGTCGGGCCAGGCGGCCCGAGCGGCGGCCAACGCCCGCGGCTTCAGCCCCTCCAGCCGAGATTGGTAGATGCCGGAAAACTGGGCCGTGATGCCGTCAAGGCCGCTGCCACCGCCGGCCACCGCCGACGATGACGACGCCCGCTGCTTTGCCTCGGCATCCATGGCCATCAGCTCCGGCGACACCGGCTGGCCGAAAGAGGTGATGCGGAAGCCTTCGCCCAGGGCCGGGTCGAAGGTCACCTCCGGACGGGGCGTCCGGCCGCCGGGGCCGCAGGAGATGGTCATGCTTCGGGCAGGGAGGGGGGGGGGGGGCGCAGCCAGGGAGCGAGGGAAGAAGTGCGGCGAGAAAGCGAGCGAGGGGGGCGGAGAGGAGGAGGGCGGATGATATGGGAGGGGGGGGGGGTGAGGGAGCAAGGCTGAACGAGGGCCAACTGCCTTGGCTAGCTGAGAGAGGGGTGGCCAGTGGCCCGAACAGCGAACCCGAACATGGGGGGAAATAACTCCCTCGGCCCTCCTGATATGCCCGGCACCACCCCCGGACCATCCGGCGGGGGGCCCGTGGCGATCCCCGGCCGAGGGCTTGGCGCGCCGGTCCCAGGCTGCCCTCCGTTCAACTGGCAGGCGGCCTTCGCAGGGCCTGTCCCCCCGTGCCCCCCCCCCCCCCTGGGCCATCCGGCGCTCGGGGTGGCGATCCCCCGCCGCCGGGCGTGGGGGCAATTTTGAAAATAACAGCCTCGCCAACTGCCAATGGTACAACAAGGTGCCGGTGAATCGAGGACAATCTATTTCCCTCCCTGCGGGGGGAAGACAGGCCCCGCCAGGGGACGGGAGGGAGGGGGGGG
>NW_009242974.1:327337-331066 GCF_000388065.1 Fonticula alba
TACAACTGCACAGGGACGTGTGCGCGCGCACACGCGCACGCATGCACACACGGGCACTGGGAGAGAAAGATGATTGGGTGCCCGGGAGGACAGGCGCCGCGCCGAAAGTTGCACACATCATGGGGGAGGAGCCCGCGAGAGGAGGGGACACGCCCATGGGGCCGGGCTAAGGGCCACCTTCGCCCGACTTGGGGTCCGAAGTCGGGTCACTGCCGCTGCCGCTGCCGCTGCCGCTGCCGCTGCTGGCGGCGGCGGCGGCGGCGGCCTCGCGCTTTTTGGATTTGCCGCGCCGCTTGGGCCGGGTGCGGGTTTCGGCCGAGAGCGGCCCCGTCCTGGTGCCTGATGGCAGGAGGCCGATATTCCGCAGCCCGGCGTCCAAGACCGACCGGTCGATGGACCGGTCAGCCGTCGGGGCGCCCGGGGCCGGGGCCACGACCGGCGGGTCGGGCTGTCCAGATGGCACGGGGGGCTCTGGCGCCAGGGCCAAGCCGCTGGCCATGGTCATATTCACGACATCCTGCTCCTCGGCCGCCTCCGGGCCTTCATCCGAGAGCGAGGACAGCGAGGTGAGATGCTGGTGCGTCGGGTTCTGGTGCTTTTCCCGCATCAGCGGGCGCTGCTGCGCCACCTCCCTGATGCTGTTCAAGAGCAGGTCCAAATTGGGCATCACATCCAGCAGGGGCGAACGGCCGGTTGGCACGGCCCGATCCAGCACCCGAGGCTGGGCAACCTCCGGAGGGGCATCCTTCGGGCCCGGTCGGCTGGGCATGAACGAGGCAAAGGGCGAGATGGCGGACGGGGCAGACGCCGGGGACTTTGGCAGGCGCTGCGTCAAGGACTGAAGGGCATTCTGAGGAAGGGCACGTTGCAGTGGAGCGTCAAAGTAACGGCCGGAGGGGAAGGAGGAGGAGGAGGCGGCGGCGGGAGGGGAGGAGTAAAAGGAGAAGGAGCCGTCTGCCGGCGCGGCAGAGGGCGATCTTGACGGCGACCCCCCCAGCGGCGGGGGGGCAACCCCAGGCGCGCCCGGGCCGCCGCCGGCACCATCAAGCCCACGCCGGTCGGCGGGCAGCCCCCTCGGGGCATTGGGCACAAGGTCGGGAAGCGCCCATCGGGAAGTGATGAGGCGCTCATGGCCAGCCACCATCCCAGGCACCGAGGGCGCCAGGAGGGTGGACGTGGCCAGGGAAAAGAGGAGATCCTGCTCGCGAGAGGCGGCCAGGGTCGCCGGCGGTGGGGCAACATTGGCCGGGGCGTCCTTCGGCGGGAGCAGGTCTGGCGGAAGTTGCGGGAGCCGTGCTTGTGAAATGCTCGGCGGCTGCTTCTTGGCGAAGGGGATGGAAAGCTCGGAGTTCAGTGACCCGGGGTTCATCGGGGTCCCATGCAAGCGCGTCAGCTCGAGCGAGGCGATGGTGAAGAATCCCAGCTCGAAAGCGGTCCCCGGCCCGAAAGCCCGCATAATCGGCCGGGCATCGAAAGAGAAGGACTTGTAGTCGCCCGAGGAGGATTGCCGGCGCGGAACCCGGGCCAGGGTCATCCGTAGCTGAATCCGCCAACAGAGGGAGGAGGAGAGGGGGAAAGGGTCAGGCCGAATGGCAAACACCAGCAACCAGGCGGCAATACATCCATGCATCCATGCACGCATCCATGCACGCATCCATGCACGCATCCATGCACGCATCCATGCACGCATCCATGCACATACCTCTCCGGGATCGGGGGATGGTAGGAGCCCGCTTCGGTAGAGCTCATATGCGATCAGCCCTGGGTGGAGATAGAACACCCAGGGGGTGGGGAGAAGGGAGGGGGGGAGACAGGGCCGCCAAAGGTCAGTTGCTCGGCGCCCTCGAAGAAGATGGCGTTGCCACAGGGGGGGGGGGGGGCGGGGGAAGGTGCGTACGGGCAATCCTGTAGATCGTCTCATTCAAGGGATGCGTCGCCGGGACGGTGGCATAAATGGCTCGGGCATTTGCTGACAAGGGGGGTGAGCATGCCGAAGCGAGGGGGGTGAGCATGCCGAAGCCAGGGGGGTGGGCATGCCGAAGCCAGGGGGGTGAGCATGCCGAAGCGAGGGGGATGAGTGCCTAGCCAGGGCAGCCAAGCCAGACGCGAGGGCAAAGATGAACGCAGCGGGAGAAGGCAAGAAAAAAAGGCAGGCGCACAATAGTCCTTCGGAATGTGAGGGTCGATGAAGGAGTCGACAGTCACGGCATCCAGATGGCCAAGCAG
Organism: Fonticula alba; assembly: GCF_000388065.1. Classification (NCBI taxonomy): domain Eukaryota; order Rotosphaerida; family Fonticulaceae; genus Fonticula; species Fonticula alba. Next base: position 329,564 of record NW_009242974.1, read on the forward strand.
GATGTTGACCGAGTTGCCGCCACTTATTTGACGACTGAAGGCCATGAAGACGCCATCGAGGAGAGGCATGGGTCAGCAGGGGATTGGCCGGGCGGAGAGGCGGCGAGGGCAGGGCGGATGGACGAAAGCCCGAGGGGGGCGAGAGGAGGGAGGGGCGAAGGGGCGAAGGGGCGAAGGAGGGGAAAAAGAAAACATGACTCACATCACTGGCTCCAGCTGCCCCAGTGTCTCCAACGCCGCGTCCATGAACTCCGGCCCAAAAGACAGGCACAGGGACTCGGCCATGCGGATGATCAGCCTGTCGGCCGGGATCAGCATCTTCTGGTGAAACTTCTGCCCCGGCGGCCGGGGGGCGTCCCACCACCAAACAAAGCGCTCGGAGGACCTGAAGACCGAGGGGGTCCGCCGGAAGATTTGGTTGTTTTTCAGCTCCCGCCGGGCGGCCAGCTGCTGGAGCTCCATGGCCTTCGACGAGTTGTCCATCGCATGGGGATGGGTGTGCTCCACATTCAGGAGCATGCGGTGGAAGCGCTCGAACAGGATGTTCAACGGGGGAGGCGGGGCCGCGCCGGGCGGCCGGGCCGGACTGTGAAGTGGCAGCGTCAGAGCATGGCTCATTGGAGTCCGCTGCTCGACGGCCATCACCTCTCGGGTGCGTAGTTGCCGCCGGAAGCCACTCAAGCTGACCGGCCCGGTCATTCGGCCCGGATAGGCCTCCAGCTCGGGCATGTCGCTGTCAGGATGCAAGTCCGAATCCGGGTCGTCCAAATCCTCGGAACTGCTCGCGCGCTCGAATTGCCGCGCCAGGTACTCCTCCTGAGCCGGATCATCCCCATCATGCCAGGGGAGGGGGACTTCCTGCCGGCCGGTCTCTCGCCAGAGACTCCGAGAGTCCAGGAAAGTGGCATCCACCATGGACCGGCCCGGGACACTCGGAGCAAGGATACGGGGGGGCGGTAGCGCCGCCGGGCCCAGGATGGAGGGATCCCGCAAGACGGCCGTCGCAAGGGCCGAGGCCAGGCTGTCAAGCTGATTGTTCGAGAGGAAGCCCTTCTGAGTGAGGAGGGAGTTCAGATTCGAGTCACATTCCGAGGGGGGAGTCGCTTTGTGGGGATCGTCACCATCATCGGCCTTGTCCTCGGTGGGGGCGTCCCCGGAGGCAGGGGCCCCGGCACAGGGTGTCGAGTCATCCGGACGACAGAGCGCCCGGCCAGCCAGCGGGCGGGACTCCTTCGAAAATGATCGCCGCCCAGGTCGGAGGATCGCGGAGGAGGCACGCCACTGGCGCATGCTACTAGCAGCTGGAGTGCAGGCTGCCCTGCGACCCAGCTCGCAGCGAGGTCAGCCACCACAGGCCAAGTGGCTGGTGAGAAGTGGTCACTTCTGGGCGGGAGGTGAGACGGGCAGGGGAGGGGGCAGGGAACACCCTGCGGAAGGGGAGCAGCAAAGATGGGCGACAATAGGACGGGGGAGCAGGCAGCGCAGACAGGGTGCGGGGGGGGG
>NW_009242974.1:331691-333218 GCF_000388065.1 Fonticula alba
CCCCCCCCCTCTCCCCCTCCTCGGCAGCCGCAGGACCGGGCTTTTGACGAGGAGGCCTCCATCTCGCGAGCCGGGGCCGCCGGCATAGCGCACTCTCCCCGCCTCCTCCCTCTCGCGCACTTGGCTTTCCTGTCTTCGCTTCTCCGCAAATCCCGATACAATGTTCGGCGCCCTCTGTCGGCAGTCGGCCGTGCTGGCAGCGCCCGGCCGGGCCGCTTCCCTTCGGGCTGTGCGCTCGGCCTTGGCCACGCGTGCGGCCAGCTCTGCGTCCAATGTCCCGCCACCGGACCCGGCCGATGAGGACACCCCACCCGCCGGGGGCCGATCCTCACTGTCCAGCATCGTCAATGGGATCTCCTTCTCGCCGGTCAACACCCGGACCTTCGATTATCGCCCGGTCGATGTGGACTACACCCAGGCTCGCGGGGCTTCCGAGGGCGAGGAGGACCCCGACGAGGTGATCCCCTCGGCCGAGGAGGACTTCCATGGGGCCGATGCGGCGGGCCACTTTTTCAACGAGAACTTCCACGAGTCCATGTTCACCGAGGGCGGCACCACCCCCGGAGCTGGGGGCGCATTGCAAACGGTCCGCCGCGGGCCCACCCGCATGGAACTTCTCCTCCGCCAGAGTGCCGAAGATGGCGAGGGCTACGACTCGGATGAGGACGATGAGTTTCAGATTGTCAACGCCATGGAGCTTGCCTTGTGCGCGTCCGCCCTGCCCTGCCCTGTCCTGCCTTGCCCTGCCCTGCCTCGCCCCCCTTCCCTCGCGAATGCACTTTCCACCCTCTTCTCCCTCCTTTCGTGCCACGCCCCACCCCCTCCTCCCCCCTCCCCGACATGCCCCTAACCCATGAGGATCCAGCAAATCCGGCGACCTTGCCTTTCGGACGCGCCAGCAGGAGGATGTCATTCGGGCGCGCGTCAACATCTTGAACTTCCTTGGTACCTCCCCTTCCCCCGCATGTCCCCCCGGCACTCTGCCTCTGTCTCTCCTCCTCCCTCTCTCTCTCTTTGCTCCCTGCTCCTCCGCCATTCTGCCTTTCCCTGAAGATGCCCATCATGCTGACACTGGCGGCGGGCCCGTGTCTCTGCATAACACCCGCGCCCACAGCCACCTTCGATGCCTTGGTTCGGGCAGTCCCGTCGGAGGCCGAGCGCCAACGTCTCCGGAAGAAGTACCACCACGATTTGTTGGCCTTCAACGATGCCCTCCTCCGGTTGCTACGCTACCGGATGAGCGAGTGACATATGCCTCCCCTTCGGGTGTCCGTGTGGCGAGGAGGGAAAAAGGTAAACCTCCGCCAAATAGATCCTTTACACGTATACACACACACACGCACACGGCCACTGATGTCATGTTTGCCTTGCCCACGCACGCACCACTGGCACGAGACAAGCAGAAGGAGGGGGAGGGGAATGTATTTCGTGGAGTGCATGCACACCTACATGTGACGGGGGGGGGGGGGGGGGGGGGGGGGGAAACGCAACGGGCACTTGCGTATTACCCGGTTTCACCCTCTCACG
>NW_009242974.1:333475-336043 GCF_000388065.1 Fonticula alba
CTCCCTCCTCCTTCGCCATGTCTCCATTCAGGGCGGGGGGGGGGAAGGACTCAGTGCACCTTTCGAGGGGCTTTCCGGGGCGGCTCGCCCGAGTGCGATGGCAGGGGCGAACCCTCCCGCCCGGGAGAGAGGCCGATGTCCGCCGGGCTCGAGGGCCCAGACGAGTCGGGGCCCATGTCGACCCCCAGGGCCGGGGGGCTTTCGGGGCAGCTTCGTGACCCGGGCGGCGGGGAAGGTGGCGAAGCACGCCGAGCATGCGGCACCCAAGTGATGAACTGAGGCAGAATGCGACGCGGCGGCGGACGGGAGGGTGGCCGCGGGGCGACCGGCGCTGCCGATGGGGGGACAACCCCGCTGGCCTCATCCGACACATGAGCCCCAGCCGCCGAGGTGACAATGGCTGCGGCCGCGGTGCCGGGGTCGCGATCAGGCTCGGGGCCCCACCACCCGCGGGTGCGCAGGTGCGTTTCCAGAGCCGGCGCACTGGCACAGACAACCGGCTGCCCGCGCCAATGCCGCAACAGGCCCAGCTGACCGAGGGTGGCCACCACATCCTCCGGGCGGATCCCCGTCAGCTGGGACAGGGCTTTGACCGAGGCCGTGGTCGATGTGGGGCCGGGGATGGCCAGCGTCGTCACCGGGACGGCCACCTCCGGCTGGCTGGCCAGCAGGTTGAGGATGGACACCGGCAGCTTGGGCATCGGGGCGCCCCCGGAGGCCGGGGCCACCAATGCCACCAGCCCTGCTGGCGACAGATCCGGCGGGACATCCGTCGGATCCAAACCCAAAGACAGCGCCAGCAAGATGGGCAGAAGGGCCCATGCCCAGTAGGAGCGATAACTCAACAGCCCGAGATCCGACAGGGGGCGCTCGGGCCCGCCGACCTTCTCCTCGAGCTTGGTCAGCTCGTAGCCTGGGGGAGCATATCCACGCGAGACGCCCCGGAGGGTGGCACAAGCAAAAAAAAAAAACCAAGAGAAGGAGGGATCCAGAGTGGGGAGGGGATGGGGACATGGAGAAGGAGTAAGAAGCTTGCGGAACCCGAAGCACGGCAAAGCAACCAGGGGAGCCAGGGCGCACTGAATTGGATGAGCATGTGCCCATAGCCGCGGCGCTGGAAGGGCGGCAAGGTGAGGATGCACGCCACATTGTTGCCCTCTATCGAGTGCCGCTCCTTGCTGAAATAGCCGACAATGTGGTGGCGCTCGTGGGCCTGCGCGGCACCCTCAGCGGCGCCGTGCTGTGAAGGGGTCGCCGCGTCCGTCTTGGTCGGCGACAGGGTCTCGATCTCGGCCATCACATAGAAGAGGAAGGGCTCCACGTCATAGTAAAGGGTCTTGTGATCGAGAAAGAGCTTCCCCAGGAGGCACAAGTTTTGGCAATATAGCTACCACGTAAGGGGGCGCGCCGCAGGGTTAGTAGCCAACAGACCGGCATGCAAGGCGCGGGCCCGGGCATACCTTGCTCTCCTTGCCATCGATCTCGAAGAAGGATATCCCATCGTGGCGATAGATCTCGGTCCCGAGAGGCCGGGTGTAGGGGCACTTGATCTGTGAGAGGGTGGGAGGGGGGGATCGGTTAGTGGATCGGCGAGGGCACATGGAGAGCGGGGAGGAAGAGCGAGAGGGGAAGATGGGGCGGGACGGAGGGGAGGGGGGGGGGGAGACTCCCGGACCTTGTGCCGCTCGTAGGTCACCGGCGACCGCATGTACTTCAGGCAGTAGGGGCAGATGAAGAGGCGCCGAGCCCCGGCAAACTCGTCCGGGTAGGGAGAAAAATACCAGGCGTCCATCTCATGCTTGCCGAGGACAACAGCATCGATGTTTCGGACCTTGGTCACCTCTTCGTGCTCGCGCTCGAGAGCCGCGGCCGTGGCGTCCGGCGATCCGGCCACCACGCCGAGGCCGGCGCTGCTGGCAGCCGCCGAACTCAGAGACGAGCTGGAGGCGGCGTGTGCCGCGAAGGCCGCCAGTGCCGGCGACGCGGCGGCCGCCACCGCCAGCTCCCCCGGGGCCTGGCCCAGCAGGGCATCATATTGGCGCTTTTGCCCACGGGTGAGGGTGCGCCCGGCCTTTGGGATCAAGCCACCAGCTCGACCAGGCGTGATTGTGGAGGCCACAGCCAACAGGGGTGACGAGGGGGAGAGGCCCACGGCAGGCGGGCCGGCAACCGCAGATGTGGCCGTGCAGTTGGCCGGGGCAACTGAACCCGCTGCCAGGCCGGGCGTGGCGGCGGCACTTGGGGCTGTGTCGAGAACCGCCTCTGAAGCAGTGGCCATGGTAGTGGCAGCGATGGCGGTGGCGGTGGCGGTGGCGGTGGCGGTGGCGGAGGCGGTGGCAGGCCCGATGGCACTGGTCGCAACACCGGCAGCGACACCAGCCGCAGGCCCGCTCGAGGTGGCTGTGGGAGGGAAAGGGGGGCCCGGAGATGCAGGGCCAGTGGGAGGTGCGGCCATCGAGGGGCCCGGGTGACCCTCCGGGTAGAGAAGCTGCGACGCGGACACCCAGGTATCCATGCGCTTGTTGACTGGGAAGGGAGGAGTCAGCGAGGGCCGACTGGTGGAGAGGG
>NW_009242974.1:336378-347670 GCF_000388065.1 Fonticula alba
GGGGGGGGGAGAGAGACACACGGAGACGGCCATCTGATGACTGGAGAAGACGCTGCTCGCCAATCGGGTGGGCGCTCTGCGCCGCGGCCAAGGGGTCTGGCCCGAGCGCCTGGGCCGGCGGCTCGGCCGCCGCGGTCGGGGACAGCATCCGGGCGATAGCGAGGACGACGGCGGGAGCGGAGGAGTGGATGCCGGGGAGGAGGGGGCTGGCGGGCGGAACGGGGAAGGGCGAGGGTGGGGCGAAATAACGGCAATCAAAGGACGAGATCGGGCAGGGGAGGAGGGGTGATGGCGGCGGGCAATGTGTCCGGCCCGGGAACTTGGAGTGCCCCACGAAAAAACGATCCGAAGACTCTCCCCCCCCCCCCCCCCCCGATCACCGGGGAGGGACCTGGACACACAGCCCCGGCGGCCGCGGGAGAAACGGCACCGCCTGCACCCTGTCCCAACATCCAGGCTCCAGGGGCGGGGGGAGGGGGGGGGGCAGGAGCGCTGGGGTGGAAAAGAGAAAAAAAAGGAAGGCCCGTCTCCTACGCGTGGGGAGGAAAAAAACAAGGACGGGGAGGACGACCCCCGGGGAGCTTGTGTGCTGGCATGTGCGTGTGAGATGATTTGGTCATGTGTGTATAATACAAGCGCCGTTCGTTGGCAGTTTCTGGGCAAGGACAGGGGTGTGACTTTGGGAGGCGTAGGCCGCAGGGGGCGGGAGAGGCGGAGGGAAGAGTGGCGGACATCGCTGCCGGGAAGAGAGGGGGGGGGAACACCAAAAACAGCCCCATTCGGCCCGCCCTCCGATCCCGCGCTCCGCCCCCGGGGGAGGGGGGGGGCCTGGTTTTCTCCTGCTTCTACACCTTAGTTGCTGGCGGCCTTGGCCGCCTTCTTGGCAGCAGCAACAGCCTCGGCAGCGGCGGCAGCAGCGGCCTCGGAAGCGGCCTTGGCCGCGGCCTTCTTGGCGTACTCCATCTTGTAGACGGCCGGGATCGGGGCAAGGCCGGCATCCAGGGCGGCGAGCTTCTTCTTGATCTGGTTGGCAGTCAGCTGGTAGACGTTGAGCTTCAGATCGCGGGCCATCTTGACGTAGTCGTCCTTGGACGAGTCGCCGACGATGCCGGACCCGTACTTCTGGCGGAACTTCAGCATGCGGTTGGCCTCGTTCTCAGTCAGGCGCTGGATGTGAACGGTGTCGGGCTTGGAGGCGCGCTCCTCAAACTCTGCAATGTAGCCAGGCGTATGGGGAGGGCGGGTGTGGGTGCGGGTGCGGGTGCGGGTGCGGGTGCGGGTGCGGGTGCGGGTGCGGGTGCGGGTGCGGGTGCGGGTGCGGGTGCGGGTGCGGGTGCGGGTGAGTATGTGCATGTGCATGTGCATGTGCATGCGCATGTGCGTGTGCATGTGCATGTGCATGTGCATGTGCATATGCATGTGCATGTGTATCGATGCGGGCGCGTATGGGCGTCGATGCAGGCGGGCATGTGCACGTGTGCATGGCAAAAGAGAGAAAGAGAGAGGGGGTGGGGAGGCGATATGCAAGGCAGCGGTGCGTACGCTCGAGGACGCTCGGGTCCTCAACAGGCTTGGCCAGGCCGAGGGAGTCGAGCGGGCGAAGGTAGTCCATGAAGGGCTTCTGCGCGAGGGGGGCGGCGGCATTCGGGTCCAGAGCCAGGCCGAGGCGCTCGAAGTTCTGCTTCAGAGTCAGGCGCTTGTCCCAGGCCTCACGGAGGGCGGGGTTCTCGATGTGGATCTACAGTGGCAGGGGGTGTAAGTAACGCGTGTGGGTGGTGGGGGGGGGTGGTGTGTTGCTGAGGGCGTTTGAACGGCCTGCTGTGCGGGGGCGGCCAACTGGACGGGAGGGCGGGGCAGGGGAGGGGAGGGGAGAGGCGCACATTCTTCTGGCGATCCGACACCCGACGAGTCACCTTGCGGTTGGGGTTCTTGGTCCGGCGGCGCTGGCGTGCGGTGGCCATGATTACTGCTGGGGGGTGCGCGACAAAACGGGCAAAGAAGGATGGAAAAGAGGGGCGGGGGAGGGGAGGAGGGGAAGGGGCTGGCTAGGGTCGGCCATCCGACCGAAGGCATTGATCTCGGTCTTCTTGACTCTGGGTGTGTGTCACTGGGGATGGATGACAGCGCCTTCCTCTGGCCCCAAACACGCCCCAAGGAGCGAGCGACAGGGAGAGAGAGAGAGACTCCGGGAGGAAGGTGGTGCCCCGCGGCGGGGACGCGCATGCACACGCGCACGCACACGGGCGCCCAGTTACCGGGGGTGGGGCATGTTACGGTGTCCAGATGGCACAGACCATGTTGTGTCGGTGTGATTTCCCGGGCGTCCGCGTGATGTGAGAACGTGTTCTTTCGAGTGGCATGCGCCCGCGGAGATGTGGCACATCCTTTTGTGCTATGTCTGGCCAAAAACCCATGGGGGACAGCGCAGGGCGAGCAAGGCCGGGACGTCCGCGCGCGCGAGGAGGATCCGCCGAGGGCCGGCGGCCGGGGGCCGGCGGCCGGGGGACACGCCTCCCTACAGTATAACCCAGAGGGAGGAAAGGTCGGCGCGCTCATGCAGGGGCCCGCGCACGGCGGAGCGCCCGCCGGCTGGGCCCCCCTTGGCCCCCCCCCCCCCCCCGGCCAGTGGCCAAAGGCGGGCGGAGAGGCGGGGGGACAGTGCACTGTGCCGGTGTCGGGTTTGACCAGCGTTGATGACGCGGGAGGCGCGAGAGGCGGGCGCGAGAGGGCGGCCAGCCTGGTTTCTGCATGCCCCGAGTGAGGCGACGCCGGCCGGGCTGTTAATTGCGGGCGCCCCCGGGGGCGGCCGCCGGGGGGCGGCCGGGCTGTTCGGCCAGGCGCCCGGCCGGGGGGGGGGGGGGATGTCGCTCGGGCCGGTGGACCGCCGCGGCGGCGCATGCCGAGGAGGGTTTAACATTGGGTCTCGGCGGATTGGCCTGCATCTTCTGGAAGGGTGGGCTCCCGAAGGGGAAACGCCGGGCCGGAGGCTCGAAAGACCGCGGCCCGGCCAGCGCCGGAGGGGGATATTTGGCCAATATAATAGTGGCGGAAGGAGTGTTTTGTGGCATCATCTCCCCCCGTCTCAACCCCGACCGCGGTCCGTGTGGCCCCGTCTCCCCTCTGACGGCTTATCTAAGGACAGGCTCGAGCACGCCTGCCGGGCGGTGACAAGGGTTCCCCCTGCGGCGTTCGGGCGGACGGCCCGGGCGCGCGCTGCCCTTGTCTCCCGCCCGCCGCAGGGGGGGGGGGGCCCCATTCTAAACCGCCCTGTGCCTGGTCGCCGGAGAGGCAGGGTATATCTGTCGTGTGTGCCTGTGCCGGGCCGGCTCTCGGGCCTTCCTTTCGGCGATCTCCCGGGGACCGCGGAGACCGGGCGCGGGGCGGCGGCCCCCGAGAGAGCGAGGTCCGCTCCAGGGGCGTATCTTCTGGGAAGCTCCGAGCCCCTTACCCTGGTGGTGGGGGCGCCGGCGGCCGCGTCGTGCCTTGGCGTCGCGCGGCCTTGGGGGGGGGGGGCCTGGGGACCACGGAGTGAAATGCGGCTCACTGATGCGGCGGGGGGCCCTGCGTGCTTTTGTCCGGCCACGGTCCACCCCGCCGCTTGATTGCTCCTCTCCTCGCCTCGGGGGAGGGAGAGAGGGGCCGGCGGGTGGGCGACGCGTGGAGAGGGCGCCTGCGGGCGGGCGGGGGGGGGGGGGGGGCCATCGCGGGCGGCGCCGCACAACGCCCCGACCCTGGAGGTGTTGTGTCGTCGGGCCCGGCGACAAGCTTCTCGGTGTCTGCCCCCCGCGCGCCGGGGCGGCCGCGCGCAGCGCGCGGCTTCCCAGTTTGTGGGGCTGCATTCGTCGTGTCGGCCCGGCTCAAGGTCCATTATATTCCTGATCCTCCTGCCAGGGCTTTTTTCCGCGACCGGCGGGGCGCTGGCGCCGGAGCACGTCGGCGCCGTTGTCTGCGCGGGTCCCGGCCCGGCGCGCTTTTTTTTTTTTGCTGCTGGGAGCGCTGGCCTCCTGCCCCGCCCGCCCACCCGCCTAGAGTAGGCGGGGGCAGCCCCGGGTGGCCGGGGCGTACAGTGCCGAGGGGTGGTGCCTCCCCGCGTCAGGTGCGCGCGGGCGCGCGCCCCCGGCCGGGGGCGCGCCAGGGGAAGGGCCTCGCCCCCCGACAGACTGCGTGTGTCCGGGGGGCGGGGGGGCGGGGGCGGCAGCGACAGGGCTCACGCGCGCGCGAACGCGGCATTCGCACAGGCACCCGGCCGGGTGTCGGGGATTAGGGTCGGACGCCCTATCGCTTCCTGCGCCGAAACCCGGCCGGTGCCGGCCGTGCTATCATCCCCTGGCAATACGGCGCCCGGCAGCGTGTGCGCCGTGGCCCCGGCCCCCCCCTCTCGCCCTGCATCCCGCTCTGGCACCTTCCCCCGCGCCCTCGCCCCGCCCCACGGCACCGGGGTACGTCCGGGCGCGCGTGTGTGTGTGTGTGTGTGTGCAAGCGTAAAAGGGACACCACGCTGGCAGCTGTCCACCGCAGACGAGAGCAGACTAGCACCCAAATCATCGCCTTTGGGACTCGCTGGTTCGTCCCCCCCTCCCCCCCTCCCCTCGCACCATCTCTCTCTTGCTCCCTCCTCTCTGCCTCCTCTGCCGCCCCCCCGCCCGCCCGCCGCCCATGACATCTCTGCGCACCGTCTGACGCCCCGCCCCCCGCTCCCCGCCCCCCGCAGTTACATTTCCTCCCCTCCTCTTCTCGCGACCCGTCGCCCTCTCCGATCCGTCTCGCATGTCTGATATTGAAAACTTCAAGAAGTTCTACGACCCCTTTGCCGAGACCACTTCTGGCAACAGTGATGCTCTTGGTAACATTGTCCGTATCCTTATTGTGCAGCCCTCCACCGCTGTTCGCGCGTGATGGCAGCATCCCCCTCCCCCCTCCCTCCCCCTTTGTCGGGTGACGATGCGCGTGCAAGTGTGTCGGTCCGGCCGTGGGTCTGTGTGTGTGCGTGTGTCTGCGCGCGTGAGTTGCCGGCAGTGTCGCGTGCGCATGCGTGTCTTTCGGGGCCTGTACACGTCCCGCCTCCCGCTGTGTGCCGTCTCCCCCCCCCTCGCCGTTCCTCGGTGCCACTTCTGCCGCTTGCCTGCGCGTCCCTGCCTACTTTGCAGGGGGGCCTGCCAGCGGACGGGGGTGGATCCGACGGAGTCGCCTCAGGGGGTGGTCTTCCCGCTCCAGTGTGGCAGCCGCGATGTGTCCCGTCCTTCGACATGCACACAGCCTTCTCTCGACCCCTTGCCTTCCCTCTCCTCTCGCCCGCCGCGCCGTGCTGCACAGCCACAGCCCCCCTCCCTTCCGCCTACATCTTCGCATCACCTTCCCGGCCCCCTCTTCCTTCCCTCCCCAGATGACGGGGGCTCGCAGCGTGTGTGTGTGTGTGTGTGCAAGCGTAGGCCGCTCTCCTTAGTGATGATAGCTTTGATTCATTTCCTGAACCCAACTCCGTTTTGGAGCCCGGCACTCTTGGTTCCCGGCGCGCCCAGCGCGACGGTGCCAGTTTCGCCTTGAAGTTTTTTGTCATAGTTACTCTGAATCATGAGCCCCTATGCTCTCCCACACACACACACCTTCCCCCCCTCTCTCTCTCTCCCCCCTCCCCCCTCTCCCACTCCCCCTCTCATAACTACCGTGTTCTCCTTAACTTTCTTTCCCTTTTTTCTTTTTTTCTCTCTCCCCCCCTCCGCCACCCACCCACAGACATCCGACTCCAGCAGCGCAATGGACGCAAGACTCTGACCACTGTTCAGGGACTTAGCAGCTACCTTGACGAGGAGAAGATCTCCCGTCTGATTAAGATCTTCAAGCGTGACTTCTGTTGCAACGGCACCGTTGTCACCCATGCCGAGTGGGGAAAGGTCATCCAGCTTCAGGGTGATCACCGCACCAAGATTTCCGAGATCCTCTCCAAGGAGAACCTGGTGCCCAAGGACCTGATCAAGGTTCACGGCTTCTAAGCGAAAGGGCACACGCGGTGTCCTCCCTTGCCGGGCTCTTTCCTCCAACATCCCCCTCTTCCCCCTCTCCAGCACGCATCTGCGCCACTCTTCCGCACATCCCGCTGTGTGTGCACGGCAGCGCGCGCGCATCTATCCCCTCGCCCCCTCCTCCGCGCCCTTGGCGTGTGTGTGTGTGTGTGACTGTGTATGCGCCTTTCTCCCGTGTGCTTGTGCGTCGTGTGCTCTTTGTGACCGTGTGTGCTGCGTGTCTTTGCCGCGCGTGTGCGTGTTTCCCCCCGAGAAAGAGACAGGGTGTGCCAGTTGTCGCCACACTCTCGTTCTCCCCCTCTCCCGCTCGCGTGCCCACCCGGCGCTGTTCTATATTCCCTCTCCTTCCTTCTCTCCCTCTCTCTCTTCCCCTCCCCCGCGCCCGGCTTTCCCCCCTCGGCGTGTGTGTGTGTGTCTGAGAAAGACCGAGAGTGCGCGTGCCTCGCCTCCAGAGCCCCCCGCCTCCGCTCTTCCATCTCTCTCTCTCCCTCTCTCCTGCTCTGGCTGTCGCGCGCCGCGCCTCTGCATGCTGATGCATTCCCTGGCCTGCTGCCAGCTGCCTCCTCCTCCCGGTGGTGACACCGTTGTAAATATATTGTAGCCATGTTTATGTTTTGTCGTGTTGTTTTATTGCGTGTGTGTGTGTGTGTGTGTATGCACGCATTTCTTGTGTTAGCCCAGCGGGAGTGGGAAGGAGCCGCGTGTGGGTCTCTCCGCGGGAAGGCTCGGGTTCTGATGGGGGAGACAGGGGGGACATGAGCGAGTGTGTGGGAGACGGCACAGGCGAGGGACAAGAGAAGGAGGCGGGAGAGGAAGGGGGAGAGAGCGGGAGATAGGCAAGCAGGCAGGCAGGCAGGCAGACAGACAGACAGACAGACAGACAGACAGACAGACAGACAGACAGACAGACAGACAGACAGACAGACGTGCGGACGGGCAGACGGACAGAGGCAAGGAAAGACAGCGCTGTTTCTGTGAAAGGTGGCCACCGCCACGCCAGGGGATCCACACACTTGATGGGAAGGAAAAAAAAAAAGGAAAGACCGTGCCGGCTGCAATTCACTTCTCCTTCCAAGGGGAGCAGGAGTGCGCGCACCCGGGATGCCGGCGCGCACACATATCCGCCCTTTTGATCTGAGGCATGGCCATCCGCGGAGGGCGCGCCGTTGTGAATGAGATTGTGTCTTGTATTTTTGAGGGGAAAAGGGAGGGGGAGAAACAATGGAGAACAAAAGGAGGGGGGGGGGGAGGCAACCGGCACGCCGACCCGCGAGGCCCGCGCGGCCCACACGGCCTGCGCCTGCCCCCTCTCCATGCTGCCACACGAGCACATATGGACAGACGCACGCATGCGCACAAGCGCGCGCAAAGCAAAGCGCAACATCATTCAACGGTGGAGACGGGCGGGCACGGAGAGAGAGCGCACTCCTCCACCCATCTTTCGCATGCACACCCAAGGGAGGGGGGGGGGGGACACACGCGCATCCATGCGTATGTGAACACACATGTGGGGGGAACATGTATCACCATGTGTGCAGGATATAGATGCACGGGGGACGACGCGCGCGTGTCACTGCATGCGTGTGTGTGTGTGTGTATGTGTGGAGGCCTTTAGAAGGACTGGATGACATCATTCAGATCATTGAACAGATCCTGCATGTCGTCCGGCACGGCACCGCCGATCGGCGGGGGGAGATCGATCGGCGACGAGGGGACCGACGAGCTGGCCGGCCCAAGGGGCGCCGGGGGCTTCGGCAAAGTGATCCCATTGTTGGTGATGGTGCCGCTGGTGCCGCCGCTGCTGCAGGGGGCCGAGTTGGAGCCGGCGGCCGCCTCGGCAGCCGAGGCCGCCGAGAAGCTGGCCGACCCGAAGCCCGCCGGCATGCCGTAGATGGATACCTGCGGCTTGCGGGGCAGGGCCGCCGAGGGAAGGGCATCCCCAGCCGGGACGGTGGTGGCCGCCACGTCGCCGTACTGCCGGCGCAGGGACTCCACCTCCTCGGCCAGGTTCGACCGGTGATGGGCCAGGGTAATCCCCGGGACCAGGCGCGCCAGATCGGCCGCCGAGCGAATGGACGACAGGACATCCGCCGGAGAGGTCAGCCCAGCCGCATGGAAGGCGCCCACATAGCACTCCCAGTGGATGTCAAAGAGCCACTTGTCCACCCAGGGCCGGCCGTCTGGGCCGACCGCCGGCGGGAGGTTGGACGGGACAGCAGCGGCACCCGGGCGGGGCCCCGGCGGCGGGGGCAGTGTCGTGGCGGCGACCGTGTTCACACGCACGCCCTGTGCACCGAACGGGTCGGCAGGCATGTCGATATCTGAATCGGACGAGTCGGACTCGCTGCCGGAGTAGTCCGAGTCGTACTCGCTGCTGCTGGAGTAATCGCTGCCGGAGGAGTCGCTATGGCGCGAGGGGGCCCGAGAGGGGGCGGCGGCGGCCGCGGCCGCCGCCACCGGCGCCGGGGCCGAGATCGGGGCCGGGATCGGAGCCGAAGCCGTGGCCGCAACCAGCCGACTGGCGGCCGAAGTGGAGGAAGCAGGCGCGCCGGCCGCCAGCGGCTGCGGCGGCACCAGGCCAGCCATGCTGAGAGTTGGCTTCGGCGGGGCGGCGGTCAGCGGGGCAATGGCGGCAGGAGCACCGGCAGCAGGCTCATCGGCGACCTGCTGCTCCGCCTCATCTTCCTCCTCGTCGCCCTCCTCATACTCCTCGGTCACGTCGACCAGGTTGCACTTGAACTCGCCCACCTGGCCGGTGCGCAGGAGCCGGCCAACCCAAAGGCCACTGGGCCGGAAGTCGTGGACTTCGAATTCGTCGCCCTCCTCGAAGGAGAGAGCCAGGGCGTCATAGATGGAGCCAATGTGGCTCATGCGGGCCACCGCACGGCCGAGGACCTTGGGCTGCTTGGTGGCAGCCGGGGCCGCGGCCGCGGCCGCAGGGCTCGGCGAGGCAGCCGACATGGCCGGCCCCGGCCCCGTGGCCAGGGCACCCTCCGTGCCACTGGCATCCGACTGCGAGGCAATGGAGGCCGTGTCGGACAGAACACCGGCCGCCCCCGGGCCGAGAGGTGACAGGACCGCCGCCGGCGGGTCGGCACTCCCGACAGGGCGCCCGGGAGTGGACGGCCCGCCGCCATCGGCCGATTGGCCGAGGCTGCCCATGGACGCCAGGGAGACGGAGCTGCTGGCGCTGCCAAGAGGACCGCCAGGCGCGGCGGCGGTGGCAGCAGCGGCGGCGGCCCCCGCCGAAGAGGCGGCCACCGGCGAAACGACGGCCGCCCCGGGAACAGCCTCGGCCTCCGGGTCGCGGACAATCGGCACAACGGTCGGCGCCAGGGACACACCAGCAGCGGCCAGGGCCGCCTCCGGGTCGACACCGCGCGTGGCCGAGGACAGCAGAATGAACGACCGGTTCTCCTTCAGCCGGTTGGTTGTGGCACACAGAATCTGGATGGGGGTCAGCTGGCCGCGGTTCTTGGCATGGATGTCTGCCCCGCGAGACAGCAGCAGGGCCACGACCGCGTGCTTGCCGCGCTCGGTGGCATAGTGCAGGGCCGTGGACCCGATGTGGCTCATGGCATTGACATCGACCCCGCCATCGAGGAGGACCGCCACGCAGTCCGCATGCCCGCCACTGGCGGCCAGATGCAACGGCGACCGGGGCGGCGGCTGCGACGGGTTGGCATACACCTTGTCCAGGACCTCCTTGGTGGCCAGCAGCCGGAGGATGGCATCCTTGCCGTACTCGGCCGACAGGTCGAGCGGCGTCTGCCCGGCGCGATTCTGCAAGAGGGGGCTGGCCCCGGCGGCCATCAGCAGCTGGGCCGAGTCGGCCGACCGGTTGAACTGGGCCGCCAGATGCAGCGGCGAGCACTGGTCATTGTTCAGCCCGTCCACGGGGACCCCGGCTTCCAGGAGAACGCGCACGCATTCCGGGTGGTTCCCCCACGCGGCGTAATGGAGAGCCGTGTTGCCTGTGGAGCCGTCAAGCAGGAGGGAGGCCAGGATGGGAGGGGGGGGGGGAGGGGGGCGGAATCGGGTCAGAGGGCGATCAGAGGAGGACGACACAGCCACACATGCGGGGGAGCCCAGGCGAGGGAAGGAGAGAGAGAGAGGGAAGTGGCGGAGAAACCGGCGCACCAGTGCGATCAACGATGTCCACACGCGCGCCAAGATCAATGGCTCGACGGAGGTACTCCGCATAGCCGGACGTGGCGGCCACATGCAAGATGGTCATGCTGTCATCGTTGATGGTGTTGATGTCGACATCCCGGCGGAAGACCTTGGACAGGACGCCGGTCATTCGCCCGGCCGCACCGCCGGCCTTGGTCTTCGACGAGTCATCCACCCGGCGCTCGGGGATCAGCTCATTCAGGAGAGACAGGTTGCCCTGCGAGGCGGAGCTGAAGAGCTCGTCATCCTTTTTCATCCGCTATGTGCATGCGCGTTGAGATGTGGGATGTGAGTGTGAGTGTGTGTGTGTGTGTGTGTGCGCGCGCGCGCGCGCGCGCAGAGGTGTGACATTGGGGAGGCAGGGACACATGCAGGAGGAGGCATCGGCAGGGGGGTGGCCCTCGGACACGTACGGATCTCGAGGACATTGTCGATATCTAGCGGCACACGTGTGCAGAGCCGAGCGCGAGAGCCTGGGCAGGGCGTCAGTGGGTGAGCCGGCATGTGTGTATGTGTGTGTGTGTGTGTGCGGAGCGGGAGCGGGGGCGACGAGGGTGGCAAAAGAGGAAGGGCTTACGCACGAATAAAAAAGAAGGGGAAGCGGGCCGAGGCGCGACAAGTGGTCGCGGTCTGTTGAAAGGGGGAGGGGGGCGACAAGGCGGAGGGGGGAGCCGGGGGAAGGGGGGGTGTGTGGTCAGTAGCAGCGCGGGCCCGGCGAACGGAGGCACATCGGAGTGTAAAACAGGGGGGGGGGGGGCGAAAATCCCCGTCGCGTACCGCGCAGGGAACGAGGGGCACGCCAGCCAAGTGCCGGATGGGGAAGAGGAGGAAGAGGAGGAGGAGAGGGGCAAGGGCCTGGGCAGAGTGCTCTTGGAGGTGAGCTAGCCAGGGGTGTGCGTGTGTGTGCGTGTGTGTGGCTTCCCCGGGGGCGCGCGCGATAGGGCGAGGTCGGAGGCGGGCGTCCGACGGAGGGTGTGAGGGGTGACGAGACGAGAGGGAGAGCGACGAGGGGGTAGAGGGGGGGGGGCCGAAAGTGGAGGGCAGGGGGGTGTGGGAGGGGAAGAAGATGGCGGCGCTGAGGGCGGCGATCTCCCGGCGG
>NW_009242974.1:347909-350096 GCF_000388065.1 Fonticula alba
CCCCCTCGCCCCCGGAGAGAGTCGGGTGCGCGGGGTGAGGGACGCATGTGCCCTCCACACCTGGGGGGGGCAATATTACACCAATCAAGGTCCCCGTGCAAACAGAGGCGGCCGACGCGTCTGCCCGGTGGTGGTGGTGGTGGTGGTGGTGGCGGCGGTGGTGATGGCCAGCCTCGCAGGCTCTTTTCTCGGCGCCTTCGCCCCGCCTCCCCCCTCGGAGCATGGGCATGCCCCCCTTGGGCGGGGCCACCGCGTCGGCCCGCAGCCGGGCTGGGCGAGCGCGGAGGGGCCGAGGGGCCTGGGGGGGGCTTTCAACCGCTCGAAGGGCCCGAGCCGGGCTTCACAGGAGCAGCCCCTCTCCCCCGTGCAATGTGCGGGGGCGCTCGCGCGGGGAGGTTCGGCCCAGCATGCATCAGCCGCGGCGCCCGGAGAATGCCCGATTTGATACCCCCTGCTGCGCGGCAAGAGCTTTGGGGCCCCCGAGGGAAAGGGGCTCGCCGGCGCCTTGCAAGATCTTTGCCCGGCGGCCCGCCCAACATGAGAGGGCGATGCCCTCTCGCAAGGTTGCCCGCGCGCGCGCGCGCGCGCGTGTGTGTATTTATCCCCGAGAGGTCTCCCCTCCACGGTCAGGGGAGCCAACGTGCCTTGGGGGGCGGGGGGGTTGCGTGCCGGCCGCCATCAACATCCCGGCACGCGGGGGCGCTCGGTCGGGCCGGGCGCCGTGTCCGCCGGCGCGACCGAGGGTGCCCCGATTCCGGGCCTCGAACATGCCCGCGGTGCCCCAGGGGCTTGTGCGTGCGCTGCCCGCTTCCTGCGTGTCTCTTTCTCCCTCTCTCCCTCTCTTGTGCCTCTCGCAAGGCATTCCTCCCCGGGGGCGGTGGGCGCCGTCCGCCCGCCCTCCCCCCCTCCCTTCTGGCCAGACCACCGAGGACCGTGTGCGTGTATCTTGGAGGCCTTGATCCCGAGGACGCCGGGGTCGTGGCTTTGTACTCGACCGCCTGGCCCCCCGCGCCCAGCCCCCTCCCCCCCCGGAGGACGGGATGCCTTCCGGCCCGCACACACAATGGCCCGTAGATGAGCCCCTTCGCGGGGGTGTGGGGAAAAAACCGGCAGACCATCAGCCCCCCCCCCCCGGGGCAGGGCAGCTGGCACATCTCACACAGCGTGCGCCGGTATCCCCCCCCCCCCTCCCGCCCGCCCACCGGTGCAGGCGCGTACCCGTGTAGCGCGCCGTTCGCGGCCCGGGGGCAGGGAGGCGGGTCTCTCAGGCTGGGGAGGGGGGCGGCGGCAGCGGGGCATTTTGCGCGGCGGTGGTGCGGGCGGAGGTGTTCTTTGTTTGTATCACAGCCTGCCGGCCAGTGCCCAGCTTTGGCGAGCTGGCCGTCTCGGCGCCCGGGCGTGCGCGCACCCCACATTGGCCCTCTCGCGCCGGCGGTGAAAACGCGTCATATCGCCAGTGAGCTCCCTGTCGATGGCTGGCGAAAGGCCCCCCCCCCCCCGGGTACCACCAGTGCGGCAGGCCTCCGGGAGCGTGGCCGGCTTTTCGGCCGCCCCGGTGCGTGTGAGCCCCCCCCCCCCCCCAACGGGGGGAGGTAGTGTGAGGGCCGTCTGATGCGCCGAGCGAACGCCGAGGGTATGCTTGCGGCAGCGCCCGGCGCAGTCCGGCAATTTATGGCCCCCGCCCGTGTGCGCCAGACACATGTGCGGGCGGGGGCCGAGTCGCTGGGACGGCAGCGCCTCCCCGGCCGCCTCCCCCCCCCCCCCGGCCTCTCTCCGGCAGCCACCCCTGGGTGGGCATTTTTTCAGGTACCCCATCGGGTAAGGCCCTTGGCCTTTGGGGCGAACCTTCCCCTGCGAGCTGGGGAGGGTGCGGGGGCAGGCACGCGCAAGCACAGACCTGTCCCTCCCCCTGCCCCTCCGCCGGGGGGGGGGGGGAACGGCTAGCGGCTTCCCCCCCGCGCACCCACACAATAATAAACTTGAGGCCCTCACGCAACCCCCGAGGGCGCGTGTCTGTGTGTGCGCATTCACCCCGCCGCGTCTGCGTCTCGGCCGTTCACCTTCTCGAGCGAGCAATGGACCGACGCGGTACATGGGGAGCCGAGGCCGTCAAACACCGGCGGGAGCCTGCGCAGTCGGTGGTCAAGCGCCGGCACGCCGCCCCGCCTACGGGGAGCGGGGGGGGGG
>NW_009242974.1:354761-359739 GCF_000388065.1 Fonticula alba
CCGCAGCCGGGACCGCAGCCGCAGCCGGGACCGCAGCCGCAGCCGGGACCGCAGCCGCAGCCGTGGCCAGGATCGTGGCCGCGACCACAGCCGGGATCGCTACCGCTATCGCAGTCGTAGCCGTAGCTACAGCCCTGACCGTGGCCGTGGGCGCTATCGCGGTCGTAGCCGTAGCCGTAGTCCCCCCTATGCCGGCCGGAGGTTCACCGACGCCGGCCGCCATGATCGTGGCCGTCATCGTGACCGCAGCCGCAGTCGCTCGCCCGGGGGCCACTACCGGCAGCCTCGCTAAGGGGGGGGGGGCTCGCGCCCCCTGCTACCGGCCGCCCACGCACAAAAGAGATACACGTGCCAGACGGCGACAGGAAACAAACGGCGCGGCTACACGCGTATGGCGATTTGGTTTATTTTCTTGTGTGGAGTGGGAACAAGTACAGGGCATGCGTTTGTGCAAAGAAGGAAAAGGAGGGGGAGTGGTGGACCGGATAGCGCGCCGATACGCGCGCGTGCGCGCGACAACGACAAAGTCACCGAGGGCAGAGGGAGAGAGAGAGAGACGAGGAAAAAACCAGGGCGTATGCGCCCACGGCGAGAGGGGGACGCAAGGAGCCCCATCTGCATTATCAGAGAGGCGGCGGGTGCTCTCTCCCGCCCTCGCTGCCCTTGCCCCCGAGGACAGAGTCAGGCGCGTGGGGCCGCCCGACGGGCATGGGAGGAGGGCCGAGGGCGGGAGAGGACCTCGGGCCGAGCCGCCGCCCGTTAGTTGGTCTCCAGGAAGCCGGTGCTGTTGTTGTACGGCTGGGGAGGGCTGACCTCGTGGCGGATCGGGTCGAAGTAGGGGTGGAGCATGGCCTCGCGGGCGGTCAGGCGCTCGACATGGTCGAAGCGCAGCAGACGCTCCAGGAAGTCGATGGCGTCGGCCGAGGCCAGATCCCGGTTGTCGTCATTGATGAAGGAGCTCAGGCGGCGGCCCTCCTTGCCGGACAGGAGCGAGAGGATGGACGTGTGCAGGCGGAGCTTGTACTTGTCCAGGTACGCCTCGAGCTTCTTGAACCCCAGGACGTCGACAATCTTGACAAGCTGGTCGACGTTGTCCGAGCCGCAGAAGAAGGTGTCAACCTTGAAAATCTGTGCGCGCGACGTGCGGGGGAGCGAGATGGGTGAGATAGATGGCGACGATCGGGGCAAGAGGGGTGCAGATGAGCAACAGGGCGGCGAGGGGCGGCCCTGGGCGAGGGGCGGGGGGGGGGGAGGGGCACATAAGGAAAGGCCGGTGGACCAGCACAACGCACCATGCCGGCGAACATGCAGCCCAGGCTCCACAGGTCCAGGGAGTAGTCGTAGTGCTGGAAGTCCACAAGCAGCTCCGGGCCCTTGAAGTAGCGCGAGGCGACGCGCACATTGTACGCGGTGTTGGGGTGGTAGAACTCGGCCAGACCCCAATCGATGAGGCGCAGCTGGCGCTTGTTGTGGTCGATCATGACATTGTGCGGCTTGACATCGCGGTGCATGATGCCATGCGAGTGGGCATAGTCGAGGGCCAGGAGCAGCTGGTAGATGTAGTAGCGAATGTCATCCGCCTTCAGGGTGCGATAGAGCTGCTTGTGGTCGACGGTGTTGACGAACTCGAAGATGAAGGAGGGTGTCCGGGACTGCCGGGGGGGGGGGGGAGCAGAGGAGAAAGGGGTGCGCAGGTAAGCACAGGGGCCAGAGTCACGGACAAGGGGGGGGGGGCGAGAGGGGGGCAGGCCAGCCAGGAGAGCCTGCTCGGCCGACCGCCACGCCAGCTCAGGAAACAGGGAGGAGCAGCCTTGCGAGTGGCGCAGAGCGATGCCACAACCGGAGCGGGAGAGAGAAAGAGAGAGAAAGAGAGAGGGAGGGAGAGAAAGGGAGAGAGAGAGAGAGAGAGAGGGGGAGGGAGCCACAGCGTACATAGGGATCGCGAACGATGTCATACAGACGGACGATGTTGGTGCCGCCCTCCAGGTTCTTCAGGATCTTGTACTCGCGCTTGATCTTCTTGCGCTTGATGGGCTTCAGGACCTTGATGACGCAGTCCTTCTCGTGCTCCAGGGGAACGGCGTTCTCCGCGATGCGGATGCCATGGAAGACCTCGGAGTACTTGCCGCGACCAATGCGGCGGACCACCTGGTAGTCGTCCTGGTTGCCCCAGGTCAGGTTGACCAGGTCATACTCGTGGTACTCGGTCGGGCGGGAGGCGTTGGCCTGGCAGTAGACGCGGGCCTCGGAAACGGGCGCGGGGGTGGCCATGGTGGCGGCGGTGGCGAGGGGCGTGGCGCTGTGGAACGAGCGGCGGCCCAGCAGCGAGGTGGCGAAGGGGGAGGAGGGGAGAGGGGAAGCGCTGCTAATGGGCAGCAGGGACTGGCGAGCGAAAGTGGGCACAGACGCGCGCGGCAGCGACCGAAGAACCGCTACGGATGCCGCGGCGATTCGATTCCGGATAGCAAGGGATGCTATGGTTCCTGGTGTGAAGGCGGGGGAGGGGGAGCACACGAGAGTCAGCCAGATGGAGGAGCAGGCAGCCGGGTCGGGCGGGAGGAGGGCGCGGCCCGACACACGTGTCGAGCAGACGCGCAGAGAGCAGATGCGTGCGGGCAGGGAGCAGAGGAGGCAGGGGGAGAGAGAGAGAGGGAGACAGAGGGAGGGGGGGGGGGAGGCGCGCACGAACCAACAGGTAACGCGCAAAAGGGGGACGCGTGTGGATTGGCCTCAACACAGGGGGGGAGAGGACCGAGGGGGGAGGGGGGGGGGGCGGCGGAGCGGTGGAGGGGGGAAAGGAGGGAAAGGGGCAGGGGAGGAGGGAGGAGAGCCGGAGGGGGAGGAAGTGGCGCCCGGGGGGGCGGGAGCCGCGCATCGGCCTCACATCAGACAAACCCGATTGGCTGGCGGGCGGGCGGGCGGGCGAGCGGGCAGGCGGGCGGCCTGCGCGTGGCGGGGCCCGCGCGGGAGGGCTGATCCCGGGAGCCGGACGCGATGGTGCTCACAGGGGGCTGGGGCGCGGGGCCGGGCGCGCCCGATGCATTGTCCAGCGGAGGCCCGGGGAGAGAGAGAGAGAGAGAGAGAGAGGGGGGGGGGGCTGCTGTGTGTGGCTGCCGTGCTGGGAGCGCCTCCTCCCCCCCGCCGGTTCCCGGCTGTTTCCCTGCCCGAGAGAGTCGAGTAGCCGCATGCTTCTCGCCGCGCTCCTGCCTCGTCCCGCGCCCTGGGGAGAGGCCGCCGGCGGGCCGCCCCCGCCCCCGCCCCGTGGCGCGTCCACTTTCAACGGCCAGGCAACGGCGGCGGCGGCGGCGGGAGCACAGCCAGCCAACCCACCACGGACGTCCACGGGGGCTCTGCGCTGTTGCGCGGGCAAAAGCCCCTCGGCGGCGGCGGCGGCGGCGGCGGGGGCATATGCACGGCCGGCCGGTTGTCCTCCGGATGAGGCGCCCCGCGCCTCCCTTCCAATGGCGGAGGGAAGGGGCGAGCACGCATGGACACCCCCCCCCCCCGTCCCCCCCGCCTGGCTAGCAGGCAGCGTGTCCCCCCTCCCCCGGGAAGCAGGTGCCTCGAAAAGGGGTTTGCCAGCGGGGAAACACACGCCCCGACGCCGGTGCCGGGGGTCTCCCCCCGCGCTCCCCCTCCCGCGCTTGGCTGCCCGCCACTCCGCCCGGGGTGGGTCGCCGGGCTTCGAGGGGTGCCCAGCGGGAGGCCCATGTCTGGGCTGGCCACGGTACGCGCAGGTGTTCGTTCAGCGTGGTGCCCAAGAAGGCGCCTCGGGGTGGCTCCGGCGGGCCAGCTGGCGGGAGGGGGGGGGAAGGACCCCGGCGCCCTCTCGCCCGTCCCGCCCCCCCCCCCGCCTCCAAGGGGAGCCAGCAACTCCACCACCGGCAGCCCCAACCGCGCCGAGAGAATCTGAATCCGCGCGCCCGCCAGGTCGATGCTGGAGTTGCATATCTGCACCCGGGGCGGGCGTCTCCTGGGGAACACACGACCAACGGAAAATGACACCGCCGCTCCAGCATACCCAGAACCATGGACCACGCCCCGGCCGTTCTGGAGCCTTCTCTCCGGAGGGGCCCGCCACGCCCGAGACGCAAGCGCTGACACACACACACACACACACACGCACACTTCGGCACCCGGCAAAAGGGCGAGCGGCGTCGGGGAACGACGAGCCAGGGGGGGGGGAGAGCGACACCCAGCCAGCAGAACACATCAAATCCGCCGCCGAGGGGCTGGACAAGTCCGGTTTCCGCCCGCACAAACGGCTCCCCGCCCGGAAGGCGGCCCCGTTCGGCACCCACGCCGGGCGGCCCACCCTAAACCCTCCCCCGAGGCGCTCCCTGCGGAGTCCAGGCGGCCGCCAACCACCGCTGGCAAGCATTTAGGACGCGAATCTCACGTTAATCGTGTCTCCGCTTGACCTCGCGCGTGATTATCTGATCTACGCTGCAGCACAAAATATACCTTCCTGATTGGACACCAAGCCGCGGGCGCTTGCTGCGTGCTTTTTTTTTCTTTTCCTGCGCCGCGCATTTTCCTGCCATGGAGGGCCGGGGAACGCCGGCGACAAGACCTCCGAACACGCCTGGCCCAAGGAAGGACCCAATAACCCCCGCCCCCAGGCTCCCGACCAGTGCAATCTCCCGTCCACCGGAGGGGCCAGAGCCCGTGGGAGAAACCATCCCCCCACCCGGGGGATGGGGCGAAGAACGGACCTTCCGGCTCTCAATGCAGTGCTTCCGCGGGGGCGGCGGGGTCTAGTTTTCTGTTGACACACGGCTGACACCTGCGGTGGGGTCCTTCGGGGGGGGGGGGAGGCCCCCCGAACCGGGGAGGGGGCGCGCTTGGCCCTGCGATCGGGCTGTCGGCGGGGCGCGATCAGTCCCCCCGGCCAGTGTGCCGTTGGTGCTTCTATTTTTGGATCCTGCGCACCTGACCCGAGGCTCAACCGGCCATCTAGCTTTCTCCCCCCCCCCCC
>NW_009242974.1:359749-363334 GCF_000388065.1 Fonticula alba
GGGGGGGGGGGGGGGGGGGGGGGGGGGGGGGGGGGGGGAGCGGAGGCGCCGTCGGCGCGTCTCACCGACAACGCCCGCGCCCAGGAAAAATCCCGACATATGCACGGCCATGTCACGCGCATGTCACACCCCGCGCACGGGGCCACATCCTTCCCGGTCCGCCCGGTACATCACGCCTCACGGACCCGGTCCTCCCCAACACCGGGCATGCCAACGCATGGCCGCGCCTCCTTCCATGCCACGGCCGAGCAAGGCGAGAGGGGCGGTGGGGGGGGGGGCGGGGCGGGGAGGCGTGACGGTGCAGCAACGTCTGGGCGGATGCGCCGGACCGATCTGCCACCGAGAGAAGTGTGCCTCGCTCATTCCTTTTGAATTAGTGCCCCCATCGGTGGCCAGATCCCCTCTGCATCCTTGTTGTTCCCCCTCCCTCCCTCCCCTTCCCACCCCTCCTCCCCCCTCTCCTCGCCACTCGCTATTGACCATGAGCCACCGAGGAGGCGGCCCCGGGCCGAAGTCTGTACGTGCAACCATTGCTCCTCCTGCCTCGGAGCCACCCTCGACAGGGAGCCACCCTCTCACTCCTCTTCCCCCCGTCTCACTCTCCCCCTCCCTTCTGTTCCCCCCTCCCTCACCCCCACCACGAAGACCCACGACACGAGCTTCCGTCGAACCTGGGACAAGAACGAGTATGCAGAGCGCGCACGAAATCGCCACCCTCGTGACGATGCCGACCCCGCCGCCGATGCCCCCCGGCCCCCGCGCACCTATGCCAATAACTTGCAGGCTCGCACGGAGCGCGTGGACTTCACCGAGCGCCTGAACCAGTCGAAGTTGGTCGGCGGCCTCGGCTTCACGCAGCCCGGCTTCCACTGCGCCGTGTGTGATGTATACATCCGCGATTCGATCACCTACGTGGACCACTTGAACAGCGATCGCCGTGCGTCGTCTGTGCTTTTGCCTCCCTTTTCCCTCCCCCCCCTCTTCCCTCTCTCCCCTTGCGACTTTCTCTTCTGTCCTCCAACCAACGTGCAACAACTCACCCTGCCCCTCCACGGGTCCTTTTCCCGCCGCGAATGCCGACACGCCTGCCGACAGACCAGCGCAAGCTTGGTCGGTCTGGCTATGAGGTTCGTGCCTCGATTGACGACGTCAAAAACCGCATCCTGCAGCTGAGCCAGCGCCGCGAAGAGCCGGGAGCCGGCCTCCCGTCGAACATCTCTGCGGCCGACGCCCAGGCCGAGGCCTTTCGCCAGCGCGTGCGCGAGGAGAAGCTCCGTTTGGAGCGCGAGCGCGAGCTAGCCAAGCAGGCTGCTGACCGTGCAGGCGCTGAGCCTGATCGTGAGCCCGAGCCTCGTCGTAGCCGCAGCCGCAGTCGTAGCCGCAGCCGCAGTCGGGATCGCAGCCGCAGTCGGGATCGCAGCCGCAGTCGGGATCGCAGCCGCAGTCGGGATCGCAGCCGCAGCCGTGACCGCAGTCGGGATCGCAGCCGTGACCGCAGTCGGGATCGCAGCCGTGACCGCAGTCGGGATCGCAGCCGTGGCCGAGACCGTAGTCACAGCCGGGACCGCAGCCGGGACCGCAGCCGCAGCCGGGACCGCAGCCGCAGCCGGGACCGCAGCCGCAGCCGGGACCGCAGCCGCAGCCGGGACCGCAGCCGCAGCCGTGGCCAGGATCGTGGCCGCGACCACAGCCGGGATCGCTACCGCTATCGCAGTCGTAGCCGTAGCTACAGCCCTGACCGTGGCCGTGGGCGCTATCGCGGTCGTAGCCGTAGCCGTAGTCCCCCCTATGCCGGCCGGAGGTTCACCGACGCCGGCCGCCATGATCGTGGCCGTCATCGTGACCGCAGCCGCAGTCGCTCGCCCGGGGGCCACTACCGGCAGCCTCGCTAAGGGGGGGGGGGCTCGCGCCCCCTGCTACCGGCCGCCCACGCACAAAAGAGATACACGTGCCAGACGGCGACAGGAAACAAACGGCGCGGCTACACGCGTATGGCGATTTGGTTTATTTTCTTGTGTGGAGTGGGAACAAGTACAGGGCATGCGTTTGTGCAAAGAAGGAAAAGGAGGGGGAGTGGTGGACCGGATAGCGCGCCGATACGCGCGCGTGCGCGCGACAACGACAAAGTCACCGAGGGCAGAGGGAGAGAGAGAGAGACGAGGAAAAAACCAGGGCGTATGCGCCCACGGCGAGAGGGGGACGCAAGGAGCCCCATCTGCATTATCAGAGAGGCGGCGGGTGCTCTCTCCCGCCCTCGCTGCCCTTGCCCCCGAGGACAGAGTCAGGCGCGTGGGGCCGCCCGACGGGCATGGGAGGAGGGCCGAGGGCGGGAGAGGACCTCGGGCCGAGCCGCCGCCCGTTAGTTGGTCTCCAGGAAGCCGGTGCTGTTGTTGTACGGCTGGGGAGGGCTGACCTCGTGGCGGATCGGGTCGAAGTAGGGGTGGAGCATGGCCTCGCGGGCGGTCAGGCGCTCGACATGGTCGAAGCGCAGCAGACGCTCCAGGAAGTCGATGGCGTCGGCCGAGGCCAGATCCCGGTTGTCGTCATTGATGAAGGAGCTCAGGCGGCGGCCCTCCTTGCCGGACAGGAGCGAGAGGATGGACGTGTGCAGGCGGAGCTTGTACTTGTCCAGGTACGCCTCGAGCTTCTTGAACCCCAGGACGTCGACAATCTTGACAAGCTGGTCGACGTTGTCCGAGCCGCAGAAGAAGGTGTCAACCTTGAAAATCTGTGCGCGCGACGTGCGGGGGAGCGAGATGGGTGAGATAGATGGCGACGATCGGGGCAAGAGGGGTGCAGATGAGCAACAGGGCGGCGAGGGGCGGCCCTGGGCGAGGGGCGGGGGGGGGGGAGGGGCACATAAGGAAAGGCCGGTGGACCAGCACAACGCACCATGCCGGCGAACATGCAGCCCAGGCTCCACAGGTCCAGGGAGTAGTCGTAGTGCTGGAAGTCCACAAGCAGCTCCGGGCCCTTGAAGTAGCGCGAGGCGACGCGCACATTGTACGCGGTGTTGGGGTGGTAGAACTCGGCCAGACCCCAATCGATGAGGCGCAGCTGGCGCTTGTTGTGGTCGATCATGACATTGTGCGGCTTGACATCGCGGTGCATGATGCCATGCGAGTGGGCATAGTCGAGGGCCAGGAGCAGCTGGTAGATGTAGTAGCGAATGTCATCCGCCTTCAGGGTGCGATAGAGCTGCTTGTGGTCGACGGTGTTGACGAACTCGAAGATGAAGGAGGGTGTCCGGGACTGCCGGGGGGGGGGGGGAGCAGAGGAGAAAGGGGTGCGCAGGTAAGCACAGGGGCCAGAGTCACGGACAAGGGGGGGGGGGCGAGAGGGGGGCAGGCCAGCCAGGAGAGCCTGCTCGGCCGACCGCCACGCCAGCTCAGGAAACAGGGAGGAGCAGCCTTGCGAGTGGCGCAGAGCGATGCCACAACCGGAGCGGGAGAGAGAAAGAGAGAGAAAGAGAGAGGGAGGGAGAGAAAGGGAGAGAGAGAGAGAGAGAGAGGGGGAGGGAGCCACAGCGTACATAGGGATCGCGAACGATGTCATACAGACGGACGATGTTGGTGCCGCCCTCCA
>NW_009242974.1:365700-368067 GCF_000388065.1 Fonticula alba
CCCTCCGGACATCCGCGCCCGTCGCACCCACCAAACTCACTCCTCTGCCCCCGTTCCCTTCCCGATCTCCCCGGCCCTCGCCGCCTGTCCCGGCTCCTGCACATGCGCACACCCCGGCCCAGACATCTCCTCAAACGGGTGGAATGTCCACCTGGACTTCACCCAGTCCAAGGCCAGCGTCACGTCCGGAACCAAGGCCGGCGCGACCAAGCAGGTTTCCCTGCCGGAACTGACGCAGTTCTCCCACGTTGCCGTGGTGCGTTGCCTACATTGCCCGCCTGTCCACCTTTCGCCCTTCCCCAGCCCGCCCCGTGTCCCCCGCATTTGGTTGTGCTCACACATGCTGGAGAAGACCCCGGATGGCAATCGCATTGTCCTGGTCCGGCCAAATCTCGAGACCGCCGAGAAGCTGGACGATTGGGCGGTGATCGTTCGGCCGATCACGCCGCAGGACCCGGACGTGCCGGCCTCCTTCCGGCAAACGCACATCTTCCGCATCGGGGAGTTCATCAGCGCCTTCCACCCTCCGCGGGTGGAGGGCCCCGGCATGCGCATGTCCACCGACCCGGCCCGGCGCTGGCTGGCCTCGCGGCGGTTCACCAACCAGGGCGTCGAGACGGCCGACGATGCTGGCGAGCCGATCTTCACCGTTGACAATGAGGGCATCACCCTGCGAACGGCCGTCACCAAGAGCCCGTTCATGGCCGGGCGCCTGTGTCGCGCCAAGTTCGATGGCAATGGCGTCTCCTTCATCGGCTGACTGTCGGGCCGCCATCAGACGCGCGAGGGCGCTCGGGGCCTCCCTCTGTCTCTCCCTCTTGCCGCTGCGCGCTCGCCCTGGCGGCTCCAATACAAATGTCGAAAACCAGCAGCAGAGCTCCCCCCGCCGCACCCCCCTCTGTGGAGGGTGCTCGCTCGCCTCATCTTGACCGCCTGATCCCCCCCCCCCCCCCCGACATCTGTGCACGCACACACACACACACACACACACCCTTCCCGCCACCGCCGCACACGGGGGTAGCCCCGCAAGCGCATCTGTATGTGTTTATATTTATAAATTGGGAATGAGGGAGAGGGAGGGAGAGAAAAGGGAGAGGCCCTGCAGGCATACACATGGGCGGGGGGAGGATGGGGGAGGGGATGAAAAAAAAAACACGGTACACATGTGAACCACCGGGATCATCCCCTCATGTGGAGGGAAGAAGCACAGCTCCTTCCCATGTGCATTGGCCAGTCACCACACACCAAGGGGGCGGGGGGGGGGGGGGGCCCCTCTCGGCCTTTTCGGGAGGGGGTCGTCGTGCCCTTCTTAGTCAATGACAACGGCGTTCATCTGGAAGGAGCCGAGGCCATCGCGGCCGGACTTCTTGTTCCGAGAGCTACGGATGATGAAGACCGAGATGACCAGGATGATCATGACACCAATGGCCGCGCCGAAGGCGATGCCAATGATGGCCGAGGTGGACAGGCCGCGAGAGGCAACAACGCAAAGATCAGCCTCGGACTTGAAGCCAGACGAGCAGGCCAACACGCAGGCACCCTCCTCCCGGAAGTAGTCAGCCTGGCACTTGGTGCACTCGCAGGCATTGCCCGAGGAGGTGGCCTGGGCCTCGTCACAGGAGTCAATGGTGCCAGCACAGGGGACACAGGCAGCCACATTCATGGGGCGGAAGTGAGTCGGCGCGCAGGCAACCACACAGGCACCGTCCTGCAGGAGGAAGCCATCCTGGCAGGAGGCACACGAGCAAACGAAGTCACCGGAAGTGGAGTCCAGAGTGGCGGAGGCGGTGGCGCAGTTTTGGCCGGCAAGGGCAGTGCTGCAGTCGACACACCCGTTGCTGGCGGCCGAAGAGGAAAGAATGCCGGCAGCAGGCTCAGAGCCCGGAACAGAGCCGGAAGCAGGGGCGGAGCCGGAGGCGGGAGCGGAGCCGGAGGCGGGAGCGGAGCCGGAGGCGGGAGCGGAGCCGGAGGCGGGAGCGGAGCCGGAGGCGGGGGCGGAGCCGGAGGCGGGAGCGGAGCCAGAGGCAGGGGCAGAGCCAGAGGCGGGAGCGGAGCCAGAAGCAGGGGCAGAGCCAGAGGCGGGAGCGGAGCCAGAGGCAGGGGCAGAGCCGGAGCCAGGGGCAGAGCCAGAGCCAGGGGCAGAGCCGGAGGCGGGAGCGGAACCAGAGCCAGGAGCGGAGCCGGAGCCGGGGGTAGAACCGGAGCCGGGGGTAGAACCGGAGCCCGGAGCGGAGCCGGAGCCAGGGGCGGAGCCGGAGCCAGAGCCGGGGGTGGAACCGGAACCAGAGCCGGGGGTGGAACCGGAACCAGAGCCCGGAGCGGAACCGGAACCAGAGCCGGGGGTGGAGCCAGAGCCAGAGCCGGGGG
>NW_009242974.1:368125-369259 GCF_000388065.1 Fonticula alba
CGGAGCCCGGAGTGGAACCGGAATCGGAACCAGGGGTAGAACCGGAGCCGGAGCCCGGAGTGGAGCCGGAGCCAGAGCCCGGAGTGGAGCCAGAGCCAGAGCCCGGAGTGGAGCCAGAGCCAGAGCCCGGAGTGGAGCCAGAGCCAGAGCCCGGAGTGGAGCCAGAGCCCGGAGTGGAGTCGGAGCCGGAGGCCGGGGTGGAACCAGAACCGGAGCCCGGAGCAGAGCCGGAGCCCGGAGCAGAGCCGGAGCCCGGAGTAGAGCCGGAGCCCGGAGCGGAGCCGGAGCCAGGGGCGGAGCCAGAGCCGGAGCCCGGCGAGGGAATGAAGACTGGCACCATGAGGGCATTCTCGTCGCAAGTTTGGGCACAAGTGACATCGGCATGACCAGGGCGCAGAGCGGTGATCAGGGAGGCATCGCACTCGGCACAGATACAGGCGCCGGAGGCATCAATCTCGGCCGTGCTGCAGCCCGAGGCCTGGAGCGACCGGCAGTCGGCACAGGAGCCAGCATTGGCCGGGTCAGCCGGGAGGAGCCCCTCGCAGACGGGCTCGCTGCACTTGACGGCAGAGCCCGCGATGGTCGAGCCGAGGACACACTCGAAGCAGAGAGGGGTCTCGCTGGCCATGGAGTAGCCGCCAGTAACGCAGCGCGGGTCCGGCTGGACGCCCATGACCAGAGACATGCAGGCAGCCTGGTCGGCCTTCCCGGGGATATCAAACAACATACCCTTGGTGGTGCCAGCAGGGCAGGCCCCGGTGGCGGAAGCCACACACTCGGTGGTCAGATCCGTCGGAGACACCTCAGCATGGAGGACGTAGCCGGAGTCGCAGACCACACAGAGATCGAGGTAGTGCTCGGCACAATGATCAGGGACCGAACCGGAGCCCGGGGCGGAGCCGGAGCCAGGGGCGGAGCCGGAGCCGGGGGTGGAGCCAGAGCCGGGGGTGGAACCAGAACCAGAGCCCGGAGTGGAGCCGGAGCCGGAGCCCGGAGTAGAGCCGGAGCCGGAGCCAGGAGTAGAGCCGGAGCCGGAGCCAGGAGTAGAGCCGGAGCCGGGAGTGGAGCCAGAGCCAGAGCCGGGGGTAGAGCCAGAGCCAGAGCCGGGGGTGGAGCCAGAGCCAGAGCCGGGGG
>NW_009242974.1:369533-371765 GCF_000388065.1 Fonticula alba
GTGGAACCGGAGCCGGGGGTGGAACCGGAGCCGGGGGTGGAACCGGAGTCCGGGAGACTCTCCATCATGTAAGCATCAAAGGTGGCCGGCTCAGCCATGCGCGGGCGCCGAATGAAAGGCGGCAGGACAGGTGGAATCGACGGGATGCTGGTCGGGACACAGACCGCGTCGCCGACCAGGCTGAAGCCGGTCTTGCAGGCACTGCAGCGGGGAAGCGGGGTCTTGCCCTCCATCAGACGGTCCGAGGTCAGGTCAACACTGTAGGCCGAGCACCCGGGGATCGGCGAAGCAAAGCCAGCGCCGAAACAGAGCTCCATGTCAACATCAACCGGAGCCGAGGACAGGCCGATGGACACGGTGGTCGGCAGGCAGACCGCATCGGTGGGGAGGTTGCAGGTGAGGCTGTTGTTGTAGACAGCCAGGCGGCCGCCGTTGTGGCAGTCACGCAGAAGGTCCAGGACCGCAGGGAGGGAGGGGGCCGTCGGGGTAAGGGGGAGCGTGGCCGAGGTGGCCGAGGCGACGCCCATGGCCGAGGCCAGGGCGAAGACCGCAACCGACAACAGGCCGAAAGCTAAGCAAGGGGCAGGGCAGCAATGGTGAGACCCGCAGGCAGGGCGAGGGGCGAGGGGCGAGAGAGGGACGGGCGAGGAAAAGAAAGAGCGAGAGAGAGAGAGAGGCTGGTTGAGGGGAGCAGCAGCAATCGGCGTTGAGAGAGGAGGAGGGAGGGGGGGGACGCACTCTGCCCGGTCATTGTGGGGGAACGGGGCTTCGGGAGGGGGAGGGGATGAGGCACTGAGAAAGTCAGGTTAGAGCAATTCCCGGGTGTCGGGGCGCGGGGGGGACTCATTTTTGGATGTCCTCCCTCCCTCCGCCGGGGGAGGCCCCGGCACCTGGCACCTGGCGCGGCCGCCCCCCCCTCCCTCCCCCGGCCGCCTGGCCCGCGCCCGCCACCCTCCCCCAGGCCGGGAAGCCGCACCACTTCGTTACGGTGGGCCCGCACATGCCGAAGCCTTGGCCGCCAAGAGAGGCAGCTGGCGAGGCGTCCTCCCATCGACGCGCACACACACACACACACACACACACACACGGGTGCGCGCGCGCGCGCGCGCCATTGGAAAGATGCATCCCGCGGCATGACGGAGTACCAACATCCGAGCGGGCACTTTGCCGGGCGCGCCTACGCCTTGTCGTGACTCGCCGGCTGGGCACTTGCCGGGCGCCCCCCGCCGATTGCGCCGCCCCGGTCGCCGCCCCCGAGCACGGATGCCCCACCGGAGTCGACGGCTCTGGGCAAAAGGGGACCCGGTCAACAGGGAGAGATCTAATGGACTGGGGGGCGGGGCAAGGTGCATCCGCCGGGGCCACGCACTGATCTTGGGCGCGTGTGCAAGCCGCGTGCCAGCGTTGTGTCTTCGCGGGCACGATTGAGTTGGTCCCACGCCGCCGGGTGACCGAGGCTGCGCCCCCGGCTTGCCCGGCCAGCAAAGGAGGCCCGGCCCGCCGAGAGCGGAGAACAACAACAACCACAACAGCGGGTGCCGGCGCGGTGGACCAGGCGTTTCGCGGAAGATCAGCGCCAGCACCCTCACACGGCCCGATGGCTGGAACACGACCGGCAGCCCCACCCACGCCGCTTGGCTGCCGCCGCCCCCCCCCCCCCCCGGTAGCAGCGCCCCTCTAAACCACGAATGGAGGGCGCCAACACACCAACGCCAAGGCGATTTTGACCCGCCCTCCCCCCTCCCTCCGGGCCATCTCCCGGCCCCGGCGAGCCTAGTCTAAAGACGACCAGCGAGCGGCGCCCGAGCGGCGAGGCACCTGGGGAAGGTGTGACAGGGCGGAATTGTGCTGAATGTGTCTTCGCGGGGGACCGGCACTTGACCCGGCCGCCAGGTGCTTTTCCCCGCCCAGCCATTCGGACCCGTTTCGGGGGGCGGGGGCGGAGAAGATGGTCCCCCCCCCCCCCGGCTCCTCCAGATGGCTGGGCGAGAGGGAGGCCGGTGTCGTGGGGCGACAGTGCGCTGGCTGGCGCCAGCACCAGGCGACCAGACCCATGGGGCGAGCTAACACCCTGGCAGCGCCCATGGTTTGTGAGGCGCACGCGCGCGCGCATGCGCGCATACACGCCCATCAAGGTGGCACGGGCGCGGGCTCGGACGCGGGCGCACCGGAGCCCAGCTACCCGATCAGGACAGCGGGGCCGGGGGGGGCGGGGCGGGGCGGGGGCCGGGG
>NW_009242974.1:371985-378984 GCF_000388065.1 Fonticula alba
CCCCCCGGCCGGGTCGCGCGGGCAGGCGGCGGGGGGATGCCCACGGAGAGGCTAGCGTCCTCGGAAGGACGCCCCCCCCCGCGGTTGGCGCGCCAGATGATGGGGCCCGGGACGCGCGCCGTGCCGGCCTTGCCCCCGGCAGCCGATCTTCATGGGCCAGGTGGCGGCGCCACAATTTCCCCTTCGAGGGCACGCATATCGGCGTTGATGAGGGACTCATAATTGGGCAGACGAGCTGGCCCCCGGTCCCCCGCGCCCCGGCCTCCCCCTCCCCCCCCCGGGTCCTAACAAAGATGGGGAGGGCCTGCAGAAGCAGGCCCGCGGGCCCGCCCCGGGGCAGGGGCGCCGTGAGGCGCCCCTGCTCTTCGGCCGGCCCCGAAGAAGCACCGCCCCCGCCGGAACCGTCCTCCGACGGGGGAGCGCAACATTCCTCGCCTGGGGGTGGGGGGGCGGCGGCGCGGAGGCGGCAGACCCGGGCGTCGGTGCCACCCCCAGCCGGCGCGCACACACGCGCGCGCGCGTGCCCGCGCCTGCCGAGGCGGGACTAGCAGGGGCAGGGGGAGAAATCTGGCTCATGGCGCAATCCGACCTCGAAAAGAGCGCCAGGCAGTATTTTTCTGCGAGCATATGGACCCGGACCATATGGCACGAGCGCGCGCGCGTGCGCGTGTGCGTGCCTGCCCGCCCCCGCCCGCCGAGCACACTGGTTCACCGGCGCACCGTCCCGGCCGGCCAGCCTGGCCGCGCGGTCGGACATGGAAGAGGGCACACAAAATGCGCCCAACCCTGGAGCCGCGGTAACGGCCGGACGGCCAGTGGTCTGGGCAACGAACGCGCACCTGTTCCCCCCCACCCGCCAGCCGGGGGCGAGGACGGGCTTCGCTCCCGCTGGAACACCCAATATCCCGACAGTTACCCGCCCCGCCGGCCCGCAGGCATTTGACCCCCGCCGCAGGCCGGGGCCCGGCCTTTTTATACGCCCCGACGGCGAGGGCGGCGTGCGCCGAGGGGCGGGGGGAGGGGGGGGGGGGGGGGCACGCGCGCGCGCGCATGGCGGCCGGAGGGCGTGAGCCCGCGCATGAAAAGTCTCAGCAGAGAATGCGAGCCGAACCCCGATCAGCATTCCATTCCCCTGGTCGGGACGAACCACCGCCGTCCCCCCTCCCCAATCATCGGCCCAAACGACCGGCATCGGGTGGCCGAGGCCGGCTCGAACACCGGCGACTTTCGCCCGCCCGCCCCGAAGAGAGGGAGATGCCGTGGCCTTCTTGGGGCCGGACGTGTGCGCGCGCGCGCGCACGCGCGCGAGAGCCGGACACCCCCGCACGCCGGGTCTCCCGGCGGGACCAGGCGCCTCAAGGGGAGGGGGCGCGGACGTTTGTTATTATTCCAATATGCAG
The DNA here is from genome assembly GCF_000388065.1 of Fonticula alba. Classification (NCBI taxonomy): domain Eukaryota; order Rotosphaerida; family Fonticulaceae; genus Fonticula; species Fonticula alba. The sequence continues at coordinate 373,386 of NW_009242974.1, forward strand.
AAATATGTCAGATTATATTTCCCTCAAATATACCCTCAACAGGGGGTGGGAAGGCTCCGCTCGGCTCTGGCCCGGCGCGCATCGCCGGGAGGAGGGGGGGGTCTTGCCGACGGCGCGGCTCTTGCTCTCGCCAGGTCACTCCCCCCCCCCCCCCGCGCCTGTCCCCCTCCTGCGGTTCTGCTCGGACCATATGCTGGCCATAGCCACCTGAGGGGGCCCCATCATACGGCGGCTCCTAGCCCGGGCCGGGGGATCTTGGGCCCCCGGCTCGGGCGCGCGCGCGCGCACGCATGCTGGCCCGGTGGCGCCGACCGATCCGTGGGGAAAGTCTCCACGCGCCCAGGGACCGGGGGGGGGGGCGCGGGAGGGACGCCTCGCCGTCACACGGCCGGGAGACAAGATCCCCTCGCCGCCCGTCTCCCCCGCATGAAGCCACCGTGGCACCAATATTCTGTCCTCGCTGCGCCAGTTCCCTCTACCACCAACGGCGCGGCTGCCCGCCCCCCCCCCCCCCCTGGGCACTTCATCCCGCGCTGGAAAACACATCTGAGTCAGGGAGGGGCCCGAATGGCGGGCGACGTGTGTGGCCGCGGTGCCCATCCCCACAAGGGGGGCCGCAGGGACTTCTGTGTCAAGGCCCGCCATCGGTGGCGGACGCCAGCCGAGTCCCAAGGGATCCGACGGTGCAGACTGCGTGCTATAGCACAAGATCGAGAAACACCACTATAATAGAATGGTATTGAAAATAGACAATCTCGTACGCCCGGAGTAAGAGCGTTACCGAGTAAATGGTTAACATAACTCAGCGGGGCTTTCGGCCGGCCGCAGAGTCGGCCCCCGTGCCTGCCTTTGCCGCGGGCCCGCCCCCTTCATGGGGGCGGGGGGCCGGCGGGCGCCGCACAACGTGGGCTACCCCGGCCTTTCATGCGCGCCCTGGTGGCTCCGCAGCCGGGGACCGCCTCTCTCCCCCCGCTCTGTCTTTGTCTCTCTGTCCGCCTCTTCCTTGTTCCCGGGGACACGGGGGGAGGGGCACCACCCGGGCCGGGGCTGCCGGCCGGCGGATGACTACCACCGCGAGGGCTAGGCTTCATGTCATCATGATGGCTCGGGGCCTCGTCGCCGCCCTTGTCGGCCGCCCCCCGGTCCCGGGCCCGAGCGATCGCGTCAGCCGATTGGCCGGCCTGCCGGGGCGAAGCAGCGGCAACTAGGCTCTCGCTCACCCGGGGGGCGGGGGGGTTGCTTTTCGGGGCGGGGTGCCCCCCCCCCCCTGGTTGTCCGTCTCCAGCCCCGCCGGACAATGGCCGCCGCCCCCCCCCCCCCCCTGCCCCCAGGGAACAGAGGCGAGGTCCGGACTGTTACTTGGCAGTTCACCGGCTGCGGCCGGAAGTATTAGCTCCCCCCCTGGCCGGGGGGCGCGGCGCGCCGGACCAGCTCCCGCGCCTGGGGCCCAGGGCGAGGGAGGACGACCATCCCTTTGGCCACGAACCTTGCTGCGGTTGTTGTTGTTGTTGTCGTCGTCGTCGTCGTCGCTCTCGTGGCCGCCCGTGGCTGCCCGCGCCTCGGCCTTACTCTACACTGAGGGCGAGCGCGAGCAGGGCCCTGGTCCCTGTTGGGCCGCGCCCCCCGCCCGGCTGGCCGATGCTTGTCCCGTGGTCGGGTGTACGATTTGCTCCTCTCTCTCTCTCTGCGGCTCTCCTTCCCGGTGCGGGGGCACGACCTTCCCTCCTCCCGGCGCTTGTCCCCGCCCAGCCGCCCTTCCCTGGGGGGAAGTGCCCTCGGGGGGGAGGGGGCATGCCCAGGGGCTTTTGCTTGGTGCTTGTTGCTCTCCCCCCCCCCCGCCTCCGGGCGTGTGTGTGTGCGCCTCTCCACCGAGGGGGGACTGTGCGTTGGAGCGTTGCAAGCCAGCCGACGGGGCACCGGCGTCGAGGGGGGGGCCGTGTGTCATCTCCGGCCGGCCGGGGTCCCGTGCTCTCGCCGGGCCTCTGCTCGTTGAAATGCGGGCTCTCCCGTCGTCCGCGTCTTTTGGGGCCGCCGGAGGGGGGGGAGGGCGGGGGGCTCTAGCACGATTTTCGGCGCGACGGGCAGGGCCTCCCCTGCTCCGTGCTCCGCTGGGGCGCCGGGGGGGGGGGGGGGGGGGGGGGGGGGGGGGGGGTTGCCTGGGCTGCCCTCCTGTAGCAAGGCTCCCCCGGGCCAGGGAGGCGGGGGCGGCAAGGGGCGAACAGGCGCTGGCGCGGCCGTTGCGTGTGCGTCCTCGGCCCGAGGTGCTGCCATGTGAGCGCGTCTGCGCGCGATCGGCGTCCGGGCCTCGGGGCATGGACATGTCCTCAGGTCCCCGCGAACTTGGCCGGGGCTGGAGAAGCCGGGACGGCTAGTCGCTCGCCGGGCTGGTTGACCTGCCAGGTGTGGGGCGTCGGGCGTGGGGCGGGGGGCGGAGCGAGGTGCATCAGGCCACCCCCCCTCCCGGACAGCAGGCGGCTCAGGCCACCCCCAGGCCAGGGGGGGGGGGCGGGGGGATGTGTGACCACATCGACCCCGTCCCCCCCCCCCCCCCCCCGCGCGCCCGCCCCTCGCCCAAGACAGCAGGGCACGACCATGGGCGAGCTGGCGTGTGCCGCTGGCGTTGCGCGGGCGGTCTCGCCTCGCGGCGCATTTTCTGCCCCTGCTTGTGTAAGGAGGCCGGGTTCACACGCCGGGCCCCTCTCCTCCGGCCCTCGCCGCCAGGTCGAGCTTCTAGCTCTTTCCTCCAGCATCGGCTGCGAGCCGGTCTTCGTGCCCGGGCGACAATGTGTCCCGACGGCCTCCGAGAGGGCGGCGAGGCACGGGCCGGTACGGGCGCGGACCGGGAGAGAGCCGGCGCGGCCCCGTATGCACCCCCTGCCGTGACCCACTCCGTGGGTGGTGCCCCCTCGCATCCCCCCCCCCCCCTCCCCAGCTGGGCTGCTCATGTTCCGAGGGAGTCACTCTTTATGAGCGGGCATCCCCCCCCGGCGGCTGACATGCTCAGCGTTCTCCCTAGCCCTTTTCTGTACTTCTGTCGGTCCGTCCTTCACCCCTCCCCCCCCCCCCCCCCACCCTGCGGCCCTGTCTTTCCTGCCTGCACGACCCGCTCACCCCTCCCCCCCCGCCCCACCCGACAGCTTCCGCCAGAGGTTTCACTTAAGGTCTTATCCCCATATGTTTAGTGCAGCCCGTCGTGTCGGAATCTCTGCGCTCTCCACCCGCTCGTTGTCTGTTTTTGCTTCCAGCCGGTCCTTTTCCTCCGCAGCCATGTCTAAGATCAACGGTGCGCTCCTTCTTGTTGTCCCCCCCCCCTCCCGCTCACTGTTCCTTCCCTCTTGCTCCGGACGCCCGAGAGCCGTGCTTTGCCCATCATCTGCACCGTCCCGCTAACAGCCCCTCTCCCCATCCTCTCTCGCCCCGCCCTCGCTCCCGCCCCCGCTCCCGCCCCCGCCCCCGCCCTTCCACCACACCCGCAGGTGGTACCGTCGTGGAGCTCCACGGTGATGAGATGACCCGCATCATCTGGGACCTCATCAAGGAGAAGCTCATCAACCCCTACGTCGACCTGGACATCAAGTTCTACGACCTGTCCGTCCAGAGCCGCGATGCCACCGATGACCAGATCACCATCGATGCCGCCAACGCCATCAAGAAGTACAACGTCGGCATCAAGTGCGCCACCATCACCCCCGATGAGGAGCGCGTTGCCGAGTTCGGCCTCAAGAAGATGTGGCGCTCTCCCAACGGCACCATCCGTAACATCCTCGGTGGTACCGTCTTCCGTGAGCCGATCATCTGCAAGAACGTCCCCCGCCTGGTGAACACCTGGAACCGCCCGATCGTTGTCGGCCGTCACGCCTTCGGCGACCAGTACCGCGCCACCGACCTCGTCGTCCCCAAGGGCAAGTTCGAGATGGTCTTCACCCCTGCTGAGGGTGGCGAGAAGCAGACCTTCGAGGTGTTCAACTTCTCCGAGTCCGGCGGTGTCATCATGGGCATGTACAACACCGACGAGTCCATCCGCGAGTTCGCCCAGTCCTCCATGGTCTACGCCTACGACAAGCAGTGGCCCCTGTACCTGTCCACCAAGAACACCATCCTCAAGTCCTACGATGGTCGTTTCAAGGACATCTTCCAGGAGGTCTACGAGGCCGACTGGAAGGCCAAGTTCGAGGCCGCCGGCATCTGGTACGAGCACCGCCTCATTGACGACATGGTCGCCCAGGCCATGAAGTCCGAGGGTGGCTTCGTTTGGGCTTGCAAGAACTACGATGGTGATGTCCAGTCCGACTCCGTTGCCCAGGGCTTCGGCTCTCTCGGTCTCATGACCTCCGTCCTGGTCTGCCCCGATGGCAAGACCGTCGAGGCCGAGGCCGCTCACGGCACCGTCACCCGCCACTACCGCGCCCACCAGCGCGGCGAGGAGACCTCCACCAACCCCATTGCCTCCATCTTCGCCTGGACTCGTGGTCTCATCCACCGCGGCAAGCTCGACGGCAACGACTCCCTCGTCCACTTCGCCGAGTCCCTCGAGGCCGTCTGCATTGAGACCATCGAGGCCGGCTTCATGACCAAGGATCTGGCCCTCTGCATCCACGGCAAGGAGTGCGTGTCATCTCCTCCACCTCCCCCCCCCCTCCGCCCCTGCTCTTTCTTGTGCCCCCCTTGGCTGCCTCCCTCACCATGGGGGAGGCCCTCTCTTTCTGTCCTCTCTTTTTCTGCACTTGCTAACGATGTGCCCCGGCGCGCGCTCCCCTCTCCCCGCTGCTCTCTCTCCCTCTTTCTCTCTCTTGTGTTGCACCCGCGCACCCGCAGGATGAAGCGCGAGCACTGGCTCAACACCTTCGACTTCCTTGACAAGCTCCAGGAGAACCTCAACCTCAAGCTCAAGGCCAACCTCTAAGTGACTTGTCTTTCTCTCTCCCTCTCCCTCTCTCAAGGCACGCATGTACGCCCATATGTGTGGAGTCCCTCCTTCGGTTCGTCCCGCTTCCGGAGGTGAGGGGGGACCCGCTGCCGGCTTTCGTGTCTCGCGCATGTCTCTGTGCACACAGACACACGCGTGAGGGGGTGGTTTCTCCCTGCCCCCGGCGGTGAGCTGTGTGAGAGGACCCCGTTTGCGAGCGGACCGCGCCTCCCTTCTCCCCCCCCCCACCCTCTGTCCTCTTTCCTGCGTGTAGGGGGCGTGTGTGTGTGTGTGTGTGTCTGCTCTCCAAATATACCCTCTCTCTGTATCTCCATTTCTGTGTGTGTGTCTCTGCGTCATTCTCTCGGACACACGCATGTGCGTGCGCCATTCGCACGTCCCCCCCACCGGTCCCTGCTTTAGTTGGCATCGCCATCTCCGGGTGTCTCCCGCCCCCACAGGAGCGGGGGGCGCCCGCCCCGCGCGCCGTGCTGGCACATCGGCAAGAGCACGGCTGGCGCGCGTATTCTATATGTGGGTTTTATTTTCTTGATCAGGCGTGCAAGCTCGCGCAGATGGATGTCGGGATGGCGCAGACAGGCCGCTTGCCCTCCGCTCCCGCCGGACACAGGGAGCCCCGGAAAACAGCCGGAGCAACAAGATGAGCGCAGAGGAGAGAGGGGGGGGGGGAGA
>NW_009242974.1:378994-389822 GCF_000388065.1 Fonticula alba
GCGCCATTCGCACGTCCCCCCCACCGGTCCCTGCTTTAGTTGGCATCGCCATCTCCGGGTGTCTCCCGCCCCCACAGGAGCGGGGGGCGCCCGCCCCGCGCGCCGTGCTGGCACATCGGCAAGAGCACGGCTGGCGCGCGTATTCTATATGTGGGTTTTATTTTCTTGATCAGGCGTGCAAGCTCGCGCAGATGGATGTCGGGATGGCGCAGACAGGCCGCTTGCCCTCCGCTCCCGCCGGACACAGGGAGCCCCGGAAAACAGCCGGAGCAACAAGATGAGCGCAGAGGAGAGAGGGGGGGGGGGAGAGAGAGAGAAGGGAGCACATGATGCATTCCCCTGCTCGCCGCCCCCTCCCCGGCCAGGGGCTGCTCAGAGGCGCCGCCGACGACGGCCAGAGTACTTACTGTCATTGACCACCTCCACACCACGGCGGCGGTACAGCTCCTTCTTGGCCATGATCCACTCGCGCGACCCCTTGGTCGGACGGTCGGAGCTCCGGATGCGACGGTGCGCGCCACTTCGCGAATGGAGCGAGGGCAGACAGGCGAGGGGGGGCGGGGCGGGCGCGAAAGAGGCGGGTCAGCATCGGCAGCCGGGCATGGGGGCATACCTGTCATTCATCGGGCAGCACAGGGGGGGGGGGGAGTCTCAACGAACCGGCGAAAAGTGATGTCTCCAGCATCCACCGTCTGGGGGGTGCCGTCGTCCCGCAGGCCGGCCGGCACCTGTGCGTCGGCCGTGCCGGCGAACAGGCACATGTAGAACTTCTTGCGCTTGCTGGAGTTCGGGTAGTCAACAACCACACCGCCAGTGAAGCCGGCCTTCATGGCGGCCGCCGTCAGGCGCTCCACCTGCGTCGCGTCCGACGGGTAGAACTGCAGAACCGCCCGAGCACCGCGCTTCAGCGAGGTGTAGAGGGTGGTGAAAAACTGCCATGTCCCCAGGGCGGGCGCGTTAGATGGCGTGGCTGCCGGCGCACGGCGGGCATGGGGGGCGGCCGCGGGGAGGAACGTACACGCTGCATTCTCCGCTCCGGGCGGTGGTGCTTCTTGTCGGCATTGCACAGCCACTGAATGGCAGAGATACTGACGGGGCAGGGGCACAACGGATCGCAGTCAGTGGGCCAGGCAAGCGCATGGAGGGGCGGCAGCAGGCAGGTCGGGTCCCCCCCTCCCCCCAGGAGGAGATCCCCACATGAGGACACACCTGATGACACCATCAAAGACACCTGGGCGATAGAAGGCACCCTGGCCGGCGTCGGCGAGGGCCAGATCGCCGTCGGTGTCGCGATCCTGCGCGACCTCTGGATGCGGAAAGGCAGTGGTCCGGGTTGTCAGAAACGACCGCACCACCCCGCGCCCCACCCATCGGGGCGAGAGTGAGAGGGCCCGGGCGAGACGGGGAGAGAGAGAGAGATCTACGCACCAAGCATGTCCTTGCTGATATCGAAGCCCACCCAAATGTGCCCGGCGTCGGCGACGGTCTCGCCACTCAGGCCAGACCCGCAGCCAACGTCCAGGATCAGGCTCACCTGGTCCTCCGGGAGGTTGAGCAGCTCCAGCGCGCGCTCGGTCATCTCCGTTTGGATGTTGAGCATTCGCGAGCTGTGGTCGGGCAATTGCAAGCGGGGCAGGGGTCAGTGGCCGAAAAATGGCAGCACAGGGGCCAGACACCGACCGGGTGGGCGAGGGGACCACGTACTTGAAGGTGTATTTCCGCGCCTCGACATTGTTGTAAAACTACCAGGCAGGGGTGGGTCGGCGAGCGGCACGAGGTCAGCGATGAAAGGGCAGGGGAGGGGCACGGAGGGCCCAGCGCGTGTGCCTCTTCGGAGGGCGACGCACCACTTCCGGCGGGGCGATGAACTCCGGACGGGACATGGTCAAAGATGGGGCTCAGCTGGGAGGCGGGGGGGAGGAGGAGAGGAAATAGGGGGTCGGGTGCCGGGGAGGGAGCAGGAGGAAAGGAGGGGGGGGGGAGGGGAGGGCAGTGCGCTGTCTTGGGAGGACGGTGCTCTCGGCGGCCGAGCCGAAAAGTTGCCCCCAGTCCCGGGTGGAAAATGGGCCCTGAGGATCGCACATGCGTGCGCGCGTGCGCGTGTGTGCGGATGGGGATGCAAGTGTGTGCAAGGGGCGCGTGGATGTTCTCCCCCCCCCCCCCTTCTCAGGCGGACACAAGTGGGAGCTCGCAAATCGGCCCCACACGGGGAAACGCGGCCGGGGCGGACGCCCGAGCCCTCCCCCCCGGGCACTGGGCCCCGGGCACGCGTGGGCTCGCCCCCTGCCCACCCCCCGTGGAAAGACCCCGGACTGGGGCGATCCGACACCAGAACCGCCGCAATACACATACAGATCATAACAGCATTTGGGGGAGTTCATTGGGACATCGGTCAGGAAGGGGCCTGGGTCGGGTGGAAACCCACGTCCTGATCGGTCTCGAGGCCGATGTCCTCCTGAGGCATATGCCAACGCTTGCGTGTGTCAGTCTCACGGCAGATCCAGGGCCGGGCGGACGGCGGGGGGGGGGGGGGGGCATGCCACCCGCGGGCTTGGGCGAGAGGAGCGGGGGACAGCAGGAGAGCACGCACGAAAAGCTGCTCCTTGGACATGGGCGCATGCTCCAGCATGCCATCCAGGATGTCCATGCAAAGGCGCTTCCGGTCGCGATACAGGCGGTGGTACTTCCGGTGGGATTGGTTTACCTGGGCGATCTCCTCCGGCGTCAGCTGGATGGCTTCGGTCTGTAGCCGCTCGAGCTTGGTCTCGAGCTTCTTGTTCTGTGTGGCACACAGCCAGCGCGGCGCCGGTGATCGGGGGACACTGTCAGGGGGATGTGCGCGTATGCACGGCGCAGAGGGAGGCCGGGGAGGGGAGGGCGGGATGGAAAAAAAAAAGGATGGGCTGCGGAGATCGGGGGACAAAGGTCGACGCACGGTCTCGCGGAGTTCCTCAATGCGAGCCTTCAGTTCCTCGTTCGGCAGGGTGGCCACGGTGGCCGTCAGGGCTGCAGGGCGTGTTCCATCGGGCGTCAGCGAGGCAAGGGACACACTCTCTCCCCCCCCGTCCGCCCCTTGCAAAGATCGGCATGCGCATACGAAGAAGATCCGGGGGAGGGACCGAGGGGGAGGAGGAGGGGCGGGACGCACTCTGATTCAACTCGCGCACAGCGGCGCGCTCCTGCTGCAGGGCCTGCTCCAACTCGGCGACTTCCTGCTCGGATGCCGTGATGAGCTCCGTGTCCGGGACATCGATGAGATCCTGGTTGGCCACAAATACCTGCTGCTTGCCGTACACCTTCATGGTCAGGTGCCCGGAGTCCGTCAGCGATTGGAGGACCTTCTTCAGGGGGGCCTTCTTGATGGCGCCGTGCAGGTTGCTGAAGATGTCGGCTATCGGGCGGGGCACAGGCAACTCGGGATCAGTGGACGGAGGGAGGATGGGCGGAAGCCCAGGCACCAATGCGCAGATGGCACACGTACCCAGGTTGTAGGGGCGGTTTTGCTTTTGGAAATACTGAAGGACAATCTGCTCGTCTGCATGCGAGATAGGGGAAGGAGGGGGGGGGGGGTCAGAACCCGAGACCGCACGGCGACAGGAGGGACAGAGGCACGGAAAAAGAAAAGAGGGGGGAGGGCGCACCGTTGCCGGAGGAGGCGGCAGCAGCCGCGCGGCTGGCTGCTGCCCGAGGAGCGCGCTTCGGCGCGGCAGTTGGCGAAGGAGATGGGCTGAAGGTCTCCTCGTCGGAATCCTGCGACGAGTCGGCCGACTCCTCCCCCGGCGAGTACAGCTCCTCGGAGAAGCTGTCCTCCCCGTCGTCGGATGACACATTGAGAAAGGGGGAGGGGGAGCGCGAGGCGCGGCGCTTGCCCATGGTTGTGTGACGCGTGTGGGGTTCCCGGAGGCGAAGAAGAAGAAAAAAAGGGCAAAGGAGTGCGGGCGAAGACGGACGATGGCGGGGGCGCGAGGATGGGGCGTGGAGGGCGGATGCCGTGGCTCCGGGGGTCCGTCGTTCAGACCGACGAGCCCTCAAATACTTGGGCATCGAGCAAAAAGCAAACACCCCCTCCCCCCTGTTCGGGGCGATCCCGCCGCGCCGCGCTGCGCCGCGCCCCCTGCCCACCGACCACTCGCGACCCCGCCCCCCAAGGGCTGGCGCCCACACCCGGGATGGTTCCCAGGCCCGGAGGGGGACCGGTCTCCCGGCCCCGGCCGGCCCCGCCGGTTGCCGATCGGGGAGCCGGCCCCGCTCCCCCGAGGCGCCAACGCGAGGCTCCCCCCGGGGAAAAGGGGCGCCACCACGCACGCGGCCAAGCCAGATCACGCCAACCCGAAGTGGGCAGTCCTCCTGCCGGCGGATGTAACGACCGCCAAATTCAAACTGCCGCCCAGAAATGCCACATCGCGTATTTTTCTCCCACCTGGAAGGCGGCCCGGGTCAGATCGATTTTTAACTGTTTCATCGCCGCTCCTGCCTCTCCGCCTGGCCGCCTCTCCGCCTGTCTCGCCCCTCCTCCGCCCCCTCATCCCTGCCTTCCCCTCCCCCTCTTCCTCTCCCCTCCCCCGGCACTGGCAAATGACCTCCAGCACCAGCAGCTCCGAGGACCCCCTGCGCCCGGGCTCGCTGGCCTTCCGCCAGCGCGAGAGCCAGCTCCACCGCGAGAGGATGCGCCGCATGCGGCAGTCTCTCGCGCGCGGCGGAGGCAACTCGGCCCCTCCGACACCGGCTTCCTCAACCCCCGGGCCGGCCGACCGCCGGGCCTCGCAGCAAGTGCCCCCCCCGGATCGCGGCCCGCTGATGCTGGCGTCGTCTCCCGTCCCCCGGGCCCGCGGTGCTGTGGGGCTGTCCCTCTCGCCGGCCGCACAGCCGGACGCCAGGCCCTCGCCGAGGCCGGAATCCCGGCGATCTGTCACCCCAGCGGCCAAGGCCCGCGTGCGAGAGTCCTTCGGCATGCACGCCCGTCCCCCTCGGAGATCCGACATCCGGGCACCGGGGCTTGGGCCATCAGCCAAGCATCCCCCGCTGGCGGAGTCCTCCTCGCTGTCGGTCGCCGCAGCCGGCCCGGGGTCCCCCCCTGCGGCAGTGAAGGCCCCCGCATCCGTGGCCCGGTCCCCGCCACCGGGGGCTCCTTCGCCTGTGCAACCCCCTGTCGGGACCGGCGCCGGCCCGGGGAGTGTGCCTTTTCGGCCGATGTTCCCGCCGCTGTCGCCTTCGCGAGAGCCGGACGCCAGCCGGCCAGATCGCCGGTCCAGCGCCGGCCCCCTGCGGCTGTCGACGGCCATGCTCCACGACCCGCCGGATGTCTTTGCCGCGCAGCCCCTCCCTCGGTTGTCGCTTTCGGACCTGGAGCAGCTCCTGGCCACGGGGCCCGCCGGCACCGATGGGGAGGATGGTGGTGGCGGTGGTGGTGGTGGTGGTGATGGCAGCGGCCCTGGCAGCATCCACGGGCCCCACCATTCTCACATGCTGCATCCGGATGATGGGCGTCACGATGATCTCCTCGACACCGGGCCCCTGTCGGCCGACTTGCTTGCGGCCCGATCCACTTGCGATGGCGCTTCCCCCCTCGCGAGCGGCCCCTTTTTCCCTCCTCAGTCCGCGGCCAGCCCGGAGCTGCGCATTTCGATTTCCCGGCTCCTGTCGCACGCTGGCCCGGTGGTGTTGTCTGACCTGCAGGCCGTGATGCAGACATCATCTCCGGACGGGCAGGGCACCTGGTGCTCGAACATGGCCCTGCTACTTGACTGGTGCGCCGGGGAGATCGGCCACCTCCGGGAGCAGGTCCTCGCCGCGGCGGCCTGTTCGCTTGGACGCCCGCCGGTCCCGGCCCCGGTGGATGTCTCCCCGTCGCCGGCCGGGCTCGGGATTGCCTGCAACACGGCCGCCCCCGAGGCCGATGTGCACCACACTTGCCAGCAGGAGTCCGGCGGTCTGCGCACCGAGTTACTGGAGACACGCCGTGCGCTGCAGATGGCCACCCAGCGCATCAGCCAGCTGGAGCGCCTGCGACAGACGAATTACGTCAGCCAGTCCGCCTGGGCGGTATGTTTGCCTCTTGCAGCCCCCTCCACACTCGCGGGTGGGCTTTCTGCCACGTCGTCCGCACCAAATTCACCCCGTGCTCCTTCCCCATCCGCCCTTTCGCCTTCCCCCCCCCCCCCCCCCCCCCCCCCCCCCCCCCCCCCCCCCCCCCCCCCCCCCCCCCCCCCCCCCCCCCCCCCCCCCCTGCCTGCCCTCTTTCGCCCCCTTCGCCTTCGGCATGCAGGAGCACTGCTCCCAACTTTCGGAGCTGCTCGGTTCGCTCAAATCCATCAGCGGCACATTGGACCTGGGGGAACTCTACGACAAGGCCAGGTACGCGCGCGCCCCTGCCGCCTGCTTTCGCCTCCCACCTCTTGTCCCTCTCCTCCTGCTGACCCTCAGACCTTCCAATGCTCCATCTCCATCGCCCTCTCTCTCTCTCTCTCTCTCTCCCTCCCCTGCAGCGACTATCTTCGGACACCCGACGCCAAAAAGCCCGATCAATGAACACCCCCTCTTCTCTCGAACCTGTCCCCCCCTCCCCCTCCGTGCCCTTTTCCACAACTGTCGCCATGTGTGTGTGTGTGTGTGTGTACATGCGTGTCGGCGCTTCCCCGACCACTCCATGCAGAGCCCATTGTATTGTGCGGCGGGACATGTCTCTCCGTGCCCCATGTCTTCGAGGTGAAGCAAGAAGAGGGAAACAAAAGAAGGTCCAGCCCCGCAAGGGAGAGACACCATGCACTGGGGGGAGGTCGTGCGACGGGAGCCACCGGGCCCCGGCCGCCGCCCCACCCCCGGTCATAGAGGCACCACCGCGTGCAAAGGGTGTGACGGTGCCCCTGGCTGCGACTGGTGATCTGCCGGCCGGGGAGGCTGCTCATGCATGGTGGCATCATGGGCATCCTCCGAGGGGAAGAGTGACGCCTCGCCATGCGAGGGGTGGTGGTGATGCGAGGCCGGATGAGGGTACTGGCCGGCCAGGTGCGGCTGATGCGGGCGGAAGGGCCCGCCCATGTCATGGGGCTTCGGTTCGGTCATGGAAAAGGGGCCGCCGGCGTCCACCCCCGACGAAAGGCTCATGGAATTGGAGGCCGACAGTTCCGACAGGGGGACCGCCTGCCAGGACTGGTGGCGCGGGGAGTAGCCGCTGCCCGAACGATCTTCCCCCGAGCCGAAGTATACGCCCTGGTTGTAGGGGGCTGGCTGCGAGTAGTGCTGTTGCTGCTGCGAGTACGGGTAATACTGTTGCTGTTGCTGCTGCTGCTGCTGCTGCTGCTGCTGCTGCTGCTGCGAGTACGTGAGGTACTGCTGGCCTGGCGGGTGGTCCGCCTGCTGGCCGTGCACCAGGAAGGTGTCAGGCTCCGAGGAGGAGGCCATGCCCCCGGAGGAGATGCTCCCCGATGCCGTGGCAAGGGCGGCTCCCGGCGAGTCGGCGGCAAAGTCCCCCGGTCCGCCGGGCGCCGAAGGGGGAGCCTGCGTCAGGGAGGCATGCGAGCCGGTGCGCGAGCGCGGAGCACCATGGGCCAGGTCATCCCCGATCCCCGGGGGAGCTGGCCGCTCATCATGGAAGACCATGGTCGAGGGGGACTGGGTGCCGGGCTCCGTCGAATAGCCGCCATGCTGCGACGGGTGGCCCGACGACCGGTTGGTGTGGTGCTGCTCATACGAGCCACCGGGTGCTCCCGAGCCAGCACGGGGAGGAGTCTTGACACCGGCAGGCGGCGCCCCCGGGCCAGAAGGACCGGAGCCCGAGTACGCGGAGCCCTCCTCCGGAGCCGTGACACTCGCGCGGCCGGCCTCACCGAAAGTGCTGAAGCTGCTTCCCGTGCTGAGGGTCGACGCGAAGGACCCGGCCCGGCCACGCCCGGGATCATGATGCAGGCTGTCCGGCTGGACGAAGCGTGCCCGAGCGGACGGGTCACCGGCGGCCGCGGCCGCCGCGGCTGCCGCAATCAACGACGGATCCGTCCCAACATCAATCGAGTGTGACCGCGAGTGTTGGGTCAAGCGGTGGTGACCACCGGGGCCCGGGGCCCCACGGGCTCCCGGGGACAGCAGCCCGCCGGATCCGGACCCGGCACTGCTTGCCGCAGGCCGGCTCTGTGTGAAGGATTTCGAGCGCGAATGTGTGAAGGGCATTTGGCGTCGACGACCCTCCGGGCCGGTGGCCATCGACGAGGCCGACAGGAGGGCCGTCACCGGGGCCGGGTGCGACATGGAATGCGACCCGGAGGCGGCACGCCGGTGCCCAGGGACAAAGGTGCCATGCGGGGGCTTGGTGGCCTCGCCCGGGCCGCCACTGCCGCCAGCACCCCCGACATCCGCCGACTGGGAGTCCTCCCGGGGGTGACTCGAGCGCCCTGCCCCGGGCAGGCTGCTACCAACAGCAAAGTGGGGGCTGCTGGCCAGGGGGTCCAGGCCGTGTGGCGGCGCCGCCCCGGCCCGGGGAGACAGGAGGCCGGCCGAGTGCAGGCGCAGCGGCTGGACCAGAGCACGTGCGGCCTTCGAAAGAAGCGGGTCCTCATTGATGAAGGGCACTTCAAGATGGCACAGGGGACACGGAGGTGAGCATGGGGTTGGGGGAAGTGGAAAAGAGAACACAGACACACAGCAGAGAGAGACATCGAGAGAGAGAGAGAGAGAGAGACGCGCGCGCGAGATAGACAGCCCCTCCCTGCCCCGCCCCGGTCCCACCTCCCTCCCGAGGTGCGAATATGCAGGCTGCGTGACACACCGTTCATGTGGTAGATCATCGCCGAGAGAAGGTAGCTGATGTCGGAGAGGCGCTGCGACAGGAGCCCAATGTCCTCGGCCAGCAGGGCCTCGCGCTCGGTCAGCTGGCCGCCGCCCGATGCCGGGAAGGCCGAGAAGGGGGACGAGTGGATCACCGGCGGCGAGGGGGCATAGTGTGGCTGGAAGTGCGGCGGCCGGCCATGGGAATCCGATGGGTGCATGGGGTGCACCTGCCCGGGGACCGATGGCCGATGGTGCGGCGCCAGGTATTGTTGCGGCTGCGGGTGCGGCTGCGGCTGCGGGTGCGGCTGGTATTGTTGATGGTGGAAGGGGGACACTTCGGCAGGGCGCACGCCGGCCGAGTACTGGGGGAGGTACACCGGCGGCTGATGAGGCCCACCACCGGGGTAGTTCCCCCCGGCAGTGGGGCCGGCATTACCGCCGCCGGCTACCATCGGCGGGAGGGACTGATCCGGCGTGGGAACATTCCCAGCAAGCGACGACCGAGAGGAGGGCCGTGTACGCCGGACATCCGCCCCCACAGCCGGGGGGAGGGATGTCTGAGGCCCGGCCGTCGATTGAACCACCGGCATCCCGAAGGACATGTCATCAAGCAGCGACTCCTCGGGGCCCGATGGGACGGGGCCGCCGACCATGCCGCCGCCGCCGCCGCCGCCGCCGCCGCCGCCGCCACCATGCATGCCATATGGCCCGGGACCGCCATGCCCGCCGCGCAGCATGGACTCGTCATGTCCTCCAGGCATCCCGCCCAGATGAGGCATCCCCCCGGAATAGGGGTCATCCGGATGCAACAGCTTGCCAGTCGGGTGCACCCCCGGGGGGAGAGGCCGCTGGCCGACACCCTGCAAGTGGCCGCCATGCATGTCGAGATTGCCCTTATCGCCCTGGGGGTTGGATTTCTGAATTGCCCGACAGGCCCGGGGCCGGGAAGAAAAGGCGCGAAGGGGAGGAGCGAGTGAGCTTGGACGGGCCGAGCCGAGCCGAACAAAATGCAGGCGAGGCGCAGGCAGGAAGGGAGGAGGGGCTTGCGCTGTGCGGCATCACAGGGCCGCACCAGCGCCAGAGGGCATGTACCTTGCGTTTGATCTCCGGCACGAACTCCGGCTTGCCACGGAGGAAAAGCGGGTGGGCAAACTCCCACATGCGCAGGAGGGCGGGCTCATCATCGCTGGCGTCCTCCTGTGCGCCGAGCATGCGCCTCTCAAAGCCGGCCTCATTGGCGTCCTCATCGTCGCCGCCCTCCGCCGGCTGGTGGGAGGGAAAGTTCGGGAATTGGGCATGGTATTGTTGTTGTTGTTGCTGCTGCTGCTGCTGCTGCTGCTGCTGCTGGCCGGACGACTGGTGATAGGGGCCGGACTCGGTGGACGCGAGGTCGGTGTTGTTGACCTTGTTGAAGCCATACATGTTGAGCTGGCGCACGAAGCTGAAGAACTTCGAGTGGTTGAAGTACTGTGCCAGGACATGGGCCTCGAGCTCCTTGCAGTCGATAATCAGGAAGGAGGTCCCGGTCTTGGACCACCGAATGATGTGTTGGCTGTTGGGGTTCTCGACCATGCTACGGGGCCCGGGGCGGACGGATGTCAAGATGTGTCAGCTGGCAGCCGGGCGTGCGAGTGCGCGCGAAGAGAGAGGGAGCATATGAAGACGAGGGTGCGAGCAGGGGTGCGGGGCGGGGGGGGGGGAGTAAGCAGGGGTGCGGGCCATCGGAGGGGGAGAGATACAGCGGGCTGGCTGATCGGAGGGGGAGAGACACAGCGGGCTGGCTGATCGGAGGGGGAGAGACACAGCGGGCTGGCTGGTGCGCGCGGGAAAACCCCCAAGGCAGGGGGAGGGGCGCCGGGCCAGAGGAAGGCAACGTACCGCCGAACACGCGGACAACCGCGCCAAAGCGCTCGGTCACGTAGGTCCCGAGGAAGCGGTCGACCAGGCAGCGCTGGAGCCGGTTGAAGGAGAGCGACGACTCGCTGGTCCTGGGGCGAGTGGGTGCGCGCGCCCCGGAGCCGGGGACGAGATCGCGGTCGCGGTGGGAAAGTCCGTGAGGATGCGGCCG
>NW_009242974.1:389942-390566 GCF_000388065.1 Fonticula alba
GGGCGTGCGAGTGCGCGCGAAGAGAGAGGGAGCATAGGGGGGGGGGGGGGGGGGGAGGCACAAAAAAGGGGCGACCGGGGGACAGGTTTACGCACCGGAAAAGCCGGTACACAAAGGTCTCGGACTTCTCGTCGATGCCCGGCCAGCTGGCCATGGAAGCGATGGATTCCTCGGACAGGGGGGTCACCATGGGCGGGAGTTGCCGGACGAGGAGAGTGTCCGGCGACTCGAGCTTCGGGGATTGGGACATGCAGTCGTCCTGCATGGTTCCGGCGAGCGGGGAGAAAATGGCCGAGGCCCGGCAGGGAGAGGAGAGAGTGGGGCGCGGGTGCCAGATTGCGGGCCCAAACACGTTCGGGCCAGCGCTCGCAGGGGCAACAGCAGTGGCAGCAGCGGCGGAGGCTGGCAGCGGCGGAGGCTGGCAGATGGGAAGGGAGGGAGGTAGCGGAGGGTGCAGGAACAGTCCCTTGCGCGAGCAGGCGAGCGGGGGGGGGGGAGGGAGGGGGAGAGGGAAAGAGAGGGAAAGAGAGGGAATTTTATGCCCCCCACGCCTCCCCCCAAGAGGGGGGATCGTTGGGCCCCGGGCGGGCGGCACTTGTTTTTCCCGGCGTCCCCCCGCCCCCC
>NW_009242974.1:390586-397285 GCF_000388065.1 Fonticula alba
CCCCCCCCCTTCCCCTGGGCACAGTCACTAGGAGAGTGACCTTGGTCGGTGGGCGGGGCCGACAAAGTGGCTGACTCACGTTCGAGACCGCTGCATCTCGCTGCCCGGGACCACCGGCACAAAAGGGGCCGTGGCACAGGTGTTCCAGCCGGGGCCCGCTTGGCTGGCGAGCCGATCTCTCGCGACGGGAAAACAGCCGCGCTCCTACACAAACACACATACGCACACGCTTGCGTGCCGATCGCAGCTGGCCCTCCGGTGTTCCCCGTCCGGGCCCCCCCCCCCCCCTGGGCTCGCCTCACCTGCCCCGGCGACGTGGACCGGACCCAGGCGGGCCCGGCGGCCGGGGGACTCTTGCCGGGACCCGCGCCGGGCGCTCCCCAGCCTCGGCCCTTGCCCGCCCGCCCGCCCGCCCGCCTCCTTGCATGCACCGCCGGAGGACGTATGACGCATGTGGGGGGCGCGCCCGCCGGTCTTGGAGGGTGCGCGCGCGCCCGCGGAGCAGAGGGGAGGGGGGGGGGGGGCGGGGCAGGGGACGCTCTCCCACACGGCCTGGAGACCATCCGACGACTGCGGGGGCTTGGGCCCGCTCGCCTCCGCGGGAATTGGCAAATGCGCCTTTCGATCGACCTGAGAGAGCCCCGGCCGAGGGCCCGGAGTCCGGTCGCGCGCGCGCGCTCGCGCGACCGCTGCTCAATTGACCCCCCCCACTGCCCTTGGTACGGGAACGCCCCCCATTGGCGCCCCCTCGCGGCCGGGGGAACGCTGCCCGCCCACCCGGCCCGACCCGGCCCGGCCCAGTCCGCCGTCGAGCCGGCATCCGAAACCGAAACACCTCTCCAATAATGTTGCTCATCTCAAAAATCTTCCCCAACCCCTCCGCTGACCCCGGGCTTGGGCGGCTTTCGGGGAGAGAGGGGGGGGGGGCCGGGCAGCCTGGCCGCCGGCACCCAGGGACCGCGGGCGGGGACCGACCAGGGGGCCAGCGGCGAGTTTTTTCCTTTCTCCCCGAGGCGGGCGCCGGCTTTCACGCCCGGCCGCGCAGCCAAGACGCGGACGGCGACGCGCGACCCCCGCCCCCCCCCCCCCTCCCCAGGCCCACACCCTCGCCACACACTAGCCTGGCCGGACGGGTTGTTGTCGACCGAGGAGCGGCACCGGGCCGGGCGGAGCTGCGCGCCACGGCACGCGCGCGAGGCACGCGCACACGTTTCCGACGTCCAGGGGAAGTAAATTCTCGGAACATGCACCGGGGCCCCTTTTGTCGCTCGGAGAAGCGCCGGCCGGAGAGGGGGCGAGCAAGGGCCCGCCTGCAGCCACCAACGCCATGCGAGCGAAGAACCACTCGCCAGTGTGTCCTGGCCGACGTGCGCTTCTCTCGCTGCCGGTATTCCCACGATGGACGTGTTCTGCGCCGCGAGGCGGGTGTAACTCCCGGCAAACCTGCGCGCACACGGGGGATGTGGGTGCGCGAGAAGGCGCGGGCGCGTGCACCCAGCCCGTCCTGCCGTTCCTCGGGCACGCCCCTCCCCGGCTCCTGCTGCCTGCCTGGCGTTCCGGCCGGCAGATGCCTTCCCGATTGGTCGCGCCCCCGCGATGCTGCGTGATGTTCCCCGGGCGGGGCGTGATCCGGCACAGGGTGTGAGGTCTCACTCGTTTGCTGGGGCTTGCGAACGCAGACTCTCCCGAAGGAGAACGCCAGACCGTGCGCTCGTCTTGCATGGTTGGGGGGGGGCTCCTGCGGCCAGCGGTCGCCGGCCCGGGTGCCGGACACCTCGCGAGAAGGCGTGCCTGAGTGAGTGGCGGCCAAGCAGGCCGCCCCGTTTCAGTCATCTGTGCGCCGCTCCCCCCCCCCCCTGCGAAGGGGTGCAACCCGATGGACGGCCTCGCCCCCGAGAAACGAGAGGGACGAAGAGGGGGGCCAGTGCACGTCAGAGCCAGCGGATAATATTATTCCGCGGCGCAGGCGAACATGCGCTGGAGGGAGAGGGGGTAATGACTGGCGTCTGTCTGGGAACACACTTTGCCGCGGCCGCGCCACTCGGCGATGCCCCAGCCGGCCGGAGGCGCCTCCGGGAGCGGAGGACGCCCCCCCTCCCCCGGGGCCTGAGTAGAAGATCCCTCTCTCTCCGGGTCTCGGCACTGCCCGGGCCACCCGGGAGAATCATTCTGACTTCGTCGAACGACACCAGATTCGGCACACCGGCGCCAAGGCCACATGCACTGTGCTCACGCACACCGATGAAGCTCCCGGGCAGATCTCCCCAGTCACGGGATGGGCATGATCTGCCGGCCCCGCGGCATCCTCCAGCCGGCTGGCCGCAAGCCGGAGAGCACGGCGGAGGCCCCGCCCGGTGTCTCCGCAATGCGCATGGCTAGAGCCAACAACCGGTCTCCGCCTGCTCTGTGCTCGGGACTGCTCATCAAGACTGGTATGCTAAAGTGGCTGTGCGTCCGCTGCCCGTCAGCACTGTCCAGGTGCTCCGGCGGCGGCGGCGGCGGCGGCGGTGGCGATGGAGGGCTTCTGCTTTCGACCGACGAAGACCAGAAGCCCCCCCCCCCGATGAAGAACAACAAGCAGCTGTTTTGGACTGCCGTCCCCCCTTGCTGGGGCAGGCCCTGCTCCGCGGCCGACCCCCAGGGGGGGCCCCTGAATAGCCCGCCGGCCCGGTGTCCTCCGCTCCCCCCTCCCCTGCCTCCGGGCCCTGTGGCTGATGGTTTTTTTTTTGGCCCGGAAACATCCGCTAGAGCGGTCGGGGTGAGTGCATGTTGTGCATTTTCAAAATGGTCTGAGGCGAGGGGGGGGGGGGGGGGCGGGGTCGGCCTGTTCGCCGCAAAATTCCTCCAGTCCTGATGGCTGGTCGAGGGCGGGGGTGAAGAAGCCTGCGGGAGGAGTGGAATGAGCATTTCATATCCCAGCTCAATATACGTCTTCCGGTTGGACGCCCTCCCCCATCCCCCCAGAGGCATTGCAGTTGGTGGGCTGGCGCCCGCGGATTGGGGGATCCCTCCCGCCGGGGGCATTCCAGCCACCCCGCGTGCGGCCTCCAGCTGCGGGGGGGGGGCAGCAACGTGCGGGAGCCCCCCCTGACGCTACTACCACCGCCACCGCCGTTGCCAGTGTCCGCTCTCGAGTCGAGAGCCACCAGGGTGCGCATCCGTCCCGGCCAGGCGCCCCCCCACACAGACGCTCCCCTCCCCCCTCCTTTCGCCCCTTGCATCGCCCCCCACTGGGCACACGCACACACGCACGCGCGCGCACACACACACACACACACAAACATACACACGCCATGTCCGCTCTCACCATCTTCTTCAACCTGGTCAACCTGGTGGTGGGTGGCCTCATCGCCGCCGCCGGTGTCCTCCACTGCATCAGTGCCCTGACCCAGCACATTTCGGTGGGCTTCACGCTCTTTGTCATTGGCATGTACCTCTGGTGCGCTCTCCCTTTTCTGCCCTGCTTTACGTTGCGCTGTCCTGCGCTGTCCTGCGCTGTCCTGCGCTGTCTTGCACTGCCCTATGCTGTCCTGCACTGCTCTATCCTGCTCCACCCCACACCGCTCCGCGCTCTCCCCCACACCGGTTGCCACCTGCCACTCACGACATATCTCCCCTGGCCAGCTTCTTTGGCGTGGTGATTATTCTCACCGAGATGTGGATCCCCACTCTCGTCAGCCAGTACTGCGGCTTCCTCATGTCCTTCCTCGGCAAGGGCTTCTCCTACATCTTGTGCGCCGGGGCACACCCATCTGCCTGCCTGCCTGCCTGCCTGCCTGCCCGCCTGCCCGCCCGCCCGCCCACCCGTCCACCGACATTCCACATTGTCACTGACCTCCCCCCCCTGCCCCTTCCTCCAGCCTCGGCTTCCTGATCATCGGGCCCCCGGAGGCCACCTTTGACTTTGTGGTCGGCCTCATTGTCATCATCATCGGCGTGGTGTACATCATCTTCCAGTTCTGCCCGGTCCCCCGGCCACGCCCGATCACCGCCTGCGCCGGAAACGGCCAGTCCTCCCCTCGACAGACCTCCTCGGCCAAGACCACCACCCGCACCACCCAGACCGTCTGATGAAGGCGCACACAACGTTCGCTGGCGAACCCCGGTGGCTATATACCCGCCCCCCTCCCCCCCCCCTCCCTCTCTATACAACATTGTCCCTTTCAATTTACATCTCTTCTCCCCCCGGTCCCGAGCTCCCCCCCCCCCCCTCTTTGCAACGTCAGCGCCCACATGGTATGTTTGTGCGCCAGGGGGAGCAAAAGACATGTGTGTGTGTGTGTGCGTGCGTGTGCGTGGGAGGAAAAGGGAGAAGGCAGAAGAGCACGCTCTGTCCATTGAAATGCCGGGAGGGGCATGTTTTCCCCGCACAGCGAGACGGCAGCCGAGACCGCATCACAGGTCCTCGGTGGCGAAGCCGGGCATCGGGAACTGCACGCTCAGGTCGTGAACGGCCGCGCGCAGAGCCAAAAAATCCGCACGCAGGGCAGCCTGCCGGGAGGCGGCCTCGGCATCGGCCTCGGTCCCATTCTCCGCGGCGGCCGGCTCGGCCTTCAGGGCGTCGATGTAGGCGCCAAAGTCGGCCAGCCGGGTGGCCGGGGCCACGGCCGTCTGGATGGCCAGCGCCAGAGCCAAGGCCCGATCCAGCAGGCCGGCGACCTGGACCATGTGCTCCGGGCCGAAGGAGCGCGACGTGAGGGCTGGCGTGCCGAGGCGCACGCCGCCCGGGGACAGGGCCGACTTGTCGCCATGGATGGCATTCTTGTTGACGGAGATGCTACGGCCGGAGAGGTCCGCGGAGGTAGATGGAGCAGGAAGAGCCAGGGAGGGGGGGGGGGGGTGGACCAGTCAGAGAGGCGAAGCAGGAAGAGGAGGAGGGGGCGAGGAAAGCCTCCGGCCAGGACTCGCGGCTGGCGCATCGGGTCCGGAGGGGGAGGAGGCATGTGCACACGTACTGGATCTCGTCGCACAGGCGCTCATACTTGCTGCCAGTCAGGCCGACCGGGCGCAGGTCCCACAGAACGATGTGGTTGTCCGTGCCGCCGGTGACGATGGTGTGTCCGGCATCGGCCAGGCACCGGGCCAGCGCCTGGGCATTGGTGACCACAGCCTGGGCATACTGCGCGAACTCCGGGCGGGCCAGGTGGCCGAGGGCCACGGCCGTGGCGGCGATGGTGTGGTTATGCGGGCCGCCCTGCAGGCCAGGGAAGACCGCCTGCTCTCGGGGGAGGAGGGGGGGGGGGGGAAGGGCGGAGGGAGAGCCGAGGACTGGGCGCTGGCAAAGCGGCGACCAGGGAGAAAAGAGAGGGCGCGTGTGCGCCAGATGCAGAGGGGCGGCATGAAGGGCAGACGGGCGGGCAGGTGGGCCGACGGCGGGGGGGGGGGGGGGGGGATACACGCACCTGGTTGATGCGCTGCTCCAGGTTGTGGCGATCCCGACGGAAGAAGATGATGCCGGCGCGCGGCCCGCGGAGGGTCTTGTGCGTGGTGGTGGTGACCACATCGCACCACTGGAAGGGGTCGGCCAGGATGCGCGCCGACACCAGGCCGCTGATGTGCGCCATGTCGCACAGGAGCAGGGCCCCGACGGAGTCGGCGATGGCGCGCAGCCGCGGGTAGTCGAAGTCCCGCGGGTAGGCCGACGCGCCGCAGATGAGCAGCTTCGGCCGGAAGGACAGGGCCACGGTCTCCAGGTGATCGTAGTCAATCAGCCCGGTGGCCGGGTCCACCCGGTAGGGGACCGACGAGAAGAAGGCCGAGGTGGCGCTGACCTTGCGCGTGGGCGTCTGGAAGCCGTGGGTGAGGCTGGGGTCCGGCATCGGGGAGGGCCGCAGCAGAGGTGGGAGGTTAGTTCGCCGGGCGCCAGCGACGCATGAACAGGAGGCCCAGCAACGCACTGCCCGCCGCTCGGCAGGTCCAGGCCCATGAGGCGGTCCCCGGGGGCCAGGATGCCATAGTAGACGGCCATGTTGGCCGAAGAGCCGGAGTAGGGCTGCACATTGCAGGCCCACTGCTCGGGGGAGAGGTTGAAGGCGCGCAGGGCGCGGGCCTGGGCCAGACGCTCAAGCTTGTCGACATTCTCCGTGCCGCCATAGTACCGGGCGCCGGGGAGGCCTGTGCAGTGTGCATGTGTCCGCCAGGACGGCAGGAGAGGTCAGTGTGAGACCCAACAGGGGGCGGGCCTGGGTCTGGGCAAGGGGGATGTACCCTCGGAGTACTTGTTGGTGAGGCAGCTGCCCAGGGCCTCGATCACGGCCTGCGAGGTGAAGTTCTGTGCGGCACGCGGCGATGGGTCGGGGTGAGCACGGGGGCACGCAGTATCTGGCAGAGGATCGGATCACGGGGGGGGGGGGGGGGAGGGAAGTGTGCCAAGGTCCGAGACCGTACCTCGGAGGCGATGAGCTCGAGACCGGAAAACTGGCGACGCTCCTCGTCCTTGATGATGGCAAAGACCTCGGGGTCATCCTGCTGGAGGGGGGTGTTGAGGAAGCCGTTCTGGCGGGAGGGGGGATCGGTGCGGGCGCGCAATGTGAGCGCCAGGCGACGGCACGGAGAGGGGCGGCATGAAAAAAAAAGAAAAGAAAGGAAGGAGCGCGGCCGGTGAGGACGAGCAGGGGGCAGGGGGCTTTTCGCACGTAGGGAGCCGTGTCCATGGTGGGGGTAGGGGGCGTTTGGCGGAAGCGCGGGCGTGGGCACGGG
>NW_009242974.1:397775-398731 GCF_000388065.1 Fonticula alba
CCGCCGCATGCCGCCCCGGGGCCTTGGCGGGCCGAGGGGGGAGGGGAGTCGAATCTAGACGCGAGGGGACCCTCTGGGCCGTGCCCTGTCTGCGGCGCCTGCCCGCCGAGGGGCCGAAGCCGCAGACGTGCCAGCTTGTGCGTGCGCGTGTGCGAATCTCGGCCATTCCAAGGCGCCAGCGGGCGCCAAGGTCGTGCTGCTGGGGCTCCGGCCCTGCTGGGGGCGAGGGGAAGGGCCCTTTGCGCCGGTTTGCCGCGGCCAGCCCGAGCGGCGGCGAACAGGACCCGGAAGACCGGCCCCCGCAGGGCGACCCAGGCGCACGTTCAAGCCGGGCCGCGCTCCGCCTGTGCCTCTGTCCTCCTCCTCCCGGGGGGGGGGGGGGGTGGGTAGGGCGCGGAGAAGGAGGAGCATGGGGAGCTGATTCATACGTGCCCGCAGGTGCGCGGGGCGAAACGGCCGACGATCAGCGAGAGCCAACAGCCGCACCGCCGCACACACAGTTGGGCGAGCGGTGGCAGGGTGCCGCTGGCCGACCCGGGGGAGGGGGGAGGGGGGCCGCGGGCCGGGGTATTTCACATGCAACGGGGCGCACGGGGGGAGGCAGCATTTTCATGCCTCGGTGGGTATGTCTGCCGGGTGTGCTCGCGGCCGGGGCCGAGGCCGCGCACGAGGGGGCCCACGATCGGCGGCGGCCAGGGCGGAGCGCCGGGTTAAGTCGGGCACATGATGAGCGACGGCGCGGCGTTAGCTGGTGGCACTTCCGGGCGCCGGATATCCCATGATCTGAATTGGGTGCTGAAAGGGTGGAATGGGAGTGCCCATGGTCGGGTGCCATTGGAGTGCCCACTGAGGCCGCCCCTTTCGGCTGCCCAGGCGGGCCGGCGTGGCCCAGGTGAAACACCCGGGGGCCTTGGCTGTGGTGTGCGGAGCGTCAGGGGAAGCGCGGGGGGGGGGGG
>NW_009242974.1:398936-403884 GCF_000388065.1 Fonticula alba
GGGGGGGGGGGGGCAAGGAGCGCAGCGTGTGCCCGCAGGTGGAGTCTCGAGGGGCCACAGGGGACCACCCCTCCAGGGGAGGAGGGGGAGAATTCTCGGATGCGCCAGCAGGAGGGGGGCCAAAAGGGGGTCCCGGCGGCGAGGGCGCGCTCGGCTGGGCGTGGGAGGCGGCTGGCGGACAGACGGCGTTCTGAGATTCCCCCCAGGACGGAGGGCGGGCGGGCGGGCGCAGGGGAGGCACCATGCTCTGGCCCACGGTCGGAGGAGCGCGCCGGAGTTGCGCGGGCGTGAGCGCCGGTCTCCAGGTCGCGCGAATTCGGCGCCGGCCGACGAAGGGCCCGGCCAGCACTACGTGAATGTGGGGCCAGCGCGAGGGAGGACGGGGCGCCGGCGGCGCTGTGCAATTTCCCCCCCCCGAGGTCCAGCACCTCGGTAGGGGGCGCGGCCGGCGGGCGAAGGGCGAACTTGGCCTCGGTCGGCCGAAGCACCGGCGTCCATTCGGGCCGACGTCGGAATAATTGCGTTCCGGCGCGCCAATCGAGGCCGGCCGCCGGCCCCACAAGTGTGTCCGCCCCCTGGTCCCCGGGGCTGGGGGGGGGGGCGGGGGCGGGGAGAGTCCCTCGCGGATCCGGGGGGCCTTCAGTTCGGGATGCCGCTCGACGGCTAGTGTGTCTCCCGGCACCGGCGGTGGTCGCGCCCGGGCCCGGGGTGGCGGGGGACCTGGTGGGCCTCTGGCGGTATGTCTCCCTCTCGCAGGCCGGGGAGGAGGGCGGCGGGGGGACCGGCTCCTCGGGGGCCTGCTCCCCGGGTGACGGTGACGGGCGAATTACCCACGACCAAAGCGGCCGCGGCATGATGAATGTCCCCAGACGAAGGGGGTGAAACAGGGCGCCGGCCGGCGCCGGCTCACACGCATCGGCCGCCGGGTGGAGATTGTCCACACGGCGAGGTGCATCGGGGGTGCGGGGGGAGGGGGGGGAGCACCGCCGGCCGCCTCACAAGGGGGGCGGCAGATGGGGCGACGGACATGCAAGACGGGCCGGCCGGGCCCGTCCCCCCTTGACTTGCCCGGGCGCTGCCACACTCCGCTGAGCGCCGTTCCCCCCCACCCCCCCCCCCCCCCCCGCTCGGGGCCCCCTTCCCCGGCCCGGCCGCCCGGAGTCAGGCAGGAAGGTGTGGAAGGCGGCCCCGCCGGGCAGTTGAAGCGGGCCCAGTGAAACGTCCTCCACCAAGAATGCCCGGACCGCCGGGGCGGGGGGGGGGGATCGCGCGCGAGTTTCAGATTTAAATTGACGGCTCGATGGTGCCATCTCCTCTCAGTTGATACGGGCTTGCGGGTGCATTTCCCTCCCCCCGTCCCCCCTCCCCCGGTGCATCTCCGCCGCCGTTCCGTGCGTCCTCGGCGCGGGAGCCGGCAAGTTCCATTGCGCGCCGGTGGGCGGACCCCGGCGCCGCGGGCGAGTGCATGGGACGCGGTGTCGGGCGCCACGCGCGCGTACGCGCGCACGCGCGCCATCTCCGCCCTGCGCTGTCTCTCGCTCTCTCTCTCCCCCTCTGGCGCCGCCTTCGGTGCTGACGGCGTTGCCGGCCCGCTCCCCCCCTGCCCCGGCCCTGCCCAGCGCCTCGTCGCGTCCAGGGGGGGGGGCGGGGGCGTAAGCCGACCGCCTCCTCCCCCGGGCACCATCATCGGGGGGAGCCCGCGTCGCATCCCTCCGCCCCGGCGCACCCCCCCACATCCCGGTTGGCCCCGCTTCCCGGCCCCGCACCCCTCTCGCCCACATACACACACACATACACATCGGCGACCTCGCAGCCCCTGCCGCCGGACACACACACACACACACGGGAGCACGGAGCACCGGCCGAGCGCCGGCCGCCGGAGGAGGCCCCGACCGGCCGCGGTCGGCGAAGTCAGCGCTTGCCCCATTCAGCACAGCGAGTTTGAGGTTGGATACACATTTTCAGGCGACCCGGTCCGTTGGAACAGGTGGATCTCCCCCCAATATGCGAAAACGACCCCCCTCCCCGGGCACGCGCGGCGCCCGGCGTCCGGACAAATGAACCCGATCCCACAGGCTGCTCCCAGGGATGTCCCCCGAACCCCCGATACTCCGGGCGCAATGTACTCGAGGCCGGCGCCCTGCCCCGGCAAATAGCCCCTGAAATCGCCCGGCGCCCCCGCCCCCCGTGTGAGAGAGGCCAAGGGACAGAGGGAGCGAGCGGGCCGGAGAGGCAGGGAGGCAGCGGGCGGGCGGGCGGGCGGGCGGGCGGGCGGGCGGGCGGGCGGCGAGGGCGCCTGCCGTGACCGGCGGTCAAGGGCCACGCTGGGCCATGCGAGCCCGTGGCTGTGCACAGCCGGGCAGGCGGAGCCCGGTGGCCTCGTGGGTGGGGGCCAATGGCCCGGGACGCATGGACGGGGGCCGGGAGGATGGACCTGGCCCGGCGCGCCCGGCCTCCCCTCGGCTGGAGTCCTCCTCCGGCAGAGAGGCTATGGTGCTATTTTGTGCCTCGGGCGGGTGTGTGCCATCGCCGGCGTATTGGCAGGAGCGACCGGGGGGGGGGGGCTGCCCGGGGCCGAGCTCCCCGCCGCCTCGCGCTGGCCCTCCTCGGGGCTGCCGGCGGCCCATGCCCCGGAGGCCGGCGGCGGCCGGGAGCCAGCGCGCCGGGCAGGCTCCTTCGTGCGCTCACTCTTCTCGTGTATCACGCCCGAGCACACGTCTGCGCAGCTGTGGGTGCGCGCGCGCGCGCGGATGCGCGGGCCGATGCCAACATGCAGCCTCCCAATTCTGGGGAGGCTGGCCGTGGTGAGGGCGGCGGCGGCGGCGGCGGCGAGGGCCGCCGCGGCCGGCCGCCATCATATGAGACCTCCTCTTCGGAGGGGGCGCGAGGAGGGGGGAGGGACAGGCTGCGGCCGAGCCGAACCGAACCGGAGGGCCCGGTGCGCGCCAGCCAACAGCCGCAGGCCAGTGTGCAAGGGGCCGGGCGCCGGTGTGGTGTGGGATATGTGCGGTGCTGCGCCGTGTTGTGATATGTTGCGCTCCGTTGGTGGCTGGGTTGTGCTCGGGTGGCGATAGGGCCCGGGGCAATCGGCCGGCACCCGGGGGATGGAATATCGCGGTGTGCCCCGGAGCAAACACACGCTCACGGGCCGGCGCATCGCCCGGTGCCAGGCCATCCACTCTCGGCGAGGCGTACCACGCGCCAGGCAGCCTGGATGCGAGAGAGAGAGAGAGAGAGAAGCCCGGAAGAAACAAAGGGCCACAGAAACAAGCATCCGCGACAAGGTGCGGATGGCTGGCCGCCTGCGGCGGCCCACCACAAATATGGCGGGCATTTTTATTCCCCGACAATAATGGCGCCCGCGCAACAAGGACATAGCGCCGGTCCCGGCGGGGCCACCGCCCTCACGGCGTCTCCTGGCTGACCGGCGTGGGCGGCCGAGACTCCCGCGCGTGGCTCCCCCCGGCCGGCTCCTCTTCTTCGCCCCTCGCGGCCGGGCGCCCCCTTCGGCCGGCCGACCGCGCGAGGCCCGGTCTCCGGGTCCCGCAATCCGAACACCCCTGTGCGTGTGCGCGTGTTATGCTCGGCAACACCTGCCCCGCTGGGCGCGGTGGCTTACTCATCGTGCGCCCCGAGGCCCGGCCACAAGTAGCCCCAACCTCCGGCTTGGTGTCCAGTTCCCGCTGGCTTTTCTCAGGCCCCTTGCGCCGAGGGGGCACACACGCGCGCGGGGGGGGAGGTCCGGATGGCCCGCTGTCGGTTGAGCTCTCGGCGGCGCCGGCCGGTGCGGCCGCAGGAGCCGGGCCATCCCCGGCCACGGACCGAGGCGGGCCGAGCGGGCCAGATCCGCCGGAGTCCGAGCGTGCACATGGACGCCCCGCCCGGGCGCGCCGGGCCTTCGCGGCGGTCTCCGCCCCCCCCCCCCCCCCCCCCGCCGACAAGTCGGACGAGGGAGAGCTCGGGCGCGCCCGATCTGGCGCCCGCCGCCCGCCGCTCTCGACCCCACTCCCCCGCCCCTGGGCCCGGCCCGGCTCCCGCCCCCCGGCGCAGGGGGTACACACCGAGGCTGCGGGGCGCGACTTGCCGCACCCAAGGGGGTCACTATGCAGCCTATCCCCCCCCTGAAACACCTGCTCGCACTGCCCCCTTCATCCCCCCCCCCCCCCGCGCCCCCCCCGCGCCGCGGCCCAGTGGCCTCCGGCATGCCTGCACCGAAGGGCCTTCGGGCAAAGGGCCGGCCGGTGATGCCGCGCGGCAGCGGCAGCCACAGTACCGCCCCTCGCATCTGCTCGCGCCCGGTCGCCGAGATCCGGCCCCGGTCGGCAGGCATCCCGCGCACGGGCAGAAGTGAGGTGCCCCTGGCGGGACCTGCCGCGGTCCAGGCACACTTCGGCCGTGTACCACGTACGCGCGCGCGCGCACACACACACACACACACACACACACACACACACCTGTGTACGAGCGCGTGCCGGCGCGGCCGGCCGGGCCGCCGACCGGCTAGTTCGCTCGCGCCCGGGCTGCCATTACCAAGCCCACCCGGGCCTCAGGCCGGGGAACAACAGCCCGGGAGTTGGGGGCCGGTCATTGGCCGCGGGGTGTCCTCGTTTGCTGGCCACCGCCACGGAGATGGGTGCTAATTCCTGCCCGCACGCGCCGGCTAGGATGGACGTGTCCGGCTCACACGCCCCCTCTGGTCCCCCCCCCCCCCCCCTCCGGCCTCCGTGTGCGCCCAGTCCGCCCCTTGGCCAGGCTCGGTCGCCAGATTGCCCTGGAAACGCCCCTGTATCTACGAGCTGGAATGAGGCTGGAGACCGGCGCGCAAGCATGCTTCCCATACTCCCAGGTCCAGGCGCCCGGGCCCCATAGCCCAATCTGACCTCCGCGGTGATCCCCCCTCGGCCTGGGGCGGTTCGTCGTCCGTCGCCGGCTGGCTCCCCCCCCCCCC
>NW_009242974.1:404121-407731 GCF_000388065.1 Fonticula alba
CGCCCTGAGGGAGAGGCGCCGGGGGAGGGGGGCGGGCGAGGGCGGATGTGGGGGCCAGCTGGAAGATGCCGCCACGGGTGGCCCTTCAAGAGACGGCGCCCCGGCGTCTGCACACCTCCCGGCTCACAAACATCTCTCCCTCATTCCCCTCGCGTCTCTGGACAATGATATGATCCACCCCAGGATCCGGTGCGCCTCGCCGCTCTTGCCCCGAAGGCCTCCCTCCCCCCTTCCCCCCCTCCGTGGCTTTTGCCCCCATGGGATCGCCCCAAGCAGCTAACCCCCCCCCCCATCGGCCCGTCCTCCTCCTCCTCCCCCCACTGCCGCCAGTGGTAGTTCACCCGAGTCCAAAGTATCCTCCACCCGGCCACCACCGAGCCCCAACCCCACAGGCTGCCCCGCCATGTCCCTGGCCGACGTCCAGAATCCCCACACCCAGCAGGACCTCGAGTACCACCGCTTCGCCATCCACGAGCCGCTACCACTACAGCAGCAGCAGCAGCACCACCACCACCACCACCACCACCACCACCACCAACAGCAGCAGCAGCACGGCGTGCGCCTCGCCACCTCCAGTCTCCACGCCCGCACCATGCCGGACTTCCTGTCGCAGCAGCCATCGCCCCATGCCCGCATGGCCACCACCCCGCCCCACCATGAGCCCTTTCCCTTTTACCACCGGTCCGAGGGCATTCTCCTGGGATCGCCGCCGAGCCTGCAGGCTCAGCTGGCCATGTCGGTGGGGACCAGCCTCGGGCAGACCCCGCAGGCGGTTGGCCACCTGTCTGCCTTCCACCAGCCGGTGGGCGCCATGACGCCCGCCATGCATGGCGGCGACCCCGGGCCCGGGGGCTTCCCCACTCCGTCCAGCACCGGGGGCGAGGCCTTTCGCCTGGTGGACTTGTCCTCGCGCATGACCAGCCCCACCACCATGAGCCCGTCGGACATGAGCCCCGGCGCGCGGCATGTGGCGCCCATCGACGGGCCCGGGCCCAAGCCCATGCCACCAGTCCCCGGGGACTTCGGCGGCGGCGGCGGCAGCAGCAGCAGCAGCAACAGCCTGGCTGGCTTCGGCCTGCGGCTCAAGGCCCTCCCCGACCACCCGCAGGAGGAGCCTGTCGGGAGCCGCGGCGCCGGTGGTGCGGCCGACGATTTTGCCCACCTCGTGAGCCCGGGCCCCAAGCCCGGGTCCAGTGCCCGTGGCCGTGATGCCAAGTACGTTTGGATCCCCTCCCGGCCCATCTGGCCACCTCCCTCTCTCTTCCTCTCTCTTCCTCTCGGCCGCTCGATCTCTCTTGCCCACACAGTGAGCACCATATGTCGCGCACATGATCGCAGGCCCTGTCTCACAGTCTCCGCCCCCGCCGATTGCCCGGCGCTCTTTGCCGCTTTTTCGTCGTGCCCATCTGCAGTCGCTCCCTCTCGGCCAGCAAGGCCAAGAGCAGCAGCGCTTCGGTCAAGTCGGCGGCCGCGGCGACGGCCGCGGCGGTGGTGGCCGCATCGACCGCAGCGGCGGCCGCCGCGTCTATCGCACCGGCCCCGCTGCCCGGCAAGCGGCGCAACCACAATGCCAGCGAGCGCCGGCGCCAGCAGAACATCAATGACGGGATTGTCCGCCTGCGGCGCATGGTCCCGGCCTGTCGGCTGAGGAGCAACCGCTCCATCGGCGGTATCACCGGTAGCTCGCAGGCTCCCGGCGGGCCGACCGGTGGCAGCCATCCCGGCCCGGCGGCCGGCGACTCGTCCGCCGACGAGCTGGACTCCGATTCGGAGAACATGGGCCCGACCACGGCGCCGCGCGTCAGCAAGGCCACCGTGTTGACCCTCAGCGCGGAGTACATTCTCCAGCTGCAGGCCGCGGTGGAGGAGTTGTCGGGATGCGTGCGCGAGCTGGGCGGCTCGGTGCCGCCGGCCCTGGCCAGTGCGCTTTTTGCCCCCGGCGGCCGGGTCGGCACGGCGGGGTCCCTTTGTGGGAATGGCGCCGGGCCTGGCGACGGATCGGCCACCTCCTCCCCCGGGCCTCTGGACTCTCCCCCCGGTGTCCCGGGTCCCATGGCCCAAATGCAGCAGCAGCAGCAGCACCAGCAGCAGAAGCAGCATGCCCCTTCCGCTCGGGCCCCTACAGATGGCGTGCCTCACATGGGTCCCACTGATCATCAGGGTGGCCAGCACGCACGGGCCATTGCCATGATGGCGGCGGCCGCGGCCGCCGCGGCCGCCGCCGGGTCCCAGCCAAACGACTCGCAGCTGAAGGCCCTCTTCCATGCCCAGCATCAGCAGCAGCATCAGCAGCAGCATCAGCAGCAGCATCAGCAGCAGCAGCAACAGCAGATGGAGTCCCACCCTCGCTCGCCGCGCACCAAGGCCGCCAGCAGCAACGTCAGCGCCAGCACCATGGCCTCGCATGGCGGGGACTTCCTCCCCCACATCGGCGGACCGGGGGGCGGCAATCTGGCCATGGCGGCGGCCGCGGCGGCGGCCATGGCGGCGGTTGCCAATGGCGCCGAGGGCGGCGGTCCCCTGCTGGACTTCAGCGCGTCCGACGCCGGCGGAGTGGGGTATCTGCGCTCGGTGCATCCGACCACTGCGGCGGCGCACCTCGCCGCCATGCAGCAGGGCAACACCGGCACCAGCAGCAACGTCATGAGTGGCGGCGGGTACCTGCGCAGCAACGCCCCGCTGGCGTCCCACTTCGCATCATCCCCCCCCGGCAGCACCAACGTCATCGGCCACTCGGCGTATGGGCAATTCTCGCAATCGCTGCAGCTCGAGGCAACCCTCGGGCTCGGGGGCGGCATGCAGCAGCTGGCTGCCGCCGGGCAGGCCCCCAGCGCCGCCGACACCAGCACCAGCAGCTGGAAGCACCTTCTCCATCAGCAGCAGCAGCAGCAGCAGCAGCAGCAGCAGCAGCAGCAGCAGCAGCAGCAGCAGCAGCAGCAGCAGCAGCAGCAGCAACAGCAGCAAGCAGCCGCAATGGGCCTGTCTCCGGGTAGCCTGGCGGCGGCGGCGGCGGCGGCGGCGGCGGCTGCGGCGGCTGCGGTCAACCCCTCCCCCTCGCCCTCGTACTACCTCCCTGGTGGCGGCGGCGGCCTGGAGTCCATCCCCGGCGGCGGGCCGCTCGGGCCGGACTCGCTCGGTGCCGCTGCTGGCAGCGTCATCAACAACCAGAAGGGCTTGCCGCCGGCCGCCTCCCCGGGCGCGATGCATCACCACTACCGCACCGCCAGCGGCGGCGGCGGCGGCAGCGGCGGCAGCAGCAGCAACATCAATGTGTCGACTCTGGCGGACCGGATCACCATCGATGTGCCCACCCCATTGCTCCTCAATGCAGGTCATTCTTCGCCCACGTCTGCGGGTGCCTTCGCCTCGGAGCACTCGCCGCAAGGCAGTTTTGTGCAGATGACCTCCGGCCCCGGGAGCAACGGTGGCATCGGCGGTCGTGCTGCCGGCGGCAACCAACAGTAGCTCCACCTGCGCACATATGTAAATACCTCCCCCCCCCCCTCTCCCTCTCCCTGCCCACCTTGTGCCCCCTCTCCCGGCCGGCCGGTAGTGTGCGCGCGCACAGGTGGGCACACAACAATATAAGCCATTCATCGTCCCCCCCCCC
>NW_009242974.1:408049-409211 GCF_000388065.1 Fonticula alba
GGGTGTGCGCGCGCCCCCCGCCTATCATCCGGCGTGTGCGTGTGCGGGTACGTAAGCCCGGGGATGTATGTATCTGTGATTGTGTGTTCATGTTCTGGGGCACGGGGGGAGGGGGGGGGGGAGAGGGAGAGAGAGAGGCGTATGTCTGGCGGGCAGGGAAATGGAGGTCTATTGCAGACGGCGGGGAGAAAGGGGGGCGGGGCAGGGCGCCCCTCGCTCCGGATGCGGCCCAGCCGAGCTTGCCCGGGGGCGGCAAGGGGGCCGCTGGTGAGATCGGCAAGGGCATGATTGTGGAGGCACACACCCCGGCGCATAAACAAAGGGCCAGGATGAGGATCGGACAAGGAGGGGGGGAAGTTCATGCCCGTGCTCCTGGCCCCTCAACTGGCAGCTACGGGAAACCCGGGCTTCATGGCGCGCGCCATGGTTGCGTGCATGGACAAAGGTTGTCGAATCCATTCCTACTTCCCCAGGGGGGGGGGCGGCGAGGCGGCGGGGGCGTCCACGCGGGGTGGGTGGGCGGGGGGGTGGGGGGGAGGGGGGGGGGGGGGGGGGGGGGGGGTGCTTCGTAATAGACAGCGCGCCTCGGCGGGGGCAGAAGGGCGCTCAGCGTGCTCAGCATGCTCAGCGTGCTCAGCGCGTTGAGCGCGCGCGCGCGCGCGCGCAGCGGCGCAGGTTGTCCTCACCTGAGCGGTGTCTGCGCGTGCCGCCAAGGTCCCAAGCACGCGCGCTCTCGCCCCTCCGCAAGGAGGGCGATAAAAGCCAGGCACCCGATGAGCGCCGACCGGGCACCCAGACAGGGAATGAAGGGGAGGGGGGCGAGGGCCCGGGGCTGCGCGCACAAATTTCGCGACTTGCCCGAGAGGTGATTGGCGCGCCTTCCGGCTTGGGCCTGCGTGCAAACGTGCGCGCAATCTGCGCACGTCTCCTGGGCTTGCGCTTTTCCACCGCGATAAGGCGTGCTTTTGTGGCCGGAGCTTGCGCCGCCCATGGCGGCGGCGGGCCACCTGGCCACCCGGCACAAGATCCGGGCGTGATGTCCGGTGCAGCACCAACCCACCGGCTCAGATCACGCCCCTGATCACACGAGCCAGCCGATCGCCTCCCGCGCTCCCTGAAGGCAGATGGCGCCGGCGGTCTGTCTGAAGGTCCGCCCCCCCCC
>NW_009242974.1:409221-414528 GCF_000388065.1 Fonticula alba
GGCGCCGGCGGTCTGTCTGAAGGTCCGCCCCCCCCCCCCCCCCCGGCGGCCGGCCCCGCAAGCCTGCTCCCCCCGGACCGCGGCCGTGCCGCCAGCCCCCCCCCCCCCGGGCACTGGCACACGGGCACCTGAATCTCAGGCCACACGCGCCGGGGCGTGGCTTGCGCCGGGGCGTGTGTTTTTTCCTTGCTCGGGCGCGGACTCGGGCCTGGGCCGAGGCGTTCACTTTCGAGGCGCGTCCGGAAGAGCATCGTGTTGTTATTTCCCCCCCCGCCGCCGCCGCCGCCGCCCACACCCCCGGGGAATGCACGCACATTTCATTGTTCCCCCTCCACCCCCCCGGGGCTCCGGGCCCTTTCGACGAACGGGCGGCTCAGGCCAATCTGACCTGGACATCGGAAGGGAGGATGGGGCATCCTCAACAGCCCTCCTGCAGGGCGGGGGGGACAGGATCCGGTATCCGAGACCCCACCCCCAGTCCTGGGGCAGCGTCTGATCCCAATCGGCGGGGCGGGGGCGACCGGCCCCCGCGAGCCCGTATGCCCATCGTGTGCATCTCGGAGCGCGCGCGTGCGCCGGGTGCGTGCCTGTACGGATATGGCCGCGCCTCGGCGAAATACGTCCAATACTTGGAACCTTCGCCCCCTGTCTGGCCCCCCCCCCCTTCCGCCGGGCATATATGCCGGTCATTGGGGGGCGGCGGGGCGGCCATGGAGCCGCTGGCGCCTCTTTCTTGCTTTTCGGTGGGCACCCTGATGGCCTGGCTCCCCGCGTCGACCGCCAGTTAGCCGCCCCCTCCTATCCCTCCGCTCTCCCGGCATTGCCCGCACATCACACCCTACCCGCCCCCCCCCCCCCCCCCCCCCCTCCCCCCCCCCCCTGCCTCTCCTCCCCGCTGATGACACTCGTCTCATGACCGCCAGCGACCAGTCCTTCGCCTACCGGCCGGTGCAGATCCTCAGCTCCACCCCCCCGCCAAGCCGGCCATATGCGCACCATGATGGGGGCGGCTTCCGGGAGGACGCCGGCCCCGGAGCCCTGAGCCCGGGCGGAGCCGGGCCGGCCGGCACCACGTCGCACCTTGATGGGGAATATTCGGACGCGGTGGAGTTCGCTGGCGCCGGGCCTGGCCACCCGGCGGCGGCGCTGGACCCCGGCGCGGGCCCCTTGCACCCGGACTCGGCGACCGCGTCATTGTACCTGCATGGGGGGTCGCACTCGGTGACCACCAACGCCTCGTCGCTGTCGGTGAATGATGTCGACGCCCGGCACTATGCCATGGCCAGTCCCCTGCTGGCGGGCTACTCCTCGACCGATCGGCTAGATGATGACGATGCCCAAGCTCGGGCGAATGCCAAGCAGCTGGACCGGCTGCAGCGGCTCAAGAGCGCCACGTTCTGGTTCTCGGTCCTGGTGCTGGTGCGTCCTGGTGCTTTGGTGTCTGCTTGTCTATCCTTGGCCTTCGGTTTGTCTCCCTCCCTGACGCCCCTCCCCCCCCCCCCCCCGCACAGATGCTCGGTGGCATTGTGATTGGCTTCTCGGCCTCGACCATTGTCAACTCCCGCATGATCTTCCTCATCCCCATGATGCCGTACTGTGCGTGCATGTGCGCCGGCGCTGGCCTTTTGTGACGAGCCATCTGACCCGGGCCCGGTCCTCTGCGCCCCCCTCCCCCCCCCCTCTGATTGCGACACCCCCATGCAGCCTATGTCGCCCTGGGATCTTTCATCTTCCTTACCTCCTTCCTTGGGTGGTACAGCTCACGCCGCAACAGCCGGCGCTTCCTGCTGGCGGTACGCCCCGGCCGCCTCTCTCCCCCCGCCCCTTTTCCTGGTCACACCGCCCTCCTATCCCTCTCCCCCTCCTTCACGCACCCTGCTGACCTGCCCCCCCCCCCCCCCCCCCCCGGGGTCCGCCTCCCGGCGTCGCGCAGTACATCGGCCTGCTGCTGGTGGCCATCATCTCGATCACCTCGATCGTTTTCTACACCCACTTTCATGATCGCTCGGAGGTACGCGCGTGCTCGTTGGCCGCACCAGCAGACCCGGCGGGGCGCGGGACATCCCCTCTACCCTCTACCCTGTGCCGTGTGCACGTGTGTCGGCCACTGGCAAACTAACCTTCCCCTCTGGCGGGCGGTCCAGTTCCCGGCGCTCCTCAACCAATTCTGGGTGGACACCTACAACGCCAATGACCCGGACGGGTTCATCCGGGACACCGAGTGTGACTTCCAGTGCTGCGGGCTGGACGACCCCATGGAGTACGCCATCCCCGACACGTGCATCACCACCTCGCCCGGGTGCGCCGGTGAGGCGTGGGTGTATCAGGGGGTGTGTGAGCCCTTCATCCATCGCGAGGTGCTGGCCATGATCGCGATAAACCAGATCGTGGGCATTGCGTCTGTCCTGCTGCTGGTGCGTTTCCTGCGCGTTTGCCTATGCCAGTGTGCCGGTGGGTGGGTAGGGGGGGGGGGGGGGGGGAGGAAAGCGGGAGATCGAGCAGCCCCGGGCCCCGCCCGCGAGGCAGGCCCGCCGGTCGCTGCCCTCGGCGCGCGGGCCGGCATGTGTGCACGCACTGACAGTTGGACTTTCTCCTCCCGCTCGGGGCCCGGCTCCGCGCGACAGGGCGTCGGCTTGACGCTGGCGTGTCTGACACACAAGGCCACCCCGAGCCGAGACGACCGGCAGCGGGAGTTCGCCGCCGAGGTGGAGCGCCTGAATCGAGAGCTGGCGCTCGCCGGGCTGAACTGACGCGGGCGCGCAGGCCTGCTCTTCCTTTTCTTGTGGGGAGTGTGTGTGTGTGTGTGTGTGTGTGTGTGTGTGTGTGTGTGTGTGTGTGTGTGTGTGTGTGCATGTGTGGGGCCTGTCGTCCTCAAGGAGGTATCGCCGGGTCTGGCCCACATCCCCCCGGGCCCTGTCTCCCTCTCCCCATAGCTGGCACGAGGGGGAACGGCGAGGGTACAATGCCCGCCGCCTCCCCTATCTCTCTCTCTCTCTCTCTCTCTCTCTCTCTCTCTCTCCTTTTCTCTCCCCCCTGTGTGCATTTCACAAATAGATCGGGGCGTGTTTTCTTTTCCCCCCTTGCGTGTGGCTGTGCCCAAAAAGAGGGGCCGATTCTCGTGAAGCGCGGGCACGGGGAGCGCGACCTGCGGGCCCTCGTGATGTTGCCCCATGACATGCACCGGTCCCGGAGGAATGTCATTTCGCAGTGGGCGACAGATTGGTCGCCCGTGTCCCGGGGGCGTCCAATTGGCCGGTATAAAAGCACTCTCGAGACGAGTGCTAATTGACTAGGATTGAATGGGCGCATATCAGGGTTGATGTGCAGTTGAATCGCTGATGCAACGTCCCAGAAATGAGTCGCCTCACTACCTTCTTTTTGCGCCCTGCCCGGGGCGGGGAGGGGGGCGCACTCTCGTTCGGTGGTGTGTGTGTGTGTGTGTGTGTGTGGCAGGGGGCGGGCACGCCTTGCCTCGGGTGTGTTTGCCGGCGGCCCTGCCCTTTTTTTGGTGGCGTGCACACGCACACGTCGAGAGGGCCGGGGGGATATCCCGGGCTCGGTGTGCGTTGGGCATGCGGGAAAACCGGGGCCCAGAGGGCTGGGGAGAGCCCCCTGCCCGGGTGCATCTTTTGCATCGGTACGCGGGGCCGGGTGTGTATGTCTGAACCATGCACGCGCGCCCACGCTCCGGCGCAGGTATTTTTCGATCGGCCAGGCGCCCCCCAGGGGCGGGGGGCAGGGCGGAGGCGGGTTGCAAGGGCTCGTACAGACACACGCACGGGGCATGGCTTCACAAGCATTCCGTATGTCCTCCCCAGATGGGGGGAGGGGGGGGGGGGCATGCGCCCCTCGTTCCCGGCTCGGGCCCGCCGGGAGAGGCACGGACAGGGGCGGGAGGGCAGAACCACGGGCCCGGCGTCCGGGCCGCGCCCGGGCCCGTCCGTTGTGGCCCTGGCCCGCGCGCCCGGGCGAGGGGGACTGGGCGCCGGCATGCGCGTCGGCGCGGGCGGGGCTGTCGTTCGCGAGGGCTCGCCGAGGCCGCGCCCCCGAGATACGGCCGGCGGCCCCCCCCGCCCCCCCCCCGCGCCCCCCCCCCCGCGCCCCGCGCCCCGAGCCGAAGACGCGGCGCGGGCCCGGCCGCCGGCGACGGAAAATAACGGGCCCAGCATGGCCTCAAGGGCGGCCCTTTTGGTGTGCGCGCGGCCGGGTCCGGCCCCGGGGATGACTCAGGCCCCGGCCGGCCGGGCGAGCACAATCGACTTGGCGAGCGCCGAAAGCGAATGGACCGGCCGGTGCGCAGGTGGCTGGATGTTGGCCGCGGTGCCACGCGGCGCCGGCGGCGATGGCCTGGGCTTTGGGCGTTGTCCGGCGCCGGGGCATCAACTGACCCCGGCCCACGCGCCGAGGCGTCCGCCGGCGCCGCTTCCGAGTGGCCCTTTCCCATGGTAATATCGGGTTGCTCAGATTTGCACATCGCCTCGCAGACATGGACGGCGCGCGGCCGACAAAGGCGGCTCGCGCGAGCTCGCGCAGACCAGTCCGCGCGCGCGCGGCCCGGCCGGCGCGCCTCGTCGCCCCGGCCGGCTGCGGGCGGGTCGAGTCCCCGCCGCGCTCCTCCGGCGCGGTGGCCCCCGGCGCCGGGGCCTGGCGCTGGCCGGGTTTTGGCCCGCCCGCGGCCGGCCGGGGGCGCTGCTCCGCCGCGAGGAATGCGCCCGCAGCCGCGCGGTCGCCCCGCCGCCGGCCATCCGCGGGAGGCCCCGGCAGCGGGGGCAGCGCCCTCCGGCCGGGCGGATTCTCCCGCACGGCGGATGCGGCGGGTTTGCCTCCCCCGGGGCGCCGGTGTCACCCGGACGCCGCCGCCGGGGGCAGGCAGGCAGGCAGGGGGGGGGGGGCGGCGTTGCTGGCGTGTTTGTTATGCCAACTCGTAGCCCATCTGGGCGGGGGGTGGCGGTGCCGTCGCGCGCGTCTCAGATGCACGCCCTCTTGCCCCGACCGGGTCGAACGGCGCCGATTGGGGGAACCCGCCGCGGCGGGTCCCGCCCGCCCCTCGGCCCCGAGTCTGCTCGCGGTTGCGGAGGTGTGTGGGTGTGCCGGAGTCTCTGTTGCCAGGGGCTCCGGCGGTGCTGGCCGGGGGCGCAGGTCGCGCCCCAGCCCCGAATGCCGAGAGGCCTGCCCGGGCTCGCGCGAGAGGCCCAACCAGCCAGGGGACCTCGGGCATTCCATCGCCCCCCCCCCCCCCGCCCCTCGGCCGCCGCTCCGCCTCGCCGGGGGCATCCCGCAGCCTGGGGCCGGGCTCGCGCCTCCGCG
>NW_009242974.1:414766-417275 GCF_000388065.1 Fonticula alba
CCCCGCCTCTGCCTGCCTCTGCCTGCCTCTGCCTGCCTCGCTCTCGTTCTCTCCTCGGCCTCGCGCGAGTCGGCTGCGCCGGGTGCACGAGTTCGTCGACCCCCGGGCGCGGTGTCTGCCCGGCGTCTGGCCACGGGCTTAGCACCCCGTCCCCCCCTCGGGGCAACTGGGGGTCGCGCGTCCCCCGGCCCTCCGCGGAGGGGCTCGGGCGAACGTGCCTCCCCCGCCCCCCGCCCTACGCGCGCGCGCGCGCGCGCTCCACGCCGCCCCGGCGCCCGGGTTCCGGCTACACACACCCCGCGGACCCGCCGCGCCGCGCCGCGCCGCCACCGGCGTGTCCCGTGTCCCCCCCCCCCCGGGGGGTGGCACCGGAAAGCGCAGCACGCCCGAGGGCCGCAGCGCCAGCACGCGCCCGGGCGGTTCGCCGTCCGGGGGTGCGAGAAAACAGAAAACAATCGCCGGTGTTTGGGTTTGAGAGGGGGCTGGGCGCGCGGTCCCGGAAAATGGGACAACCAGCGCTCCCGGCGGGGGCTGGCATCGACGCCTGCGCGCGCGGTAGGTGATGCCGCCCACAGCCCCAGCCGCCTGGCCGGAGGCCTCCGGGCGGGCGGGCGGGCGGGCGGGCGGGCGGGCGTGCCGGCCCGGCCGTGGGCGAGGCTCCGGCTGCCGTCCGGCTCCCGCGCCCGGCTGCCCGCCCACCGGGGGAGGGGGGGGGGGTACGCATGGACCTTGGTCTGGCCTGGTAGGCCAGAGGCTCCGGCCGGGCCGCCAGGCTTTCTGTCCCTCTGTGCCGCCGGGCGCCGGCCGCAACGGCGAGCCGATCCCCGAACAGACGCCCAGGAATCCGCCGAACGCCGAGGGTGGGGGCTAACTTTCGGTTGCCCTCGGAGGGCTAGACCGTCCTCGCTCTCGTGCCCCCCCGCCCGCCCGGCCGCTCGGAGAGAGAGAGAGAGAGACACACACACGGGGGGGGGGCCTGCCGCCGAAATGGCGGCTGGCCTGCTTTTGGGGATGTGTTGGGGTGCGTACGCGCGGGCGCCCGCGTCCGGCCACCGCCAGACCGCAGACCCCCCCCCTGCTTTCGGCGTGCCCAGCATGATGACCGCGGGCACACGGGCATCCTGGTCGCGGCCCGCGGCCCGTGTCGCGACACCGAGCGACCCCCACCACAGCCAGCCAGGGCCACCAGGCCGCCTCCGGTGGGGGGAGGCTCGCTTGGCCGAGTTTGGCCGGCCACGCCGCACCAACCAAGGGCACACACATATACATGTCCCCGGGCCGGCCCGCGCCGGCCGAGGGCCAATTCCTCCGGATCGCGGGGCCTTCGCCCGCGGCTCCCCTGCCCATGGCGCCCCGGGGCGAGCGGGCCGCTTCAAATCCGGCCAGCCGGCGCGAGGCATGGCGAGGCCGACCCGGCGCAGGCACCCCAGCAAGGGCCGGGGCCGCCGCACGGCCGGTGCAACCGAGGGGGCCGCGCCGGCCACCGCGCGACTTCAGCCCCGAGGGCACCAGCCTCGCCGTCTCCCCCCCGCCCCCCCCCCCCGGGGGCTGGGGACCGGCGAGCGGCGCCCGAAGCACCGGAATCGCCCGGGCCACCGGAGAGGAGAGGCCGCGGACCAGGGGGACGGGCGAGAAGCCGGCCTGCGGCGAGGGGCGACCTCTTCCCCCGGGGCGGCAGCAGCAGCAGCAGCCACCCGAGGCCACACAGCCCGGCCCCCCGCCCCCCCCCCTTCATCTCAACAAACACACGCCGCGCCGGGTGATTCTCCCGCTCACCTGTGCTGGGCACCACCGGCGCACACCTCCCCCGCACGGAGGGGCTATGGCGGCCAGGGGGGGTTGAAGGCTCGGTTGTGTTTTGGTTTGCCGGCTGAACGACCAGCGCGTGTACCGGCGTCGGGCCCACCTGGCGCGGAATGGGACGCCCGCGGCCGGCACGCGCGCAGGCATGGGGGCGCGCCGGGCGCTAGGCACCGAGCGCCCGGCGCCAGCCCCCCCCCCCCAGAGGGGAAGCAGCCCCGTCGGAACCCCGGGCAAACAGGGGCCCGGTGTAGGGTCCCCCCCCCCCCCCCGCATCCCGGGAATGGGGGGCGCGGGATCTGGAAGTATGCCACCGCAAACGGCGGCGCCGTCCCCTCCACCGCCCGAACGCGATCCACCGCCGCCGGCCGTCCCCCCTTGTCAAGACTGACTGGCGCGAGGCAGAGCCGACGGGCCAAGCGAGGGGCAGCCCGGAAGGGGCGCCTCACAGGACGCAACACGCCCGGGGGGGGGGGGGGGGGGGGGGGGGGGGGGGGGCGGCGCGCCGCCAGGAGGGGAGACGCAATCGCCAGGGCACCAGCCTGCCGCCCGGGGCGCGCAGCCCCGCCCGCTCGCCCGCCCGCCCGCCCGCCCGCC
The DNA here is from genome assembly GCF_000388065.1 of Fonticula alba. Taxonomy (NCBI): domain Eukaryota; order Rotosphaerida; family Fonticulaceae; genus Fonticula; species Fonticula alba. The sequence continues at coordinate 417,164 of NW_009242974.1, forward strand.
CGGACACCCTCCGGGACCTCCCTGCCCCGCCGGCCGGCTCATGTGGGACCGGCCCACCGGCGCTCGGCTGCCGAGGCCTCCTCAATCCCCCACGCATCTCCCCGCAACACAG
>NW_009242974.1:417465-420894 GCF_000388065.1 Fonticula alba
TCCCCCACCCTCCCCGCTGACCAAAACGCTCCATCCCCACCCCGCCACCGGCGATCACCAGCACACCACCATGGGCAACCTCATCTCATACCAGCCGCCCCCGGGCGGCGTGGTGTGCAACCACTGGGAGGTGGACATGGCCGAGCCGCAGGCCATCACGGCGGTCATCCTCTGGCCCCTGGCCGGGGCCTACCTCATCGGCATGGTCCTGCTGCTGGTCAACCGCAACACCCGTGTCATCGAGGCCCGATCGCCCTTGAACCTCATCGTGTCGAACCTCCTGTCGCTGCTGCTGCACATATGCATGTGCTTCAAGCTGCTGCTCCCCACCACCTGGCCATGCCTCTTCCACCTGTACGACTCGTCGCTGCTGGTGAATGCCATCTGCCACCTGTACCTGGCACGCATGTGGTGGCTGGCCACGCGGAACTGGAACACCGAGCGCAAGAATGCCACCTCCCGGCGCACGCGCGCGGCCCAGGGCCTGGCCCCGGTGCCGTTGGTCACGTCGCGGGCCCTGCGCGCGCGCCTCAAGAAGCGCCGGGCCTCCGGCGGGGCCGGCCTCCTCGGCACCGACGAGCAACACACCATGCCCGGGGCCCCGGCCGGCGGGTCGCCCCCGCTTCCGGGGATCTTGGCCATCGACGGCCCCGGCGGCTTCGGCAGCAGTCACCACCACCACCACCACCACCACCCCTCGGGCGCCGGAAACATGATCCCCCTGCGGCCGATGTCCACCGGCACGCACCCGGGCAGCCCGGATGTCGGGAGCATTTCGACGGCCTCCTCATCCGGGTTCTCCACCCCGGCCGGCGGGTCGTCCCCGCACCAGCCCCCCGTCATCGAGGCGCAGGAGGACGACCACCTGGTCAAGACCGCCGACTCGGACTTCGGCATGCTCACCGACAGCACATACCCCCCGGGGGTGGGCTCCACCGCGGCGGCCCTCGGCCACAAGCCGCCCCCCTCGCAGCAGCAGCAGCAGCAGCACCGGCCGGAGTCGCGGCTCTTCTTCCCGACCCCGGGCGGCATGTCGCTGACCGGGGCCGGGGCCGGGTCCTCGGCCGGCAGCCAATTGGACCTGGAGTACGGGTCCATCCCGGCCGAGCAGCTGGTGGTCGTCGAGCAAAGTGACCCGGATGCCGTGTACTTCCTCGGGTCCTTCCCGGAGGACCCGTGGTACCTGCGCCTGCGGTACCGGCTGATGTTCGCCTCGTCGCGGCTCATCCGCGCGGTGCTCCTCGGCACCTTCCTGGTGTCCATCCTGCCGACGCTGCTCTTCACGCCGCGCGTCATGCCGGACAATGCCCCGCGCTTGCATTGCGACGGGTGCGACCTGACCCTGCCCTTTGCGGTGCTCATCGTGGAGATCGCCATCTATGTGGCCCTGTTCATTTGGTTCAGCACGCGCTTCGCCCGCATGGCCGATGACAACTTCAAGATCAAGCTGGTCTTCCGGTGGGATGCCATCATCGCCGGGTGCGGGGCCGTCCCGTGGCTGGTCTTCTCCGTGGCCTTCAAGAACTGGAACAACTATGTCTACCGCATGTCGGCCGTCCTGCCGGTGCTCTTCCTCATTTGCCTCTTCGGCCTGGACACGGTGGCCCCGCTGGTGCTGTCCCGCCGGGATGAGCGCTTCCTCCGGTCCAGCCGCCGGAACTCCGGCGCCATCGAGCAGTCGGTCGAGCTGCTCCTGCTCCTGTCCAGCGAGGTCGGCGTCCATGCCTTCAATCAGTTCCTCTGCCGGGAGTTCGCCATCGAAAACCTCATCTTCTGGCAGGTGTGCAATGAGTTCCGCGACCAGTGCGACGCCCCGGGCGCCGATCCGGCCCAGCTGTATGCCCGGTACGCATGCCATACCCTCCGCCTGCCCTCTCTCTCTCTCTCTCTCTCTCTCTCCCGCCCAGCCTCCGGTAGCAGGTGGCAAAGGAGGCAGCCGGCCTGAGAGGGGGGGGGGGCGCCTCCCTTTCCGGCCCTCCCGCCATGCTGCGCGCGCCCCCTCCGACGCCCCATGCCTCGCCCTTCACTTGCGCCTTGTCTCTCCGGCCCCCTCGGCGAGGAGGCCTTGCCGTGCCCGTGTCCGGGGCCGCTCCCATTGCGCGCGCGCCCTGGCCGCCCGATGCACTGACACCTCGCTATGCTCTCCCCCCCCCCCCCCCCCCTCCCCCCTCCGACGCACAAAGCGCCATGGCCATCCACTATTCGCACATCCGCGCGGAGTCCGACCTCCAGGTGAACCTCACCCACGAGGTGGTCAAGGAAATCAACTCCCGGCTGAATGAGGCCCGCAAGCTGGCCGGTCGCCAGGAGGTGTCGGCCTCGGTCGGGACGGCATCGCCATTCGGCGGCGCCACGGCCACCACCATGGCCACCCCCACCACCAGCCACGACTCGCTGGCCAACCTGCCGCCGGTGCCGGCGGCGCCGCCGGCGCCCGGCGATGAGGCCGCCCCCCCTGGCCATGGTGCCAGCCACAGCATGTCGCAGCTCCACCGGTCGACCACCACCATGGCCAACGCCCCGGCCGGTGCCGGTGCCGGCGACCGGCCCGACCCCGTGCTGGACCCGATCACCGCGCGCAGCATCTTCACCCGGGCGCAGAAGGACATCTTCACTCTCATGCTGCAGGACAGCTACCCGCGCTTCCTGCAGTCGTCGGACTTCGACGACCGTTGCCGCGCGGCCCTCAACCAGCTGAAGGCCAACTTCACCGATGGCGAGTCGTCGCACGGCGGCGCCGGGCCGCTCGGCAGCAGCCACTACCATCGCCACGGTGCGAGCATGAGTGTCGCCGCCGCCACCGGTGGCGGTGGTGGTGGCGGTGTCGCCGGCGGCAGCAGCGCCCTGGCCACCGACCGCAGCAGCTCCATGGTGTCCCTCCCGAACATTGCCTCTGGCACGGTGGCCGGCGCTTCCCCTGGTGGCGGCGGCGGCGGCAGCCACGGCTCGGCCGGCAGCAGCAGCAGCAGCAGCGGCGGGAGTGGCAGCACCAAGCGCGGGGCGGCTGCTGCCCCCTCCGGTGCCGAGTCCCCGCCCACCGGCGTGGGCAAGATCTTCCAGCGCATGTCTCGCCAGCGGTCCGCGCACTTTGACGAGGCGCCTGCTGCCGTGCCGGCCGCCGGCCCGGGCCAGTCTCCCAACTCGCCGGCCCTCAGCGATGTGCTGACCGACAGCGCCAGCGGCGGGGCCGTCAACACCTCCACCTCGGGGGATGTGCTTCTGGGCACGACCGACTCTTCGCCATTCTGAGCGCCGCGCCGCCGCCCCATTCGCCGTGTGGTTTTGTCACGCGCGTGAGGGCGAGAAATTTAGAGGGAGAGAGGCCCCCCTCCATAACCGGCGGCGGACCCCCCCCCCCAGCCAGGCCCGTGGCGCACAAAAGAGACACCGGGGGCACGAGGCCAACCGGGGCCCGGGGGGCGAGGAAAG
>NW_009242974.1:421196-424575 GCF_000388065.1 Fonticula alba
GTGGCCACCAGCGAGGCACCGGCCGCGTGTCGTAATAGCGGGCCTGCGGAAGCGCAGGGAGCAAGTGGGGGGACGTGTATGGCCCGATGCGAGAGAACCGCGAAGAGAAGGCGACAGGCGGAGAGCCCTGGGAGAAGATGGGGATGGGGCGCACGAAGTGGCCCCCGCCCTCTCGCTTCCCCTCCGGCCACACATGTGTGTGCCTTCACCCAGAGATGCTGTCGTCTTCCCCCCCTCCTCCCTTCCCCCCCCCCCCCCCCCCTCCCCCTACTCCAACTTTGCCAGCGGGGAAGGCCCTTACACGTGGGGTTTCCTTTTCTTAGAGGGCGGCCTCATGCGTCTGCCCCGCTCCTCCCCCCTCCCACTTCCTCGGCTGGCATGCAGGGGAGGATAATATATATGTCCTTGTGTTGTTTTCAGCCTCCCCTCTTCTTTTCTCCTCGCGCGCCGCCGAGGCTCGGCAGGGGGGGCGAGCGCGCCTGCCGAGAGGGGACGCCGTGTCTGTTTGTGCAGGGCTGCGGCGCATGCACGCACCGGGCACGCCGGGTAATATTGATGGCGTGTTCCTCGGCGGGCGGGCGGGCGGGCGGGCGGGCAAAAAAAACCCCGCCCCCGGCCGGCGGCCCCCCTGCCCGTGCGGGATGGGGGGGGGGGGAGGGGCAGAAAGCAGGGGTGTGCTGGCGGGGGCGACGAAGGGCAGGGACCGGATTTCGCCCCCGGCCCCCCGACACGGAGGCTGCTTTGCCCCGAGCCCTGTGGTCCGGGCTCCCCCCCCCCCCCCTCAACTCGGGCCGCGGCAAGCGCGTGTGTGTATGCTGTGTATGTGTGCGTGGGTGCGCAAGCGCGTGTGCGTGTGCCCGTGTCTATGGCAACATGGTGCGCGCGCGCGCGTCGGCGGGGCCCCGGCGCGGTGCAGCTCGCATGCGCGCACGCACATGCGCACGTGCGGCGGGCGCGCATACGCCACGCACATGCCAACTATGCGGCGAATGGGCGCACCGGGTGTGATGCGACATGTGACCGGCCGTGCTATCGGATTCCGCATTTAGATGCGGCTCGTGATTGTCCGGGGGTTTTAGAACCCGCCCGTCACGATCGCCATCTCGGCGGGGGGCGGAGCCGGCCACCACGGCCGGGGCGGTGGGGCGAAGGCGCGGACGCGCGGCCAACGAACTCCAAGCGTCGGGGCACGCTCCCGGCTTCCGTGGGCGGCGGGGCTCCCGCCGGGCCGCTCACGGGGGGGGGGGGGGGAGTGGCACATACGCCGGCGGCAATTAACGGATGGGCATGCGGGCGGCCTGGAGCTATGGCGGCCGCCCCCGCAGCGCCCTTGGGGCGCAGGGGCGAGGAAGGGGGGGGGGATGCATGGTGATCGAGCGTGCGGCCGCACTCGACTGTGTCAAGTGCCCCGTGGCCTGGAGGCCCGGCCCCAAGGCCCGGGCGCACACACACACACACACGTGCATATGCATACATGCATGCATACACGCCCCGTGTGTCGGGGCGATATGGTGGAGCCGCCCGCCGCCGTGGCCGCAGCCGGGGGCCTGGCTGGTGGGACGGGTGGAGATGGAACCCGCGGCGGCGTGTTGTTCCCCCCCCTTCCTCCCCCCCCCCCCTCCCCCTCCCGGGCCCGGAGCGGGCGAGAAGGCCGGGCGAGGTTTCACGCGGATCGACCCAGGACGAGGGGTGTGGGTGTGTATTGACAGCGGCTGGCCGCAGGGCCGGCCGGTGATTGTCCACTTCGGTCAAAAAAGGCCGCCGCCCATCCGGCCGAATGTGGCCGCCGAAACCGGGCAGATTTAGGTTGCAGCGGCCTTGTCCAAGAGGCCGCTGGGGGCGGGCGGGCGGGCGGGCAGGCGGGCAGGGGCGCCCCCATGTACGCGGGCGCAGCCGGCCCCCCCCCAACCATGGGCCGCCTTCCCCCTCGCCTCGCCGGCGCGCCCCCCGCAGGACGAGATGACACCGGCCGAACGGTCCTGCTGCGAGAGAGACACACGCGCGCACGGGCGGCTTGCCGGCTGGTGCGGCCCCGGGGCCTTGCACTTCGACAAAGGCGCACCGGTGCCAGGGCGGCCGTCCGCGCAGTTAAGCGGGCGCCTCGCCCCCTGCGCGGGGGCGGCATGTTGTTTATCTGGGCGGCATGTGTGCTCCGACGGTGGGGGCGCGCGCGCGGGCGCGAGCCGGCCGACACACCCGGACCGGCCCCCGGCCCTTCGTGCCGCCCCTCTTCCGGCCGCCGCGGGCCGGCGTGCGGAATGGCGCGGCGAGACGCCGGGGCCGGTCCAGGGCCCCGCATTGCGTCAGATGGCCCTCGCATCCGCGACGCGCCTCCGGGGCACACCTGCGAGGGCGTTGTGCCTCACGCGCCGCGGCCGGATGGCCGGCCCGCCGGGGGCTCGCAAAAGCGCCAGAGGCGGCCAGCGAGAGGGACTTAGTTGGACATCGCGCCCGGGCCGGCCTGTCCGGGAGGCCGGGGGGGGGGGGGCGGGGGGAGCTGGAGAGCAACCACCAGGAGGAGACCTCCCGGGCGCGCGCGCACGTATGCACACACGCACGCGCACGCGCGCACACGTACGCACGCACGCACGCACGCAAGTGCCCAAGGGCGATCCCTCCCCTGCGCCCCGGCGCGCGTCCTGTCATTTCGCCAGCCCAGCGCGGCCGGCGTCACCGGGCCCCGGGCGGAGAGGAGCGGAAAACGGGGGGGCCCGCGCCCGCCCGGTCCCCCGGCCCCTCCCCGTCGCCGGGCCTATTTGCGCGGCGCGCCCCCGGCACAATACGGGGACGATCCGGCGTGCTGGCTGACAGTCGTCCCACACCCACACACCCACACACACACACAGGCGCTCCCAGCCCCTTTTTCGCGCCGGGACCCGGCCGCCCGCTCCCTCTCTCCCCGGCCCTTATATTATCTTGTCAGGCGCCCTTGCGCCGGCGGGCCGCTGTCATGCCCGGTGGTCCCCCCCCCCCCCCCCCCCTCGATCTGTGCCTCGCCCCCTTCCACCACCGGTGGGGCGCCTGGGGCTCCCTGCTAACAAGAGCCAAGGGACAGCGAGGCAGGAGGGCAGCGGGGGCCAACGCGTATGATAACGCCCGGATAATGGAGCGGCACGGCCAGGGCCGCCGGGAAAGGCCCCCCCTCCCCCGGTTGTGTGGAGCGCCCCGGCCTCCTCTCCGGACGGTCGGATGACGGGCCGGCTTCGCGCAGAGTGCCGGAGGGCGTGACTACCGACGAAGGTGAGGTGGGCTTCTTTGCGGATCTTCTGGCCCTCCGGAGCGCACACCCGTCGCCAGATCACTCCATTCCTCCCTGGTGGGGCCGCGGTGCATTTGCACCGCACACACCCAACCAAGGGAAGCCGGTGGCAGGGCAGGT
>NW_009242974.1:426609-428515 GCF_000388065.1 Fonticula alba
ACCATGACCACACACACACACACACACACACACACACAGGCCGCCAACGCCATGCTCGCCCAGCGCATTTCCAGCGTCAACGCCCTGTCGGCCCTTTGCGAGGCCACCGGGGCCGACGTCGACGAGGTGGCCTTCGCCGTCGGGACCGACACCCGCATCGGGGCCAAGTTCCTCAAGGCCTCGGTCGGCTTCGGGGGGTCCTGCTTCCAGAAGGACATCCTCAACCTGGTGTACCTGTGCGAGTCGCTGCACCTGCCGGAGGTGGCCAACTACTGGCGCCAGGTGATCATCATGAATGACTATCAGAAGCGGCGCTTCGTCGGGCGCCTGCTGCAGTCGCTCTTCAACACGGTGTCCGGCAAGCGCATCGCCGTCTTCGGGTTCGCCTTCAAGAAGGACACCGGCGACACCCGCGAGACCCCGGCCATCGATGTGTGCAGCGCCCTGCTGCACGAGGGCGCCGAGGTGGCCGTCTACGACCCGAAGGTCAGCACCAAGCAGATGATCTACGACCTGACCCAGGCCGGGCACAGCAGCGAGAGCATCGCCGAGGGCTTCTCCGCCCATGAGGATGCCTACTCCGCCGCGGCCGGGGCCGACGCCGTGGTTATCATCACCGAGTGGGACGAGTTCACCCAGCTGGACTACAACCGCATCTATGCGTCCATGCGCAAGCCGGCGGTCCTCTTCGACGGCCGCCTCGTCCTCAACCACGCCACCCTGCGCGACATCGGCTTCAAGGTCCTGGCCATCGGCAAGGTCGTCAGCACCGACGCCGAGAACCTGGTCTTCTGAGTGGCCATGTGCGTGCGTGCGTGCGTGCGTGCGTGCGCGAGAGAGAGAGAGAGTGAGCGAGGCGAGTCAGAGAAGGAGGCTGCGGCTAGGGCTGCAGGGGGACCCCGCCGGGCACGGAACCGAGAATCACAGTGCCACGCGTCAGGCCGAGAGAAGGGCGACAGTCTAGTAGAGGAGGCAAGGGCGGGGCATGGGCATGCCCACCCGTTCCTCTCTCTCTCTCTCTTTCGCCCCCCCCCCCTCTCCTGATGCGCTCCCCTGTGTGGTGTGTGGCCGGTGAATGGGCGGCGGCGAGGCGTCACCGGATGTGGCCGATGTGTGCACTGTGTGGTGGGATGCATCGCTGGCTGTGCACTCCCCTGCCCGGCTACTTCGCGCATCTGCCCGCCTTTCCCCTTCCCACCCCCCGGCTGCACCTGCGCTCGTTCCCGCGCCGCCCCCTGCGTGTCTCGTGCGTGCGCCCACGCCTCCCTCCCCCCCTCCTTTTCGTTTGTATCTCGGTTTGCGCGTGTCCCAATCTTCGTGTGCGCTCATTTGGCACTTCCCCCCTCGCCGCGCGCCCCTCGCGCTCCCTCCGGCGCGTATCTCCCTTCGCCTCTCCACATTTGCCGCGCGCCGTGCGCCCTCCTCCTCGCGTCACTTTGTCTCCACCCCTCCGCCTCTCCATGTGTGTGTGTGTGTATGTGCATCTGTCTGTCTGTGGCCCCGGGTGCGTGCGTGCGTGTGTCCTCCTTGCTGCGTGCTGCGCATGGTCTTCGGATCGACTGCGTGTGCGCCCTCAAGGAGGGGCGCGCGCATGGCCCGGGGTTTTAAGACACCTTTGCCATGCACGCGCGCCATGGCGGCCAGCCTCTTGCAAAAAAAAAAAAGAACAAGAAAAAACAAGAGCTAAGGCTGCGCCACAGATGAGAAGAGCGACCCGAGGGACAGACATGTGACGAGAGGCAGACCCCCCCCACCCCCGGGAGGGGGGAGCGCGGCGATGCCCATGTGTGAAAGAGCGTGTCGGCAAGAAGGTACCCGCATTTGGGCAGAGGGCGGAGGCCTCCTCTCCCCGTGAGTTGGGGAGAAGCGCCACGGACGTGCCCGCGCGCATGCGCGCAATACGAGA
>NW_009242974.1:428525-429287 GCF_000388065.1 Fonticula alba
CACCCGTTCCTCTCTCTCTCTCTCTTTCGCCCCCCACCATGACTGCCTCCACCTCCACCTCGGCGCCCACTGCCGGCTCGGTCGCCGCGCCTCCCCTGCGCCTGACCATGACCTCGGCCTCCAGCGAGCCGCCCTGCTCCAAGCCGGTGAACATCTGCTGCATTGGCGCCGGCTACGTCGGCGGCCCCACCTGCGCCGTGATCGCCAAGATGTGCCCCCACGCCCGGGTGACTGTCGTTGACCTGAGCCAGGAGCGCATCGACGCCTGGAACTCCCCGAACCTGCCGATCTACGAGCCTGGCCTGCAGGAGGTTGTCGAGGGTGCGTACTCTCACGCGCGCGCATGCTGGCGCCCGGCCCTGGCCATGACGTCGCCCCCCCCCCCCCACCCCACCCCCGCCCCCCTCGCGTGCATTGCCCCTTCTTCGGGCCGATGACAGGCCACTCACTCCTCCCCGCCCCACCCCGCGCGCCCCGTGCATCATGCCGACAGAGGCCCGCGGTCGCAATCTTTTCTACACCACCAATGTCGAGCAGGCCATCATCGACGCGGACCTGATCTTCGTGTCGGTCAACACCCCGACCAAGACCGCCGGCCTGGGCGCCGGTGCCGCGGCCGACCTGCGCTTCATCGAGCGCGCTACCCGGACCATTGCCCGCGTGGCCACCAGCTCCAAGATTGTCATTGAGAAGTCCACGGTCCCCTGCAAGACGGCCGAGAGCATGCGCCTCATCCTGGAGGCCAACGCTCGCCCGGGCATC
>NW_009242974.1:429449-430171 GCF_000388065.1 Fonticula alba
CCCGCGCTCTCCCGCTTCGCCCGCCCTCGGCCGTGCGGGGGGCCCACTTCCGCCGGGGGGGGGGGGGGGGGGGGGGGCCGGGTCTGCGGTCCCATTTCCGGACTGCGCCGGAGGGCTAGCGCAGGGGGGACGCCATGTGGCGGCCGGCTAGAAAATATGCATATCCCCCGCCCCCCCCCCGACGCACGTACACTGGCCGGCGGCGTGTGAGGCCGGGGGCGTGGGGCGGAGGAACGACGGGCAGCCGTGCGCGGCGCGGTCCGGGTGCAGGGAGCCCGTTTTGTGAGGGCCCACTCACCGCCCGCACGGGATGACTCTGGCGAAGAGTCATCCCCCGGGCTGGCCGCTGACGCCCTTGACTCATCTCTCTGCACCCCTCCCCACCGCCCCAGCCCCCCCTCCGGGCGGGGTGCCGTTTCTTGTGCCAAGGGCAAGCCCGGGGGGGGGGGGGGGGCGACCACTGGGGGCGTTTTTTCCCCTGCGGCTCCTGCCAGGCCGGCGGCCGCCCGGGGGAATGTGCTCGCGGGATGATGTTCAATGGGCATATTACAGGGCCCGTGTGGCTGCGTGCCGGGCGAGGGCGCCGAGAAACGCGGGGGCCGGGGCTGGCCCCGCGTGAGGGCGCCGGAAATTATCCGCCCCCGCTGGTGGTCGCAGTCTTGCGCGCGCGCGCACGTCCGCCGCCCCCTCGCATCCCTCCCGAGGGGCGCGGAGAACCGGGG
>NW_009242974.1:430181-434233 GCF_000388065.1 Fonticula alba
TGTGTGTGTGTGTGTATGTGCATCTGTCTGTCTGTGGCCCCGGGTGCGTGCGTGCGTGTGTCCTCCTTGCTGCGTGCTGCGCATGGTCTTCGGATCGACTGCGTGTGCGCCCTCAAGGAGGGGCGCGCGCATGGCCCGGGGTTTTAAGACACCTTTGCCATGCACGCGCGCCATGGCGGCCAGCCTCTTGCAAAAAAAAAAAAGAACAAGAAAAAACAAGAGCTAAGGCTGCGCCACAGATGAGAAGAGCGACCCGAGGGACAGACATGTGACGAGAGGCAGACCCCCCCCACCCCCGGGAGGGGGGAGCGCGGCGATGCCCATGTGTGAAAGAGCGTGTCGGCAAGAAGGTACCCGCATTTGGGCAGAGGGCGGAGGCCTCCTCTCCCCGTGAGTTGGGGAGAAGCGCCACGGACGTGCCCGCGCGCATGCGCGCAATACGAGAGGCAAACATACACATCGGGTGCAGTAGGAGGACGAGTGGGGAAGAAGATGTGCCCGTGCGTGCGCGGTACACGCGCACACATCTCATGCACCCTTTACACACATCGTCTGCCGCATATCGACCCCGCAGCCACCCGGGGGAGGGGGGCAGAAGCACACGCACGCACGCGCCCCTCTCACACTCCCTTTCCTTCGGCATCGGAGAGGGGGGGATCTCCCCTCAGTTTGATCCCCTCCGCCGCCGCCGTCGCCGCCTCTCTTTCTCTCTTTCTCCCGCCACGCGTTGCCCCATTTCGCATCTCTCTCCCTCTCCCTCTCTCCCTCCCCTCCTCCCTGCTGCGCACACGCGCGAAGAGCCGGAGAAGCAAAGACATGCGCCAATATGTTCTCCCTCGAAAATGAAAAAAAAAATATACATAAAATGCCTGCAAAGCACTGTGTGCGAGCCTGCGTGCTGTGCGGGGGGGGGTATAATGGTGCCTTGGGGGTGTGTAGGAATCACGGCCAGAGCCGGAGCGGGAGGCGCCGCGGACCCGCCACACACCCACCCCAAAAGCGCAAGGAAAGAGACCGGCAGGCAGGGCGCCGAAAGGCGACCCCGAGGGAGGGAGACCCGCACATGAGCCACCGGCGTTAGCCGCGCGCAGCTGCCGCTGGTTGGCCCCTCCGTCGGCACTTCGGAGGGGCCTCGTTATTATTTGAAATGTCTCTCCGGCCCGTGGTCTGGGACGCCCCCCCCGGGAGGGAGACCGACAACAAAAGCCACGTCCATCCTTTCCCGCCAGATCTAATTCGGGCAGTGTCATCCCCCCCCCCCCCCTCCTCCCCCCACCCGCACGCATACATCCCGATTTTCATCACTCGCCTCCTCGTCTCTCTCGCATGCACTTCTCTGCTGCCCCACGCCCTGTCAATGGTGCGGCATGCCTGCCGGGCCACCCTGTCCCTGCCTGTGTGCTCTCCCCCCCCTGCCGCTCCCCTCCCGCCCCGCATGCTGCCGCTCCCCCTTACCATGTCTTCCTCCTGTGCCTCCCCTGCCCAGCTTCCTGTTAGCGATCGGTACGAGGCCCCACGCCTCGGACCACCGAGCCTGCCACTGCCACTCGGCCCAACGCCATCGACTCCTCGCAAGCGCGCCCTCCATTCGGAGGCTGACAGCCCCTCGGTGGCAGCCTCGTCGCTGTCCCCCAGCAGGGAGCGCAAGCGCCCCCGGCCAGCCGGGACCCCTTCGCGGTCGTGGCAGCTGGCCGATCCTCTGTCGCTGCCGTCATCGCCGTTGTCACCGTCGCCGCCGCCGCCGTCGCCGCCGCCGCCGTCGCCACCGCCACCGCTGCAGCAGCGACAGCAGGCACAGGCGGCCGGCCGGCAGTTGGCCGCGCCCTCGCCAAGGCGCCGCGGGTCCTGGTCTTCCGAGTCGGAGGACAGCCTCGATGAGGATGCCTTTTTCGACGCGCGCGATGGGACCCGCGGCGGGCGCACGCCCCCCCGGGCTGCGGCCGCAGGCCCGGTGGACCTGGCCTCCTCGCTGCCGGCATGGCTGCGCTCGGCCCACTATGCGGATGTCCGTCGGGCCGATCGGTTCTTGGTGCCGGGGCGAGTGCGCTTCCCGGGGCCGACCGGCCGATCGCTGTATCCGGCCATTCCCTTTTGGCTTCCGGAGCCCTGTGTGTCGGCGGTTGTGGCCCGCATCCAAGCGCGGGCCGCCGGCGCGGGCTGCGTGCCTGCCGACGGCCCGGGGACCCCGCGCACGGCGGCAAGCGCCCCGGCGGCCGAGTGTCGCACCCCGCCGTCGGCCGTGCCGGACATCCGGTCACCGGGCTTCTCGGCCCCCCTGCACCCGGGCGACCAGCTGGTGATGACCGGTGCGCCGCGCGTGCTGCAATCCTATGCTTGACTCCATTTCTCTCTTTCTCTCTCTCTCGTCCCCTCCCATCACCCGGGTCCTGATCCTCTCCCCCTGCTCCTCCTCCGGCCATTCTCCGCCGACCCGCCATCTCCCCAGAGGATGAGGTCGCCGCCTGGACGGACCGGCGGTCGCGGCGCCGGGGCTTGCCCCGGGGGCCCGGGCTCCGGGGCTCGGAGCCCATGGCCACCGCTCCGGCCGAGGGGTACCCCTGGACGCCGAGCTCAAGGGCATCCGGCGCGCGCCGGCCCACCCTGTCACGCGCACCCTCCATGGATGCGCTGTCCTCGGCCGGCGAGGGGCAATTGCTGGTGGCGGTGGACCGGTCGATTTCACAGTGGCTTGATCGGGAGCCCGAGCCGCCGGTGGTGGCCTCCCCCGGGCGTCGGCAGGGGCCAGACACCCTGGGACAGGGCCCGACTCGGACTCCCATCCGGCCGGGCGACGCCAGGCCCGTCGGTGCCTCCGGGCAGGAAAGCCCCATTTGTGCGTGGCCATCGGCCTGGGTCTGGCCTCTCTCTCTCTTTATCTCTGTCTCTCTCTCCCTCTTTATCTCTGTCTCTCTCTCTCTCTTTCTCTCTCTCTCTCTTTCTCTCTCTTTCTCTCCCTCTCTCCCTCGCGTTTGCATGTGACTAACCTGCTGGCATCGTCGGTGGGGCGTGGGAAATGCGCCTGACAGTCCGCGATCTGCCCCCGGAGGAGGTGTTCCCCGGGTCGAGGGCGCTGCTGCTGCAGGGGACGCCGCCCCCCTGGTGCCGGCCGTCGAAATCGGCCAATGACTCTGGCCCCGAGGCGCCATCCCCCTGGGGAGGGACCACCACCCCGGGGCCTGTGCCGACCATCGGCGGGGGGGCCTCCCTGGCCCTGTGTCCAGCGGAGGCGACCCCGGCCATGGCGGCCAGCCCGCCGCCGGATGAGGAGTACTTCGAGCGCCGGATGCAGGGGCTCCGGCCAAGTTGGTGGCAGCCAGCACCGGGCAAGCTGTCGGCCGGGGGTGGCCCCTCGTCGCTGCTCTTCCCGGCGGCCGAGGAGGATCCCGCCGAGGGGCCGGCCTCCGCGAGGGCGGCCCTCTTCCCCGGCCATGTCTCGACCGTGGCCCCGGCCCCGGCCCCGGCTCCGGCTGCGGCCGGCGATGTGGTGACTCCCCTCCCTGGCGAGCGGTCCCGGGCCACCGGGGCCGCCACATCGCGCTGGACCGGCGGGGGCGAGGTAGCCGAGCCGGCGGCGCCCGGCAGCCGGACAGCCCCCCGCCGCCGAGGGGCCACCCCCTGGAGCCGGCCCTCCTGGGAGTGCTCACCGAGCCTTAACTGATCCGAGCGGGCCAATAGCAACCGCGTGTGTGTGATGTGAACACGTGCATCGCGTTCTGATGCGGTATGGACCCGGCCGCCGGTGCTCCTGTCGCGGGTGTGTGCCGGCCCCGCCCTGCCGGGGGAGGGAGGGGGGGGGGGAGCAGGCTTTTCTCGGTCGGGCGGGGCGCAGGGGCCAGGTCACCCTTGACTTGGCCGGCGTTGGTGTTTTGGGCGGGAAGGCTGGCGTTTGTCTCGGAGGGCGGTGTCTTTTTCCGGGACGCGTGGGCGGGGGGCCTCCCTCGCGTTTTTGCGCGCCCGGGAGCGGGCGGCCCTATCGCGCCTTTCCCCCGCCTGAAGCTCGCCATGAGAGGACGGGGGGGGGCGGCCAGGCGGCGAGGGCTGGTCCACCGCGG
>NW_009242974.1:435091-441412 GCF_000388065.1 Fonticula alba
CACCCCGCCCGGCGCCCCCCGCCCGGCGCCCCCCCCCCCGCCCCATCGCGCCTGGCCTGGAGATCGCCCAACTGCCGCCCCAGGTGCCCCAGAGAGCCCCCCTCCCCGCGGAGCGTTCGGCAGGGGCGGCACACCGCCGATGGCTGCTAGCCCGGCCAAGAGGGCGCAACAACATGCGGGGCGGGGGGCCTGGGGGGAGCCTCTCTCTGTGGCCGGCTCGGCGCGCGGCCCGCGCCCCGAAGCCGAGGCCAAGGCAAGCCGGGGGCGAGGGCGCACGGGCCGAGAGCGCTCGGCTCCCTTTGACAGGCAGCCGAGGCACCCCTTGGCCAGTGTTCGGCCCGGGGTGCCGGCGGCCCCTTTTCGGGGGTGGTTGCCCCCCTCCTCCCCTTGGGCTAGGGGCTGCGAGCGAAGGATGGCGCGGATGGCCGGGGCGTGCGGGGAAGGGGGGAGGACGCCCTGCGCGGCCGGGCCGGGCGCCGACGCACCGGAAGCCGGCCCGGCGCGTCTCTGGCACATTCGCGCCGGCCCGCGGGGGGGGGGGGGGGCGGCGCGATCGGCTTCGCTGGAACTCATCTGGCCCACGGGTGGGAGGGAGGAACGAGGGCCGCCGGCTGAAAAGGGCCCGCGAGGGCGTCCGCGCGCGCGCGCGCGCGCGCCACCCCGAGGCGCACCCACCCCCCGCCTCCCCAGACGGGGGTATGCCCGGGGCCGCGTGCTTCGGGCAGCCCCCGCCCGGCACCGGTTCTGCGGAATCGCCCCGCCAGGGTGGCCGGGTGTAGGGGCCCCCCCCCTCCCCCCCGTCCCTGCCCCCGGTTCCGCGCACGCGCCCGTGCGCGGGCCGGGCACACCAGGGCGGGGACCCTCGCCGGGTGGCGAATCGCGCCAGGAAGTGTCAACAGCCGGGGCCGATTGTCAGCTCTGGCACGCGAAGCCGGCGGGCGGCCCCATGCCACGAGGCGGGGCGGCTACTGAAGCCGGCGCCCCGGCTGCGCGGCCTTCAGTGGAAGAAGAAGAAGAAGAAGAAGTGCACGCATACCTTCTCTGGCCAATAAAATAATCCGATTTCTTGCCCCCAGCGCCTCCAGCGCAGGGCCGGCGCCTTTCAGACGACCGGACCGGCGTTTCCCCGCGCCCGTATGCGCGGGTTTCCGCGAACCCCCCCCCCCCCCTGCGCGCCGGGCCCGCCCGCATATCTCCGGCCGCATGCCGGGCCGGATGTTGTTCCCCCGGGGAGGAGGCTGGGGCCCGCGCCCGGTCCGCCGGCGGACCGGGCGCGGGCCCCAGCAAGCGGGGCCGCCTCCGGCCCGGGGCGCGGCCGTCCCAATCGTGGGTGAAAATGCCGTTCACGCGGGGTGCCGAATGGGGGCGCCCCGGCGACCCGTCCCCCGCCCCGAGACCCCGCGTGCGCGCGCGCACCACCAGCGGAGGCGCCTGAGCGGCCGGGCAGCCGCCGCGACCTGTGCCCATCGTCTGCCGGCTTTCTCAGGCGCGCATTGTGAGCCAAAACCGTCGCTGCCTCAGGATGGTCTCATGGGCCATCGCGCGCGCATCCCCCCCCCCCCCGGGCACCAGTGGGGGCGGGGGGGAGGCCGGCCGCCGGCTGCCCATCTTTGCACGCCCATTCTGCCCATTCAGCCTTTTTTCCCCCCTGTTTCCTCCCCCTGCGGCCCCCCCCCCACCCCCCCCTGCCGCGCTCCGCTCCCATGGATCGGGGGAGCCGGGAGGCGGGCGGAGATCGCCGGGCGTCGGGGGATGGCCACCGCCCTGGCACCACAAGGCCAGGCTGCCCACGGCGCGAGAGCGGCACATTAATTCGTAAGCAAACGGCCGTTCCCTCGCGGCTGCCCTGCCCCGGGGCGGGTCTTCGTCCGGCGGAGACCCCCTCGCCCCTGCTGCTCGGCGTGCAGCCGACGGAAGGACCGCGAAGCGAGAGAGACCCCCCCCCCCTCCCCCTCCCCAGGGGAAGGCGAGCAGCGGTCTCCCTCCCTTGGGTGGGGGCTCGCCAGGCGGGTCATTTTGGGCGTCGGCCCCCGCCAAGGCGCGCGGGCCCGCACCGGCGAGCCTGCCGCTGGGCCCGGGCCGTGCTGCGGGACAGCGCGCCCGCATAGGCGTCGTCCCCCGCCCCCGCCCCCCTCCCCCCCCAGAGCCCGTCCAGCGCCCCTGCTCTCGGGCCCGAAGAGCTGGCCCGCAACGTGCGCGCGTACTTATGCGCGCTTGCGCGTGCTCTGCTCCGGTGGACATGTTCGCCCACGCGCCCCACGGCTGGCCTTGAAGAAGGGCCTACGAGGGCGCGCCGGCGGGCGGCGGTGGTCGAGGCGGTTGCTCGGCCGGTGAGCGATCGCCCTCGGCCCCCGGATGCACAACGGGGCTCGGCCGTCCGGACCCCAACGTGTCCCCGGGCACATGGGGCAGCGTGAAATGCGCCCCCCTTTGTTGTTCCTTCGGCCCGGCCTGCCCCCGCTCCCGGCGCCGTGACCCTTGCCACTGAGACGCCTCGCAAGGCGCCAACACGCCCGGGGGGGGGGGGGGGCGCTGCCGGAGCCCCGGGGAGAGATGCCCGCGCCATCTCCCGGGCGCGCGCGCGCGCGCGCTCGCGCATGCAGCGTGTGTGCGTGCGCCTGTGTGCTGCATATATCCCCGAGCGCAGACATCCACGCCGGCACGCCCGCCCGCGCCCATTTTGTCGGTCGGCTGCTGCTGCTGCGGCGCGGCGGCCGGACGGGCCCCGGGGCTACCCCCGCCCGGCAGCGCGCGCTCTCCCCTCCTGCCCCGCGCACAGAGCCCATGCGCGCGCCGGCCCGCTTCAGCACCCGCCA
Organism: Fonticula alba; assembly: GCF_000388065.1. Taxonomy (NCBI): domain Eukaryota; order Rotosphaerida; family Fonticulaceae; genus Fonticula; species Fonticula alba. The sequence goes on from NW_009242974.1 coordinate 437,908, forward strand.
GTGGCGGGAGCCGGTTCAGGCGCCGGGACGGTGACCCCCCCCCCAGTCCGGCGGGCCTTCGTCCGGGCAGGGGACCGCGCCCGAGGCGCGCGGGCATTTTTGTTGCCGCTCTGTGCGCCCCCAAGCCCCGACCCAGGCCAGAGACAACATTCCTCGTATCCCTCCTGTATCCTCCTCCCCTTCTTCCCCTTGCCCCCCCCCCTCCCTCGCTTCCTCCTTGCCCTTCTCTCTCTCTCTCCCCCCCTCTCTCAGCCGCCCACCCATCACCTACTCGTCTGCTGTTCCCCTGGTGTCCCCCTGTCCGCCGTAGCACTTTCCTCCCTGTGTACGTGTCCGTCCTCTCTCCCTTGTTGCCCAGTCCCCCTTCTCCACTCCACCTGCTGACGCGTCCCCCGCCCCGCCCCGCCCCGCCCCCCCCCCCCCCCCCCCCCCCCCGCCCCCCCCCCGTTTCTCTCGCCCCTCCTATTCCCCTCTTCGCCCCCCCCCCGCCCCCCGTCAGATAGAAAGATGGGTTGTTTCCAAAGCAAGCCCGCCGCCGCTGCCGGGGCAGCTGAGACCTGCGCCCCCAACCCCACCAGCCCCACCTACGCCAATGCCACGGTCGGTGGCTCGCTCGGGGCTCCGGGCGCTCTGAGCGCCACGTCCGCCTCCGCCGACGATGGCCACGGCGAGACCATCAAGATTTTGCTGCTCGGTGCGTGGCCTCTACCCCCCACCGCCGTCTCTGTCTGTCTGTCTCTCTCTCTCTCTCTGCCGGAAGCGACGCCACGCCGCCGGGACACCCAGGCACTGTGCCCCGCCCTGCCATCGGCTGACCATCCCCCCCCCCCCCCCCCCCCATCCCCCGATCCGCACCCAGGCCCCGGCGAGTCCGGCAAGTCCACCCTCCTGCGCCAGATCGAGATCATGCACGATATCCCCACCAGCGATCTGAAGCTCTACCGCACCTGCCTCAAGCGCAACTGCGCCCAGTCCATGCAGGTCCTCGTGGAGCAGGCCACCCTTTGGGGCTATGACTTCGGCGAGGATGAGGTACGCGACCCGCCATGGCCGCCGCCGCGGCCCACCGGCCTGCTTCCCTCTGCTCTTGCTCCTCGTCTTCCCTCGCTCTTTCTGCTTCCTTTGCCCCCCCCCCCCCCCCGGGAGCACACATCCCCATCGTCGGGGCCCCCATATGCCCGTGTCTGACGCGCCTTTCCATCCTGCCCTGCCCGCGCCGGGCCCTCCCGCAGAAGCACGCCGAGATTGTGGCCAACTTTGACCTTTCCAATGAGACTGCCTTCGACCGGACAATGGTCACGGCTATCCAGTCCCTGTGGGACAACCCGGCCATCAAGAAGGCCTTCGCCCGGCGCTCGGAGTTCTGGCTGCTCGAGGCGGCTCCTTAGTGCGTGGTCCCCCCCCCCCCCCCCCCCCCCCCTGCCTGCTTGCTGCCCATCCTCCTTGCGGTTGCCCTGCCGTGGCTTGCCCTCCATCCCCTGGCGATGGCTCTCTCTTGCTGACATGCGCACTCGCGCACCGGTCATTGCCACGTCTCCCGTGCTTTCTTCCCCTCTCTCCCCCGCCCCTCCTGCCAGCTACTTCTCCATCGCCGAGAACCTCATCTCGCCGGGCTACAAGCCCACCGAGATGGACATCATCATGACGCGTGTCGTCACCACCGGCATCACCACCCGCCTGCTGGACACCAAGCACGACCACAACAAGTACATCCTTGTTGATGTGGGCGGCCAGCGCAATGAGCGCCGCAAGTGGGCCAAGTCCTTCGAAGGCGTGCGCGCCATCATTTTCGTCATCAACATGGCCGAGTGCGTACCCCCCCACCTCAGTCCATTGCAACATGTCCATGCGCACGCACACGCGCACACACACGCACACGCACACACACACGCGCGCGCGCGCGCACACACACACACTCATATGCGCACACATGCCTAACGCCCCCGCTTCTCACTCTCTCCCTCCCAGTTACACCAACATTCTTTACGAGGATGCCACGGTCAACCGCATGGTCGAGGCCCTGAAGCTCTTTTCTACCACCGTCAACACCCCCATGTTCGAGGACACCCCGTTCTATGTGGTGCTCAACAAGCGCGATCTGCTGGAGACCTCGCTCGGGGAGCGGCCACTCAGCGTCTGCGAGTCCTTCGCGGACTACGTGTCCCCCTTCGCCCCGGCCGAAGGCTACCCCTCCATGTCCGGGGAGGACATCGATATCGACCGCGAGCCGCGCATGGCCTCCCCGCAGGAGGTTGACCATGCTGTGGAGTACATCAAGGGGAAGGTTTTGTCCCTGGTGCACAGCGGGCCCCTCGAGCGGGTGGAGGTCTTCGCCCTGTCGTCAATGCGCCGTGCCGAGGTCCAGCCCTTCTGGAATGAGCTGACCGACACCCTGCCGTCGCGTCTTCAGCTAAACTAGAGCCCCACCCGTGTCCCAAGAAAGGCCCGTGTGCGAGAGAGGTGCCGCGCGCCGTGCCGCAGCAAATACATACATATGCATATACACATGCATGCGCGCGTGCGCGCGGCGTTGCATCTCCATATGGTATCATGTATGCATGGGCGTGTCGGTAAATGCCGATATACTCATAGCCGCACACCGGCAGCAGGGGGGCGGGGCGCCAATCCACGCATACGCACATACATGCACAGACACACACACACACACACACACGCATGCATGCCTGGTCTCGGCACAGACAGGACGCAGCACTTTTTCACCCCCTGCTCCCACACATGCGCGTCCGTGTCTTTCTCTCTCTCTCTCCCTGTCTGCCTGTCTGCCTGTCTGCCTGTCTGTATGTGTGTGTGTTGGCGTGCGCACCGAAAAAATAATAACAATAAACCAGAAACATATTCACTCTGCCGCATGCGCGCACCCCCTGCCTTCCTCTTTTTCTCTCTTTCTCCCTCCCTGACCACCCCCTCTCGGGTTCTCCTTCCTACCGCTTGTCGAAATGCCCGCGAGGAAAGATGGGCTGGCGCGCGTGCGAGGCGGCTTGCTTGTCTGTGTCAACGCACGCATCTTCCCCCTCCGGGTTTGGGGAGGGACGAGATCCCGGCCGGAGTGCCCTGAGTGTTTTTTTTGTCCCCCCCCTCCACCTCCCCTAAAGGAGGACGACGGAGCGAGACCCTGTCCGTCTGTGGGAGCGCCTTGCGCCCAACCGCACCGCGCACCGCGCACCATCCCCCAGCTTCGACTAGGGCCCCTTTGTGCGGGGGGGGGGGGGGGGACGGCACATTGCGGTTGCCCCCGCCCCTCGGGGGCGTGCCCTGCGAAACGAAGGAACCCCGACGGCGGCCTGTGCCATCAGCACGCCGCGCTCATAGTGGAGATCGGCCGCTGGCAGTACGCACGGCCACGCACTCGTGGAGCACGTCCACCTCCATCGTCGGCACCCGCGACTGGCCTCCTGGTGCCAACCCATCGGGCCGATGAGATGTCACCCCAGGACAGTCCCCTCGGCGCATTCGCACACCCATCCTGACACACACGCACGCACAC
>NW_009242974.1:442137-442699 GCF_000388065.1 Fonticula alba
CCCCCCCCCCCCCCCCCCCCGCCCGACGACCATCAGCTCACTGGCCATTCTCTCCCTGCCGCCTGGCTCCCCCTCCCCCAACTCCTTCTGCCCCTTCCCCTCAGATGCCTTCGACTGGGATCTTCTCATCTCGGTCCTCCAGGACATCCGCGCCGAGAAGCCGGTCCACATCCCCCACTATGACATGAAGTGCGCCCTCTCTTCGACCCCCTCGACCCCCCCCTCCCTGGCAAGTCCCGTGCCGCTGCCCTTCCTCACCCTTTCCCTCCTCTGGCGCCGCCTCGCCGACTGCACAGGACCTCCACCCGTGTGCCGGACCAGAGCGTGCGCATTGAGCGCCCGGCGGTGGTCCTGCTTGAGGGCATCCTGGTTCTCTTCGACGCGCGCGTCCGTGGTCTCCTGTCGATGGCCATCTTCGTCGACGAGGACTCCGATACCCGTCTGGCTCGCCGCGGTACATTACTCCTCCTCCTCATTCTTTCTTTCTTCCCTCGCTCGCTCTCTCTCTCTCTCTCTGTGATTTGTCCGGCGCGGCGTTGCATCTCCATATGGTATCATGTAT
>NW_009242974.1:442960-452675 GCF_000388065.1 Fonticula alba
TCGACGAGGACTCCGATACCCGTCTGGCTCGCCGCGGTACATTACTCCTCCTCATTCTTTCTTTCTTCCCTCGCTCGCTCTCTCTCTCTCTCTCTGTGATTTGTCCGCCTCTTTTCATTTGCCCCGTCACCTCTCCCCGGCCGCGTGGATCTTTCTCCGCCCTCCCCCCCCCCCCCATCTCCCTCTCTCCTTCTCACCCTTGCCTTTAGCTATTCGCGATACCACCGAGATGGCGCGTGACATGGACACCGTCCTGCGCCAGTACTTGCGCTTCGTCAAGCCCTCCTACGATGACTTCATCTTCCCCACCAAGAAGTATGCCGATCTGCTGATCCCTCGCGCGGCTCAGAACGAGGGTGCGTGCCGGTCTTTTCTTTCTGTCGCCCCCCTTCTCCTCCTCGTGCTGGGGCCATTCACAATGCGAACCATCTGCCTATCAGCCGCCGCCCACACACCCATCGTCTAACATGCCCCCCCCCCCCCCCCAACTACCATCACTACGGCCATTTAGTGGCTGTCGACTTGATTGTCCAGCACCTGAGCGAGAACATGCGCCGTCCCCGGCGTCCATCCATCTCCCACACCCCCCTCATGCAGTACCAGGAGCTCTCCAACTAGTGGCCTCCTGCCCGCCATGTATCCGGGACTCCCTGGCGCGTGTCTTGCCATGCTCCCCCCCCCCTCCCCATCACATTTGCGGCCCATGCCGGCTCGTCGGAGCAACAATCCACTGTTCTGGCATTTTGGTGCCCCCCCCCCTCCCTTCCCCTTGCACAGCCGCCCAGGCACTGAGTCCCAAAATAGAGTGTTCATCTTGTCCCTCCTCCACCTTTGTGCATACCCACACACTGGCACAAAGTGCGACAGCTGCATCTGTTCGGAAGGCGCATCGGCCATGGAGAGGCCCACGCGCCCTCCTTTTGTCGAGGAGAAGACTGGACAAGTCAGCGGCGACCATTTCCAGGGCGCCTGGCCTGGGGAGTGAATAGGAGACTCGGCGACAGGCGCCCGACCATCGGCTCGCCGAAAAGGATATCCCCCTGTGTCGGGTCCTGTTCAAGGACCAGCCGGGCCAGGTTGCGCTGCTTGCTCCACTCCGGCGTGAATGGAGGCAACAGGTCCCGGTCACGAGTGGCCCTATTCGTTGACCGTGGTGTCGAGCAGACCACCGGGGCAGGCGCCGGGGCGGAGGTCGGGACAGGGGTCGGGACAGAAGCCGCCACAGGAGCAGGAGCCACAGCGGCAACCGGCAAGGTGGCCACCTCCGGCAGGTCCAGACTTGTCGGCGTGGCCCCTGCCCCGGTGGGGGTTTCGTAGTTGGCCGCCAGCTCGCGCAGGGAGGAGGTCACGGCCGCTGCAAAGCGGATGGGCTGCTGCTCGAGCGGCGTCACCGGCCGGTGCCCGGCATCCAGGGCTCGCTGGGCCACCACGGCAGCCATCGACAGGGGGCCCGAGCCTGCCCCGGTGCCAGCCGATCGAAGCCGGCGTTCTTGAGGCACGGGCACACCGCCGGGCACGTCGGAAGCGGCTCCCTGGCCGGGGTCCCCATCGCTGGGCACCGGCTGCGACAGTGTCTCCTGCCGGGGGAGGCCCGATGGGCGGGCGCCATCCGGCTCGAAGTCCAAATGCACCGGCGCCCCGGGCCGACTGGCTGGACGCCGCTCCACGAAGAAGGGCATCCCCTCACTGGCGGTGGCCGTTGCTGCCGGCAGAGACTCCCTGTTCATCTGACGGCCGATCTTGGCCGGAGGCTCGGCCTCGCCGGGGACGATGCTGTCCACGGCGGTCAGCGGTCGCTTCAAGACCGGCGCCGGGCGATTGTCCGTCGCGTCGGCGCCCGTGGCGGCGGTGCCGACAAACGCAGACGCGCCAGATCCACCGGCCACCGAGTACTGCCGCGATGCCAGCTTGCTCATGGCTGGGAAGGTGCATGGCCAGGGCGAGGTGGGTCAGTGGTCTTTGCAAGCAGGCCGAGCGAAGGGGAGAGCCGGGCATGGCCCATGCATGCCCCCGGAGCCAAGCCCATGTAACGCACCGGCCCGGATGGTGTCAAGTCGGGACACCGTGGATGGCCGATCGGCCGATGGGGGGTCGCCGCCCCCCGCCGGCCCCGCCGGGACCAGGGAGGCCGCCGGCTGCAAGGGCCCAGCCCCGGGGCCGCCGGCGCTCGGGCAGCCGGAAAGTGTGAAATCCAACCCCTGCCCGGTGATGACCCGGCTGGCAATCGACTGGATGGAGGGGTGGGCGAAGTTGCCGACCGCGCGGTCGCCACTGCCGCGACCGGCCCCGGGAGGCTCATCGGCCGGCGGGGCCGTGACCTCGGGCGCAGTGTCCGGCCGCCCGGGCACCGGGGCCGTATGTGAAGGGAGGGAGGGGATGCTGGCGGCCAGCGAGCCGAGCGGCGCCAGTGGGACCACCAGCGCCGGCGCCGCGGCCTGGCTGGCAGAGGGGACCATCACACGTGGGAGACGGGGGGCCGCAGCAATGCCAGCCGGTGGGGGGACCTCTTCCACCGGGGACGAGGTCGACGCCTCCGGCCCCAGGGGGGGCGGCCCCTGCGCCGAGGCGCCCAGCAAGGCCTGGCCGGCCAGGCGCTTTTGCCGGATCTGCCCAAGGGAGGCCGACAACGAGGCGGCCGGGGCCCCGGGAGGAGCGTCAAGTTCCGGGTGGGATGCCTGCGGCGGGTCTGGGGGCACTTGCGCCGGCAGGGGCGAGGCCGGCCGGAGGGCCACCTCGGGCTCCGGGTCGGCCGCCCGCTCGGGCTTCGGTCGCGGGCTATGGCGGGCTGGCATGGTCGAGGAGCGCAGGGAGCCCGAGCAGGCCGACGAGGATGGGTCTGACAGGGGGGGCGAGGGTGGGGCCGTGGCCGTGGCCGTGGCCGTGGCCGACCCGGAGGCCTGGTGCGAAGGCCCGTGGGCCGTTGGCATCGATCCAGTCGGACCCCCGGCCGAGGACCGAGACGACTCGGCCGGCGACAGGAGATCCGACACCGAGAGACTATGGCCACTGGCGGCCTCCGGCCCGGATGTCGACACACCGAGCAGCGACCGGCCGAAGGGCGGATCCGAGAGCAGGGGCACGCGCGGCCGGCCCCGGGCGTTTTGGACCGCCCGGCCAGCAGCCTCGTGGATGGAGAAGGAAGAAAGGAGCAGGCTCTCCCCCAGCAGCGGCCCGGGGAAGTCAGCCAGTGCGGTGGCGGTGGTGGCGGTGGTGGCGGTGGTGGCGGTGGTGCTGGCCGAAGGACCGGTGGCGGCCGCAGCAATGGCGGCGGCGGCGGCGGCGGCGGCGGCAGCGGTGGTGCTTGGCGGGCCTGCGATCAAGGGGCCGGCAGGACGCCCGGCCGGGGCCGACACGCTCCGGCCATCCAGGAGTTTTGGCTTGGGCGAATGGCCGGCGTGAGGGGCCCCGGCCCCGGACCGGACGGGCTGACGAAACCTGCAGATGCGCCAGGGCCGGCAAGGAGGGGGGGGGGAGAGGCAGGAGGTGAGAGACGAGCGCGGGGGATGGGGGACGCCAGCGCGTGCGCGGCAAACGAGAATGGCCCACATGCATGGGGTCGACGCACATCATGTTGAGATCTCGGTCATAGCCGGCCAGGCTGCCAAGGCCAATGCGCAAGGTCCGGTCGAAGGCGTCATACACGTCGTCGTGCTCCTGGCGAACGGCCGACCACTGCTGGTGCAGCCAGGCCGATAGGTAGGCGGGGTTCGGGTCCGCGACCGGAGGCGGCATTGAGGGTGGCGGGGGGGACCGCGCGGCAGCCATGCCAGGGCGAGCGTCCGACCGGGGGGCGGCCGACATGGTTGTCCGTTTATGTGTGTGCGTGTGCGTGCGTGTGTGCGCGTGCGTGTGCGCGTGCACCGGTCTTCCTGGCTCTCTCTCTCTCTCTGTGTGTGCGTGCCTTTGGCCGCCTCGATCCTTCCTCTCGACCTGTGTATCTGTGTGAACGCACGCGCCGAGCGACGAGGGAATTCACATGCACCCGAGGTCTCAAGCGGCCCGTGGTCCGAGAGCGGGGGGCAAGCAAGGGCAGGGAGTCACGAAGAGGCGCACAGCAGGCAAGGTGCGAGTGCAAGGGCAAAGGGGACAGGGAGGTGGGACGGAAGGGGGGAAGGGGAATGGCAGGGTGATCGGGCAAAAGAGGCGCGAAGAGGGGGCAAGGGGGGGCGGAGATCGGTGGCGGTGATGCCCACAGGTGCGGGGGTTGGGAGGGACCGCGGTACTAGTTGAAGAGGAAGAAACTGGATTTTCGAACCCGAGATCACGCGCAGCGCCGATTGGTCAGCCTGCCGTGGGAAGCGTGCAGTTCTATGATACCAGAATACATCCCGGGGGCCTGATCGGCGCCGGTCTGGCCCGCCACCCAAAGCCGAGTGAGGTGTACTAATTTCCCCTCGGCGCTGCCAGATTGCGCGGAAAGAAGGGAGGGCCGACGAGAGCCGGGGGGGGGGGGGGGGGACAGGGGGCGGCACGGGGAGGTACTTGGGCGGGCATCCGGATGGCGGAAGGGCTCCGGGGAGGCGACTTAGCCACCTTTCCCCCTTCGCACCTGCTTCCCCCTTGTCCCACCTTTCCTCCACCACCACCACCACCACCACCAGCAACTTCCATCATGGGCGCAAGGGCTTCCAGCGCGACTTCCGGCACGACCTCCAGCCTGAGGGCGGTTGGCGTGCAGACGGACATCCTCCAGGCATTGGACCAGGTCCCCCTGGAGCGGCCCCTGTCGGGGGTCGGCGAGCGCATCATCGCGGGGTTCCTGCTGAGCGCCGCGGCCGATGCGATTGGCTTCCGGAATGGCCATTTCGAGTTTAACCCCTCCAGCGAGCGGATTCTGGCCGAGGTGGCGGCCATGGGCGGGCCGTTGGGCATCTCGCTCGATCCGCGGAGCTGGCTGATCAGCGACGACACGGTCATGCAAATGGCCACCGGGTCGGCCCTGCTGGCGGCCCTGCACCCGGGCCCCTCGGAGTCCGGGCTGCTGACGGACCGGGGCGACTGGCGCGCGGCCCTGGCGTCCATCATGCCGACCATGGCCCAGGCGTATGTCGAGTGCCTGGCGGACACCTCCGACCGGGCCTTCGGCTTGCAGACGATCCACGCGCTGAAGGGCCTGAGCCAGCGCCTGGCCGCCGGCGAGGCCGGGCCCATGGGCTTGGCGGCGGAGCCGAGCCCGCGTGCGGGTGGCTGCGGGGCGGCCATGCGCTCCGCGTGCATTGGCGTCCTCTTCCCCTTTGCGCGGTATCCCCGGACGCTGGTGGCCCTGGCGGTGGAGTCCGGCCGGTTGACGCACAACCACCCGGTTGGCTTCCTGGGGTCGGTGGCGTCGGCGCTCTTCACCTCGCTGGCCTTGGATGATGCGGTGCCGGTGACCGACTGGGCGCTGGTCCTGCTGGAGGAGGCGCTGCCGCTGGCGCGCGAGCACCTGTCGGACTTGCGTTCCGCCGGGGACCTGGCCCCGGAGGAGCATGACTTCCTGGCGGACTTCGCCTACTTCGAGACGCACCTCCGGGAGTATGTGGCCCGGCGGGGGCTGTCCCGCGACCGGCCCGGGGCCGTTACCTTCCCGGAGGACTTTGCCGAGCCGGCCGCGCGCGACCGGCACTTCAAGGCCATCAGCTTCTCGGGCTTCGCCGGCGGGTCGGGCCACGACGCGGTTTTGATTGCCCTCGATGCGTTGCTCTATTCCGGCGGCCAGTGGGCCACCTTCCTGGAGGTGGGATCGCTGCATGGCGGCGACAGCGACTCGACCGGTGCCATCGGGGGCTTCTGGTTCGGGGCCCGGTATGGCGCGGCCCAGGTCCCGGCCGGGCACATTGGGCCCGCGCATCTGGAATACCACGAGCCGCTGACCCGGCTGGCGGCCGGGGTGGCCGCGTGTGTCGAGATCCCGGAGGTATGAGATTCGTGCTGGGCCGTGTCCCGGGCAAGTGCCCGATGTCTGCGGGTATTCGGCGGGGTTTCCCCCCCCTCCGGTATCAGCATGGCTGTCCCGTGTGCAGTCTTGTGCAATGTGTATGAATGTATGTATATATGCATGTGTGTGTGTCTCATACAAGTGGAGGTCTGCATAGGTGCCTCCCTCTCTCCGGCGACCTCTGCGGTCGATTGTCTGTTGCCCCTTTCTGCCGTGCCGTGCCCTGCATGTTCACCTACTACGGGGGGGGGGATTGACAAATGTACTGAAGGTGTATTTCCCGTCCCCTGCACATCTTTCTCTTCGTCTCTCTCTCTCTCTCTCTCTCTCACGGACGGTCCGTGGCGGGGTCATGGGTGCCAGGCAGGGTGCAGCCATGGCGGCATGTGGCGGGGGCAGGAACGGCAAGGACTCACGGGGATGGCGCGTCGGCGATCTGCGCAACCAGTTTGGCCACCTGATCGGCGGTAGGCCGGTGCTCGGGCTCGGTGGCCAGGCACCGCTCGACCACGTCCCGGAGCCGGAGCATGGGCTCCGGCTTGTCGAAGAGCCCCTCCTCTTCGACGTCCAGGAGGGCCAGCCGCTCGCCGGACCGGACCAGCTGCTCGATCTCCTGGTAGTTGAGCGGTCCCCAGGGGAGCTGCGAGCCGGCGGTGCAGGGGGGGGGGGGGGGGGGCGCGGGGGGTGCAGAGGGTCGCGGCGTGAGTGTGCGCGCGGGGAGAGACAGGGCAAGGAGCAGCAGCAAACACGGGGCATGGAGGCACAAATATGGCCGGCCATGGGCAGGCTCGATCGGGAGACATGTGCCAGGTACGCACCTGGCGAGAGATGATCTCATAAAACAGGACCCCCAGGGCGTAAACGTCGCTTTGGAGATCCTGCTCGAAGGGCCACTGGCCGCCTCCGCTCTGGGCAGCCGGGCGGCGGGGCCAAGCCGAGGGGGCACATTGGGAAGGAAACCGATGGCGAGGATGATGCAGTGTACATGTGCGTATGTGAGGAGAATGGCCCGGCGCGCCGGTGGCAATGGAGCGGATGCAGTTGAGAAAGGAAAAGAGGAAGAAGCGGGCGGGCCGGCCGGCCAAGCACCTGGGCGTATGACCGGGAGAAAACCTCCGGTGCGGCATAGCGCGGCGAGAAGCCAGCCACCAGGACCATGTCGGTGGCGCTGGAGGCACTGAGGGCCGGGTTGGCCGGCGACCCCGGGGGCGTGTGGGGGGTGGTGGTTTGGGGGGGGGGGCATGGTGGCCATTTGGGCGCATGCGCCAGGGCGCGCATGCACATGCATGTTTATGCATGTCTGGGTGTTAGGGGCGGTGGGCTGGGCAGGGAGGGCAATGTGGGCGCGAATGCGTGCGCAACCGGCCGGCGGCCGGCGAGGCGGATGCCCGCCACCCGGCCACCCGGCCACACAGGGTCACGGCCGGGACGTACGTGGTCCGAGCCAGGCCGAAGTCGCAGAAGGCCGGCTCTAGGTAGGCGGCCGCGGGGGGCGCCTGGCCGGGCCGAGGCACCGGCTGCCGGAGGAGCACATTGGCGCTCTTGATGTCGCGGTGGGCGATGCCAAGGAAGTGCATGCCGGCCACGGCGCCGGCCAGGCACCGGGCGTGGTGCAAAATCTCGCCCACCGGCAGCCGCGGGATGATGGGGGCCGGAGGGGCCGGGCCGTCGGGCCCGGCGGCGCGGATGGCCTCGGCCGCGGCCAAATGCGCCGGCGACCGGTGCAGGTACCGGTACATGTCGGTGTCGTACAGGTGGGTGACGATCATCGGCGGATCGGTGGTATACCCGACCAGGGGGACGATGTTGCTGTTGAAGGACAGCGACCACATGATGGCGATTTCCTGGCGGAAGCGCTGGGTCAGGTACTTCTCCTGGCGCCGGCGCTGCTGGGAGAAGGCCCACCACCGGGACCCGGGGGCGGCCGGGGGGAGGGCGGCCCCGGGCCCGGCGGCCAACGGCCCGCCCCCGCCGGCGGTCCCCTGCGGCGCCATGCGCTTGGCGGCCACCAGCTCGGACCCCACCCGGCGGACGATCTCCGGGTCCAGGAGCCGAGCCCGGAGGACCATCCCGGTGGCGCCCTTGCCCACTCGGTCCAGGAGCTCCAGCTGCCGGGCCTCCCCGGTGGCCACCATCTCCAGGAACCCGGGCACCGAGATGGTTTCGAAGGTGTTGAGCACGGTGTCCAGCTGGCCGGGCCCGAGGGCCCCGGTGCCAAGGGCCCCCTCGGCATCGGCCGCAAGCCAGGACACATCGGGCATCTTTTCCCCGGGCAAGGCCCCCTGACGCAGGCAGGCCTGGTATTGGGCCGCACCGTCGGCCAGGGCGGTGGCGGTGGCGGCGGCGGCGGCGGCGGCGGCGACATGGCGTGCGCGCCGCCGGCGCCCGGCCGCCGACACGGCCAGCCCGGCCGCCGCGGCCACCATGGCCAGGCCCCCGGCCAGGGCCACCAGGACCGGCAGCAGGGCGCCCCCGCTCCGCCCGGGCACTTGGCCCACCGTGAAGTCAAACAGCAGCCCGGTGCGCTCCCAGGTGTCGGCCACCAGGAGCGACCCGGAGAACACCTGTGCCCGGAAGGCCCCGCCTCGGTAGAGGGTGGCGTTGAGGCTCAGCCGGGGCTCCTCCCGGATGAATGTCTCCCCGACGGCCGGGCCTGGGGGGGTGTCCTCGCGAGCCGCGGCCAGGCCGGCGGCCGGGCCCCCTTCCGGCAGGGGCTCCAGTACCACCAGGTACTGGTCCGCATCGGGCGACGGGTCCCACCGGAGGAGGAGCACCTCATCGGCGGCCAGCTCCACCGTGTACCGGGGCCCCGGCGGCCGGGGGAGTGTCCGGCGCTGGAGAAGCAGCCCCTCCTCCAGCCGGGGGATCGGCATGCGGGGCGTGGCCTCGGTCGGGCTGGCCGAGCCGCTGGCAGCCGAGCCGTGGCCATGGGTCGAGTCGCTGGCCGAAGTGCCGGCCGGGCCGCCGCCGGGGGCCTCGTCGCCGGGGGCCGCCGGCAGCCGGCGGGCCAGCGCCCGGCCGGGCCGATCGCCCGACGGCCCCACCTGGGCATCCGGATCGTTGTAGCTCAGCACCAGCTGGTAGAGATCCTCCTGCAGGGCCGGCAGCCCGGTGACATTGTACCGGCCCACCTCCGGCAGGGCCCCCGGGCCGGAGTGCAGCACGGCCACCGTGGCAAAGGTCAAGGTCCCGGGGATGTGGCGCCGGACTTCGAGACCCGGGGCCAGGGGGGCCAACCGGGCGGCCGCCCCCTCCGGCAAGCGCCACCGGGCCTGCAGCGTGTCATGGGCCAACGGCTCCAGCTGGAAGGTGGCCATGTGCGGGGTGCTGGTCCGGGCCAAGTCCAACTGGCACAGGGCCAGCAGGGCCGCCTCATTCAGCAGGTCCTCCTCCGCCGGCTCCGGGCTGGCGGAGGGGGCTTCCCAACGCCAGGCATGCGCCGGGCCGTCGCCCAGCCCCGCGACCGGCCGCGGGGCGGCCCACGTCTTGTCCGCCCGGCAGTCCAGCCGGAAGTCCCCGGTGAAGCCAACCGGACACCGCAGGGCCAGGCTCTCCAGGGTGGGGGTTTCCAAAAAGCGCAGCCCCAGCACCTCGACCTCGGGGCACTGGCGCCGCACGCACCCGGGCCCGGGCAGCTCCTGCCATTGGTCCTCCTCCGAGCACTCCAGCAGCAGGTCGCCCTCGTGCAGGGGGCCGCAATCGGCCCGCACCGTGTCCCCGGCCACGGCCTGCTCCCAGCAAATGTGCTCCCGACACTGTGCCGGGCAGATGATGTCTGCGCGATGGGGCGGGGGGGGG
>NW_009242974.1:453104-464146 GCF_000388065.1 Fonticula alba
TGTGTGTGTCTGTGTGTGTGTGTCTGTGTGTCTGTGGACGTGTGAGCGGCCAGGCGAGAAGCCCAGGCCCGGTGACGCACCAGTGCAGCCGCGCGTCATGGGCTCCCAGGTGCCATCGGCCCGGCAGGCAAGGACAATGTTCCCGTGGAAGCCCGGGTCGCACTTGCCGACCGCGGTCTCCAGCGAGTCTGTCGCCTCGAAGGCGATGTGCCGCTCGCGGTGGTCGAAGGCCGGGCAGCGATTGCCTGGGGCCGGAAAGGGGGGGGAGGGGGCGGGGGAGGCCCCGGCCAGTCGTGTTGTCATTGGGGTCAGTCAGTGGGCTGGCGCTGGCGCTGGCGCGCGTAGCCGGATGGGGCCGCCTGTGCCCGGGGCGCATGTGTGGTCACAGGAGGCCCGGGGGGCCGGGGGGAAGGAAGCCACGCACGGATGCAGACCCCCTGGTGCTCGGTGAAGTGCGGCAGGCATTCGCACTCGTGCGACTCGGCCCCGCAAACCATGTTCTCATCGCGGCACACATCCCCGCGCATCAGAACGGCCGGCGTGCGGAAGTAGGTCATAGGGCCGTAGAAGTTCGGACACCGGACAAAGAACTGCTCGCCGGCGATGGGGCCGCGGGCGGGGCATTAGCACGCGGCTGTGGGGAATGACGCCCGGCCAGTGGCAGGGGGAAGATGTAGCCGCCCGGGCGGGCCCGACGCACCTTGCACTCGCCGGCCGAGTGGCAAAAGTCCGCCGGCAAGGTCAGGTTGTGGTATTTCGGCGTGATGTCGGGGTTGGCCTCGTCCGAGGCATTGCAGGAGGACGGCTCGTCCGTGGGTCTGGCCGGCGCCGGGCGCGCGAAGGCGCCCATCCGTGGAGCATGCCCAAGCGACGGGTGTCAGGGGGCGGGGCAGGCAGGCCGGCGAGCGACTGGTGCAGCCAGGGCGAGCGAGAAAGATACCGAGCGGCAAGGGGAGGTCAAGGTGCGGCGCACTTGTAGTCCGTGTGGAGGAAGCAGTTGAGCCCGTCGGAGTTGGACCGCAGGACCACCTGGATGGCTGGGTCCATGCACACGCGCACCGGCGGCGGCCCATCATCAAAAGCATCCAGCTGCGGCGAGGGAACCGGCGGCGGGGAGCGGGGCGGCGGGGGGGGGTGAAAGATCCCGGAACGGGGGTCAGCACGCCCGGCGGGCGGTCAGCGGGGGGGATGTCCCGTCGCGGGGCGCGGCGGCCGGCCTGCTGTCGCCACTTCCCGGATGCATACCTTCAGGGTGATGTTGAGCAGGAGGTTGTTGAAGTCGTCCAGGATGTAGTGTTCGTTTTTGTCGGATGCACAGGACACCAGGTCGTAGGGCATGGGTCGCAGCGCCGACCGCGCGGTCTGCAGGAGCACGACCAGCAGCAGGCACCCGAGCGCCGCCCGCGATGGAGGGCCGCTGCAGCCGGACGTCATGGCCGCGGGAAAAGGGAGGGGGGGGGGCAGGCACAGAGGTCGGGCCGGGGCAGGGCGGTGAAAGGGGGAGTGTGCGACAAGGAAGACCCCCGGCCGGGGAGGTGACGCCAGCGCACAAGGTCAAGGGGCGAAAAAAAGCGGGGATGGGCAGCAAAGTGGGCTGGGCGAAAGTCGGGGGAGGGAGTGTGGGTGGAGACGGCGAGCCGGGTGCGCGCCGGGCGGACCCTGCCCACAATTGAATCGATTGTGGGCCGGCGCACCTCACGACCGCCGCCATGTGGCAGGCCCGGCCGCCGGGTCCGTCAGTCGCCCGGTGTCCTGGGTGTCCCCCCCCCGCCCCCCCCCCCCCATGCGTCATAAACACCCCCCACCAGATGTGTCCTTATTTGTGGGTACGACATCCGGCCGGGGCCGCCGCACACGATCCGGACGTGGCAGGCGTCCATGCGCCGCCCGCTCCCCTTGTCCTCCGGCCCCAAGCGCGCTGCCAGCCGGGACCTTCGCAACGGTCTAGCCCGGTCGTGGGCCAGGAGCGTATGTGCCAATGCAGGCCCTGGGCCGAGGGGGGGGGCCTGCCCAGCGGCGGGGCCCTCGGCGTCGGGGCCGACACATGCGAGCGGACATGCGCTCCCTCGGCGCGCCGGCGCCACATGTGTCATCCTCGCCCGGGGCTGCCTTGGGCCCGGGAGCCGGCGGCAGGCGAAGCCCCGCGAGCATCGGCAGCGGCCGAGCGCACGGCCAGCCGGCCGGATGGCAGGTGGTGCCACGCGCGACCAGGCGACCCCCCCCCCCCCCGCCGGCCCCCGCGAGGTGCGTGCGCGCGCGCGCGCGCGCCCAAGGAGCCAAGACCAGGGGGGCTCCTGCCCCCGCCGGCCCGGGGGGGGGGGGCCGCGGGGCGGGACGCGCCGGCGACCGAGGGCGGCCGAGGCACGCGCGCCCCGTCGCATCATTAATTTCCGCCAAGATCCCCGGGCGCCCTTGGCGCCGGGGGGCGGGGTGCCGCCTGGCGGGCCGGCGCCGGCGTCGACCCTCAGGCACTGGCGGTCCGGATGCGTCACTCCGCGTGGCCGACGGTCCTGGCCCGGGGGTCCGGGCATTGGGCATCCCCCCAGGTGGGTGTCGCGCGCGTCACGGCGCCGTCTGGATTGTGCGCAGCTCGGTGCGCCGGCGGGAGGGGGGGGGGGCAGGGGGCGAGCGCGGTGCGTGCCCCCACGATCTCCCATGGTGGGCCTTGCGGCGCCGGGCGCACCAAATGACTCGCCGGCCGGCCAGCGCCAGCGAGCCTCGACGCCACGGACGGGGAGGGCATCGCCCCCGGCGACCGGGCCCGGCCCGGGTGCGCGGAAGCCGCATGCTCCCGGGCCCGCCACTCGCCCCGGCCCCCCCCCCCCCCCCTGCCTGTGGATTGGTGTCGACCGCCTCTGCCTCTCCCGATCCGGGGAGCGCGCGCACGCACGGGCCCGGGGCGGAGGTGCCGGTGAGTGGAAAAAAAAGGCCCGGCACACATAATGTCTTCTCTCATATATTTCAAAATTATATGGCCCGCCGTGAGATGGGCGGCTGAAGCCCGCACACGCTCTTGCCCCACCGCCCATACGCAGTCGCCCCCTCGGCCCCGGCGGGGCCCCCGGGCAGGCTACTGGGGGGGGGCGGGCGGGCAGAGAGCGAGAGAGAGCGAGGCCTGGAGGGGAAAGGGGACAGGGCGGCTGGGGATGTATAGATGCAAGGACAGCCCGTGCGATGGAGGGGGGGGGGGCGCAGCCCGGGGGCGCGGGGCAAGTGACGGAGGCATGCGCAGGTAGCGTGGCCCCACGCCCGGGCGCCTCCCTCTCGGTGCCTCGGAGACCGGCGATGAGCAGACACGCCGTGGTCCGGGACGACGGCCGGGCGGCAGCTGGCTCCTCTAATGGACGTGACCATGGAGCTCTTGATGATAGGACTGGGGAATGGTGCGCTTGCGCGCTAGCTTGTAGGAGGGCCGCGGGGCGGGCATGGGCGGCACGCAGAAGGAAAAGGGCCTCGCCCGGCATCTGGCGAGGAGGGCGGCTCACACAGGGCAATCGGGGCTCACACCCCGGGCGGGAGTGTGCGGCAGGACCGGAGCAGCTGGACAGGAGCCCTGCGTCGGGGCCCGGGGGGCCGGAGGCCGAGCATGCGATCTCGCATCCGCCCGATCGGCCCCTCCCGCCCCGATCATCCTCTCTCTCTCTCTCGCGCTCTCTCTTTGCCTCTCTTTCGCGCGGCTCCTCTCCTGGCGCGCCCGTCTATATATATATATGGATAAGTGGGGGGCGTGATGGGGAAAAGGAGCCGCGCCGAGGATTAACAAGCCCCGCCCCGGCGCCTCGCTCCCACACCCACACCACCGGCGGGTGGAGAGTGGGGCGCCGACAAGCGGGCCGAGAGCAGGGGGGGGGACCGCAGGGCAGCGCGTGGGAGCGGAGAAGACGGCGGGCCGTCCCCCCCCCCCCCGACCGGGAGAGAAATCCAAGCCATGCCCGCCGGCCTGAGGGGGGGGGGGTGGGGGAACTCACGTGTGACAGTTTCCACCGCCATCCCCCGGGCGACTGGCCGCCATCAGGGGAAAGGCCCCGAAAGCGCGGGCACGGGTGCATGCTCTTTGTCTATGTGCGCGTGTGTGTGGGAATGCACGGGCATTTGCGAGTGTTAGGGCCGGGCAAATGCATGTGTCGCGGTGCCCGCAGGCATGGGGGGAGCACACAGAAGGGCGGCGGCGGGGGCAGGTTTGACTGGTTGCATGGTGACCCGCCACACCCCGTGACTCGGCCCCCCTCGCCGTGCGATGCGCCGCAATATGGCCGAGACTCGGGGGGGGGGCCCTTCGCGCCGGAGGGGGAGCCGCCGTGCCTTGCTCGCCTGCGCCTGCCCGGTCCCTCCTCGTCCTGCTCCCGACCAGCCCGCGCCCCTGAGAGTATGGGTGCGCGGTGTGCCCCCGGCTGGGCCGAGGCGAGCCAGTTGGGGGCCCACAACGCAACCATGGCTCCCTCACTCCCGTGACATGCGCATGCGCGCACAGGCCTCCACGTCTTAGTGCGCACACCCTGCGCCACGCGCATATGGGGAAGCAGAGACCGAGAGAGGGAGGCAAGGAGAGAGCGAGGATGGGGCGTACACAATCAGGCACTTTGGCCCTGACTTGCAGACCATAGGGGGGCGGGGGGGGAGGGGCATATGCGCACCGTTCCCGCCCTCGTAGCGCAGCCCCGGTGGCCTGTTGCGTCGCGGCGAGAACGAGAACGAGAACGGGCCCGGAGAAGAGTGAGCGAGCGGCGACACATGGTTCGCGGAGCGCGGCCACTGGGGGGTCGGTCCCCCTCGCCCCCTCGACTGCTGCTCTCGTGTGAGCAGGGCGAGGCGAGGGGCGCGGCAGGGCCACACAGCCCGTCTATCTGCCGATCACACCGACAGCCACGCGCCCACATTCTCCTTCTCCCCGGTCCTCCGCCCGCACTTGAGAGGCCCCACGGGGGGGGGGGGGGGACAGGACGGGGCCTGCTTCTCCAGGAAAAGCCCACAACCTGCAGGACGCGCGCTGGCGAGTGCCACCGGATGCACGCGGGCGACCCCCTTCTGGGTGTGTCGGTCGCCCCCCTTGCGGCCTTCCCCCCCCCCGCCCTCTTCGTCGGTGGTGACCACACGGCGAGGGCCTGCGCCTGCGCAGGCACAGCACGCCAGCACAAAGCTCCGGAAGGGGCCGGACGGGGGGGGGGGGGGGGGGGAGCGCGATCGACTGGGCGGCGGCGGTGGCGACGACGGCCCAGAGAGCGGCGCAACTACCACTGCTCGGCTGCATGGACGCGCGTGCGCGCACGTGTGCGGTAACTCAGTCAGTTAAACGGGCGACTGAGGGGTAAGCCGCGGGGGGGGAGGGCGAGCGCGAACGCGAGCGACGCGGGCAAGGTGGCCGGGCGGCCCTCGCACCAGGGAAATGCCCCTCCACCGGGTGTCCCCCCCCGCCCTCGAGGCCGAAGAGGTAGTGATGGAAGGCCGGGTCGTGAGCCCCGTCATCATCGGCGCCGGGGGCCCGGCTGACGCCGGCGTCAAGAAGACCCCCGCCACCGAGGAAGTCCGCCACGGCGGCCACACCTCCGCCGGGGGTGCCGGGCTGCCGGGGCACCGGCGTGAGGCCCTCAAGGGCGCCGGAGCTCTTGGCTGCCGGCCCGGCATCCATCGGGCAGCCTCCGGTCCGGTGAACGGCCACTCCCTGTTGCTGGTGGGGGTGGGGGTGCTGGCGCAGGGGGGCATCTGCCGCCTGGTGGGAATAGGCACAGGGTGGGGCCCGGGCAAGGTGGCGGCCATCGGCGGCCGGCTGCTGGGCCACGTGCGCCGGCGGGTGCCGAAGTTGCCGGGGCTGCTGCTGCTGCTGCATGCGCTGCTGAGCTGGCTGAGGGGCGCACTCTTCGGTGGTGGCATCACCGGCGTCGGCGCCCGTGCCAAGGTGGGCACTTGCCCCTCCCGAGCCGGGGCGCAGCTGAAGGGCGTCGGGGCCATGCGGCGAGGCGGCGTGCGCCCCGGTAGGCGGGGTCCCGGCACGGTGCGAAGCACTGGGCGCCGTGTGGAAGTCCCCTCCGCCGGCTGGCGTGTCGGCCCCATAGCCGGGCGAGTGGTGTGACGGGCGGTGCGGCGGGTGCAGGAGGCGGGAGTGCGAGTGCCCGCCCAGCAGCAGGGACCCGGCGCCATTGGCCAGGCCTAGGCCGGGGTCCGTGGCGCCGGCCATGCCGGGCCCCGGCCCGCCGACAAACGACGGCAGGTAGGTCCCGGGATCGGCATCGGCCGCGGCCGAGCCAGCATCAAGGACGAAGGCGTAGTGTGCGGCCGGCCGGCCGGCCGCGCTCGAGGGCAGGCAGCGCTCCAGGCCCCCGGGGACATGGTCATTGGCCGACGCGGTGTCGTGGCCTGGATGGTGCATGGCCACGCGCCCACACGCACATGCGCACACCCCCCATCCCCCAAGGCAGCAGGTCGGGTTGGAGACAGGGGTTAGGCTCCACGGCGGACGGGCTAGAAGGATCAGGAGCGGGGGGGGGGGGGGGGGGGGGGGGGGACGAGGCGGGGGCCCGCTCAAAAACAGGAGCCCCCCCATGCCGGGCGGGGGCGGCAACGCACCAGATGCCGGGGCAGCAGCACTGGTGGTGGCCGAGGAGGCGGAGGCGCCGCCGGAGGCGGAGGCCGAAGGGGTGATCGGCGGAGACGAGGACGCGGTGGCCGCCGGGTCGCCCGCACTCGGCAGGCAGCCCCCCTCGTCATCGGGCCCGGCGCCGCCGCCCATGAAGAAGAAGGCGTCGCCGGCCATCCAGCTCCGGTCGTCCGGCCCGGCCAGCCCACCGGACAGGTGCTCCTCGCCGAGGGGGCTGCCGCCGGGGCCCCCCCCGTTGCCGGCCACCGACCCGAGCATCTGGCACCGGGGGGGGTGCTCCTCGACCGGGGTCGCGGCGTTGCTGGCCGAGTGGTGGGCCATCATGCCGGCGGTGTGGGGGTGGCCCGGCGGCGGCGGCGGCATGCCGGCCGGCCGGCCGCCGACATGCGGCGCGCCCCCCGCCACACCGTGTCCCAGGGATCCCCCATGGTCGCCGGGGCCTTCTCCCCACACGGCCGACTCCGGCCCGACCAAGGTGGCCGACAGGCCGGCATGGCCACGATGGTGGAAGTCCCCCGCCAGCCCGTCGAGGGCGAGGGCCAGCCCCGGCGCCGGGGGCCGGCCGGCGTCGGCACCCGGGGCCCCGGTGCTGACGAAGCCGCCTGCCCCCGTGCCAACGGCGTCGGCGCACTCCAGCCGGCCGGTCGGGCAGCTGGATGGCACATCGCTCGCACAGCCGGGCCCCACAGTGGCCATGCCCTCCAGCGGGGGGGTGTCGTCGCCGATGTCGGAGGAGGCCGGCGGCTGGGCCTGCTGCTGCTGCTGCTGCTGCTGCTGTTGCTGCTGCTGGGCGGCTTGCATCGGGGGCGGCAGGTCGCCGGGAGCCGCCGCCGCCGCCGCCGCCGCCGCCGCCGCCGCCGAGCCCGGGCCCTTGGCCATCACTGTCGGCCCGGGCCCGGCACTGACGGGGGTCAGGGCAAAGTGCGCGGCATGGCCGCCGGCGGTGCTCGGCCGCAGGGGGGCCGACACCCGCAGGATGGTGGTGCTGATTTCCTCCTCGCCCGGGCCGACCGGGAGGATGGTGCCTCCCGGGCCGACGGCGCCCCCGGCCGCTTGGATGATGGTGCTGTCGCTCTGGGGCGAGAGGATGTGCGTCGGGCAGCCGGCCAGCTCGGCCGGATGGTCGTGCCCGGGCCCGGTGGCGCCGGCGCCGACGGCCACCGGCTGAAGGAGGACCCCCTGCCCGGCCGAGCTGCCGGCAGCACCCGGCACCGACACCAGCAGGTGCGGCAGGAAGGGCGGCGTATGCAGCGACCCGCCCCCCTGATCGCCGGCCGACACCGGCGAGTGCTCCTCATTCGGCGAGGGGGTCACCAGCTCCAGGGCGCTGCTGAATTGCTCGCGACCGATGGCCGCACCCCCGACGAGCGGCGGCAAGTCCTTCCATGGCTGCTGCTGCTGGTGCTGCTGCTTGGCCCGGGCCCCGGTGGCTGCGGACGGGATCTCCGGCCTCGGTGGAGGTCTGGCCCGGTGGGCCAGCGGCTGCTGGAGGTGCCCGACGGCCGGCATGCCGGCCGCCAGGTGGCCGCCCGGCCCCAGCCCCTGCGCGGTCAGGAGCACATGGCCGTGCGGCGGGTGGTGCCCCGCCGCCGCCGCCGCCGCCGCCGCCGGGTGAAGCATCGGCCCCGGGCCCGGGAGGTGGTGCTGGTGCTGGAGGTAGTGCTGGCCATGGGCCTGGGCAGCGGGGTGTTGCGCGTGCGCGTGCGCGTGCGCGTGCCCCTGGCCATGTCCATGCGCATGGCTCGGGTGGATGTGCCCATGATGATGATGCGGCAGCCCGGCCCCCAGGCCGGCCAGGTGCAGTGACTGCTGCTCCAGCTCGCCCTCGCCCCCGACATGCGGCGTGGCCGTCGGCGTCGGGAAGCTGAAGAGGTCCCCGGGGCCGGGCCCGGGCCCGGCGCCCGGGGTCAGAGGGCTCAGCCGGTCGGACGAGGCGCTGGTCGAGAGAAGGCCACCGGCCAGCGGCAGGGCCAGGTGCCCGGGCACAAGCCCACCCCCATGTCGAGCTGCATACTCCTCGGCCGGGTGCCAGACGGCCGTGTCGGCGTTGGCCCGGTCCCCGAGCCCGGCCGGCCCGCCGGCCGCCGGGGCATCCAGGTAGAAGAAGTCCCCGGGGCCGGCTTGGTGGTCGGCCGCCGGGTCGTAGGAACTGCCGCTGGCCTGCGGCTGGTGGTGCTGTTGAACGGCCGAGGCGCTGAGGCCCGGGTGACCGCCGAAGTCCCCGGCGTCGGCAGCATAGCCCTGATGCGGCTGCAGCTGGTGCTGCTGCTGCTGCTGCTGCTGCTGCTGCTGCTGCTGCTGCTGGGCCTGGAGGTGCTGGTGCTCCGGCGCGCGGATGTGGTACATGCGTTGTGGCGGGGCGTCTGCCTCGGCCGTGGTCAAGACATCCGCCGGGCCGCCAGACAAGAAGCCGGTATCTCCGAAGGAGACGGCCTCCTCACCGGCATGCAGGTGGCCCGAGTACTGAAGCCCCGGGTGGTGCACAGGCTGTCCCTGCTGCGACTGCTGCTGCGACTGCTGTTGTTGCTGGTGCTGCTGCTGCTGCTGCTGCGGCGGCGGCGGCGGCGGCGGCTGCTGGTGGTGATGGTGGTGGTGATGGTGGTGCTCTCGCTGCTGCGGCTGCTGGGACCGAGCAGCAGCATGACCGCCGTTGGACAACCCGGGCCCCGGGCCGTTGGCGAAGGCCCCGGCGTAAGAGTGGCCCGGGTGTGAGGGGAGAAGCTGCTGCGGCTGCGGCTGCGGCTGCGGCTGCGGCTGCGGCTGCTGCGGCTGCTGCGGGAAGCCCAAGGACGCGCTGCCGGAGCCGGCGGCCATGGACGCGGCCACCGTGGATGTGGAGGACGCGGCGGCCGCCGCGGCCGCGGCCGCCGCCGCCGCAGCCATGCCGATCCCCGGCAGCGAGCCAATGTACTTGTTCAAGGACCCCAGGTACGAGGAGGACAAGTGGTTGAGGTAGCTGCCGGCCGGGCCGCCGGCCGGGCCGCCGGGGCCCACCGAGCCGGCCGGGCCGCCCCCGGCCCCGGGCCCGGCCCCCACCTCGGCCAGCTTGCCCAGGGTGTGGCTGCTGTACATGTCGGCCAGGGCCGCCAGGCCGGAGTTGGTGGACAGGAACCCGGCCCCGACATGCGGCACGCCGCCGGCCCCGCGTGCACACGACAGGATGGCATTGTTGGAAATAATTTGGGCGGAGGAGGCCCGCCGGCGCTTCTTGATGGTGTTCTGCCGCATGGTGACCGGCCGGTCGCAGCCCTTCAGCCGCCGGTACAAGCCGCACGCATTGCAAATGTACCTCCCTTGGCCATCGCGCCGCCAGAGGGAGGTCACCGAGGTGTTGCAGTTGTGGCAGCTGCGCTCGGCCTTCGGCGTGTCGCGCATGGAGCCGCCGTGCGCCGGACCGGTGGCCGCCAAGCCGCCGGGCCCGGGGTCCCCGTCGTCGGGATTACCGGCCAGCTGGCCGCCGCCGGCGGCCACGCCCAGGCCGGCCATTTCGTCGTCCATATGTCCGCCCCCGACCAGGGCCCCATCGGCGTAGGCCACGTTGGCCATGCTGTAGACACTGGAGCCTGGGGGTCATGCCAACAGCGGGTCAGTGGGCCGTGTGCGGCCACGGGCATGCATGTGCATGCGCAGGTGGCGGTGGGATCTCTGGCCCGGCGGACCACGGGTCCGCCCCGGCCCCCGGTCCTGCGGGCTAATGCCCCGACAGCCGGCTCCAGGGGCGGGCGCGCGTGCGTGCGGGCGTGCGTGCGGGTGGGCGGGCATACATGCGTGTGCGTGTGCGTGTGTGTGTGTGTGTGTGTACATGTGCGTACGCGCATATGTGTGTGGGGGGGGTGGGCGGGCAGAAGTGGGAGCTGGCAAACGCACTGGGGGTTCCGCTCGCCCCGGGGTCAATCGGCCGCCAGACTTGCAGCTGGTTTGGGGCCTCCTCTTTCATGGAGAAGGCGTCGGCCATGGCCATGGTTCAGGCGGGGGAAGGGCAGGAAGGGGTATTGGCTGGTGGTGACACCGAGGCAAGGCGCGTGTGCGGTCGCGCGCGGGCCGGTGCAAGAACGCGCTCAGAGCCTGGGGCAGTGGCGGCCACCCGGCCGTGGCGGACCCCCCGCAGGATGCCGGCGGCCAGTGTGTGTTAGGGCATGGCGCGGAGGCGGCGTGGGATCGTGCGGGCACGCCAGGTGCTCGGATGTGTGTGCGCGCGCGTGTGTGCGTGCGTGTGTGTGTGTGTGCGTGTGTGTGTGTGCGTGTCTCTGTGCCCTGTGGCACGTACTCTGTGCGGCAGGCGGGCTAGGGGAAGAGGCCGGTGGGGGGGATGGCGGTGATCGGGCAAGGCAGGCGATGGGCCAGCTTCGAGCCTGTCGGTCCGTGGCTTGGGCACTGGGGCTGCGTGTGGCCGGCGGCAGCGGGGCATGGCAGGGGGCGATGGTGAGTTGCTCTCTGGATGGGCTGGGGC
>NW_009242974.1:464156-465341 GCF_000388065.1 Fonticula alba
GGTGGGGGGGATGGCGGTGATCGGGCAAGGCAGGCGATGGGCCAGCTTCGAGCCTGTCGGTCCGTGGCTTGGGCACTGGGGCTGCGTGTGGCCGGCGGCAGCGGGGCATGGCAGGGGGCGATGGTGAGTTGCTCTCTGGATGGGCTGGGGCTGAGGGGGTGACCGGGGGAAGGGGAGGGGGGGGGGGGGGGGGCAACAGCCCCTAGGATGTGGCCCATGACCGGACCAGACCCGTGTGCCATGCTTGCGTGCGTGCATGCGAGCAGGGCACACCATGCCAGGCCGGCGGAGCGACAGGGGCGAGGAGACACTGGCCGGCCGGCCGGCCGGCCGTCTCCCGGCCGGCTGAGGCA
The DNA here is from genome assembly GCF_000388065.1 of Fonticula alba. Taxonomy (NCBI): domain Eukaryota; order Rotosphaerida; family Fonticulaceae; genus Fonticula; species Fonticula alba. The sequence goes on from NW_009242974.1 coordinate 464,510, forward strand.
GACGTACATGCGGCTGGCCGGGGCAATGCGCCGGCCCGGGATGGTGCGTCAGAGACCGGGCTTCTGCGCGGCGATCAGGGCCTTCCCTCTCTCGCTCGGTCTTCTTGGCCGGTGGCAGGAGCACACGCTCACACCGAGGCGCGGAACAGGGGGGTCCCCGGGCGGAGGGCGCACTGGGCGAGGGGGCGCAAGCGGAGCGCTGCGCAAGCGGAGATGTGCCAGGGCGCGCGCACACGCGAGGGCGCAACACGGACGCAGGCAGAGAAGGCCAAGGTGGCGTGGCGAGGAAGGCGGTGGGAGCGGGCGCGGGAGCGAGCACGAGGGAGAGGCAGGCGCGAGGGGGCGGGGTGGGAGGGAGCGGGGGTCTGTTGCCGCGCCCAATCGAGTGCCGGGGGAGGGCCAAGTGGCCGAAAAGTTGGGCCCCGTCCGCGGGGGCCCCGGGCGGGCCACGAGCACCAAAAGATCCGAGCACCTCACCCCGCCACGGGCAGTGGAGCCGGCTCGTGGCCGAAGCGTGCACACGGGCGCCCCGCCCCCCTCCCCCCCCCCTCTGGCGCACCCGCGGGTCGGGCCCGGGGGTGGGGCGGAGGGGGCGATCCTCGGGTGCCAGGCGTGCAAGCCCACGCCGCAGGTCGCACTCCATCCGGCAAGCAGGCGACCCGAGGGCCACAGGGGCCGGGACCAGCGGACAACAAGGCGCCACCATGCACAAGCTCGCCCGCGGCTCGGGCCCCGCCCCTCGAAGGCCGAGGTGCTCGTGCGCCTGGTGCGAGACCGGGGACAGAGGGCATGGCCTGCCTCACTCCCCCCCCCCCCCCCCCCCCCCCCCCCC
>NW_009242974.1:466097-466696 GCF_000388065.1 Fonticula alba
GGGGAGAGGGGGCGGGGAACATCGAGGGTCACGCGGGGACCGCAGGGACTCCCGAGTCGCCGGCCGCCGGTGGTCCTGCACTTTGTGCGGGAGTGAGCGCCCGACGCACAAGATGGCCGGCCGCTCCGGCGACTCCACCAACCGTGACAACACAAACGGCCCCGCAGCCGCCACATCTCTGCCCACGCCTCCCCGTGCGCACAGGGCCTTGCCTCCTTTGCTCGTGCCAATTCCCAGCGGGCGCACGCGGAACGGCCCACGAGCGCCCCCCCCCCCTTCCGGGTCCCCCTTTTCCTGTCTCTTGCGGCCTGGACCCACGGAGAGACGCCAAAGGGGGGGGGGGGGGGGGGGTGGCGGGAGGTCGGGCCACGAAAGTCCACCGATCGACCATGCCTGTCCTGCTCTGGTGTGTCTTTCCTCCTTTCCGGATCTCCCTGTTATGAGACATGCCTAGGCCCGGGTCCTCCATATGTGTCAGCCAGCCATAGACACACACACACGCACACACACACACACACACACACCGCCAGACGGCGGCGGGCCCGGTCGACCGGGCTTTCTCGAGCTCTGTGCCCTGTGGCACGTACTCTGTGCGGCAG
>NW_009242974.1:470297-471086 GCF_000388065.1 Fonticula alba
CCCGCCCCGGGGGGAGGGAGGCGGAGGTGGAGACCCGAAAGTCCGCCATCCTCGCGGCGCCCAGCCCCATTTGCACCCTGGGCCACTGCATGGGGAGACTGTCGGATGGGGCCGGGGAGCAGCCCGGCGGAGGTCGCGTGCGCTTGTGTGTGTGCGCGCGCGCGCGCGCTTGCCACCCCCTCCGCCGCCGTATTTCACGCCCCGCCGGGGCGGGACGGGGTTCGGGCGAGCCTTCCCGGCCGGGTGTTGCCCCCCGGACGACGCTGGGCCCTTCTCATCCCCCGCACGCCGGCGGGCCGGAGCCGGGCGTCCCGAAAAACACCTCTCATCACATGCCGCGCCGGCACGCCTTCGGCCAGGCGGCGGTGCAGAATTTCCAAGCACCCGGCAGTTGGCAGTCGCTTTGCCAGGCCGCCCGGCATTGCTCCCTCCCCATGTCCTCAAGGCGGGCCCCGGCCACGGGCGCGCTCGCCCGAGAAACCCAGCCCGGCGGATCTAACCCTGTGGGAGGGGGGGGGTGAGGCCCAGGCGGGAGCGGGTGGCCGGACGACGGCACAAAAAAAAACGAAAGAAGGAGAAGGCTCACGACTTCAACCATGCGGGAAAGCCCTCTTGGGGGGGAACGTCGCGGGGCAGCGGGCGGGGGAAGGGGGAAGGGGGGAGGGCTGGCCTTTTTTTTCTCCCGAGTCCTGCCCTATCAACTTGAGGCAGGCCCCTCCAAGAGGGATATCTGCCTCGCAAGCGTCCTCGCATGGTCCCTGTCCGCCCCCCCGGGGGGGGGGGGGGGGG
>NW_009242974.1:471366-478185 GCF_000388065.1 Fonticula alba
GGGGGGGGGGGGGGGGGGGCAGGAGGCCGAGAGCACCACGGATGGCCGAACCAAAATATCTCGAGCTCTCCCGCGACAGAGGAAAATTCGCCTCCCAGCACCTGTCCCACCTCGGGGCGTCATGGCGGAAGGACCCATTCATGCATGAGGAGGCAGCAGAGCAAACAAGGAGGAACGACGCCAGGCATCCCGGGGCGGCATGCCTTCAGGTCAGTCTCTCGCCCGCCCCTACCCACACAGACATAGATACACATACACATACACACACACAGACACACACACAGACACACACATGCATTCAGGCGAGCGAGGTCTTAGGTGCGCACTTGCCTCGCTTCGGAATTTTGAGGGATTTTCGACGGACAAGGGGGCGCGATAGGCAGCCGTGGGGAGGCTGGTGGATTTTCTGGCCGTCCGTCCCTCGGGCACCAGTGCTACCCCCGCGCCCCCCTGGACTGGGCCGGAGGGGGGGGCCTCAGAGGGCCACGGAGGCCTGGACAAGCAGCAGCCCTATCTTCTTGTCCCCGCCCAGGCCCGGGAGTCCCCCGGCCGCCAGCCAGTCTCCCTCCCGGGGTACGGCCAAAGCATCCGCCGAAACCCCCCACAATTGTCCGGAAACCCCACAATGCCAAACTCATGGGCACATGACCCGTCATGCGGGCGTGATACCCATGCGCCATGGAGCGCGCGTCCGGCCCAAATCCAAACGTGGGCGCCCGGGCGCGCGATCGCCCGCCGCTCTGCCCACGCTCGGCCCGGGCAGCCGGCACACAACAGCCGCCCCCTGCCGCCGGGGGAGCTCCGCCCTCGGGCCGGGGCGGTGGCACGTCCCGCCCCCAAGCCAGGCCGGCGATGGAGGCAGGGAGAAGGGAGCACGCCACCGGCCCACGGCCACAGCGGGGATCACACATCCCTCCAGGGGAGGGGACTCAAGACGATCTCGCCCCCCTCCCGGTGCGCCCCGCCACCTGGCCAGCTGTCTTCCCTCCCACCACCGCCACCGCCACCGCCACCGCCACCGCAGAATCCCCGCTCGCACCTACTCAGCCGGATTTGCTCGCCACACCCATCGCGCCCGGTGAACCGCTGAGGCCCCTCTTTTTTTTTCTCCCCCCCCCCCTCCCCCTGGTCAGCTCCGATCCGCCGGGTCACCTGTCTCTCGGGCCCCTCTCTTCAACCATGGCCGAGCTGTGGGACTACCTCGTCGGCAAAATCAAAAATGGGATGAACGAAATGGGCTTGCACGTCTCGCGGAGGGATTTCCCGGCCCGCTTGGTCCCCTCATATCCCCCGGCCCCGGTGCCGCCTGGCGAGCCGCTGGCCATCCCCACCATCCGTGAAACCACCACCAACTGCTGGTCCTTCATCAAGATTTCTTCATGTGCGTGCCTTGTGCCTGTCCCCCCCCCCCCTGCCTGCTGCTCACCTCGCCTGCGCCCTCGGTCTCCCTCCCTCTCTGCCTGCCTCGCTCGCCGCTTCTCTGCCCATGTCCACATGCACATGTGCCCATGCACCTGGCCTCCGCAGTCATTCTTGCCTTGGGGTCCTACCCGTTGAGTCTGGCCATCACCGATGCCATCTATGGCGAGCGGTACACCTGGCGGCGGCGGAACATCACTTTCCTGGCCCTGGCCATCCCGCTGGCCCTGGCCAACGCCGTGTATATTCGAAACACCCACTTGAGCTGCATGCCGCACAACTACTACCGTGGAACATACTTCCACTACAACCCGACCCATTTGCCGGATGACAATCATATCCCACGCTGAGGCGGCGCGCGAGCCCGACGGCAGCCAGCCCCGACGCTTGGCCGGCGGCTCCTGTCCCCCCCCCCCCCCCCCCCCCCCCCCCCCCCCTGCATGTGGACATTGTGACCTGGGTGCCATACACGGCCAAATGCACAAACGCATGCATATATGTACATGAAAAATAGACCCTCGGCAGGGGGACAGCCAAGAGAGAGAGAGAGAGAGAGAGAGGTGTTTGACCTAGCCAGAGCGGAAAAAGGCATCGTCCAGCACCAGCAAGTGGCGCAGAGTGGGCCGTCCATGCGGGCAGTTCCACGGGTGCACCAGCTCCGCCAGGTTGTGGACCACCTGCGCAAGACGATGCCAAGTTAGAAGAGGGCAACAGTGGCGCGGAGGGGGGGGGAGGGGCACGGAGGAGCGCGACCGCCCGGGTGTCAGGACGCACCTTGGTCATCTCCTTCTTGGAGAGGGCTCGCCCGATCATGATGCTCTGCCGGCAGGCCTGCGTGGCGAAGGCCCGCCGAGCGCGACCGCTGCACAAGGCCTCCAAATCCACGCTGGCAGGGTCCTCCTCTTCCAGCTCCCCGGTAGGCGGCCGCCAGTCCGGCACGGACCACCGGGCGGCCGGGTTCGAATTGGACCCGGACGCCGCTGTCACGCGGGTCCCGGCGAAAAACCCGGACGCCATGTCATCCTCCGGGTCCAGGCCATCCAGGACCAGCGGCAGGGGGGCCAGGTACGACGTGTCCTCCGGCGTGCCGGCCCCGGCGGCCTCCTCAGTGGCTGCGCCATTTGAGGCGGCCGCGCCAGCATCTTGGCTCAGCGACGATGCCCGATGGCTGCGCGACATGTTGGCGATCCCGCCGGTCGAGAAGATGGACAGCTGCCGGAGCAGGTCATCCAGGTCATCCACACCGAGGACTTGCCCGCGAGCCAGGACCGGCTGGCCGGTCAGCCGGACGCTCTCAACATCAGCCGGCTCGGAGGCGTCCCCCTCCGGGGCCAGCTGGAAGGAAAAGGTGAACCCATTGCGTCGGAAGACTGTCGAAGCGTGCTGGTAACAGAGCTGCCGTTCAATGGCGTCCAAATGCTCGAGGGGGCGTGGGCTATTGGGTGGACGCGACAGAGGGAGGGAGGGAGAGGGAGGGAGAGGGATGGGAGAGGGATGGGAGAGGGAGAGGTAGACGCACAGACGGACACACAGACGGACACACAGGCAGACAGGCAGACAGACAGACAGACAGACAGACACACAGACAGACACACAGACAGACACACAGACAGACAGACAGACAGACAGACAGACGGATAGACGGACAGAGGGAGGGAGAGAGAGGCTGGGTCAGGGTGCGGATAACGGGGGTGGACGAGGGGGGAAACTTCGGCAGGGAAACCGAGAAAAGGGATGCCCTCGGCAGGAGGAGAGCCACGCACACAACCAGCGGCTGCGGCGTGAGGCGCGTCTCGCGGCGGATGCGCTCGTAGTTGAACTTCTCATCGGCCGCATGCTGGTCAATGATGAACAGGTCGCCGAAGGCCTGGAGCTTGGAGGCCCCATTTGCTGAGGGCCTATTCGGCTGGCCTTCGGCCCCTCCCACCTCGGCCTCGGCCCGTGGCAGAAACGCAATGATGAAGCCATTGTTGAACTGGCCAAGGACGCGCATCCGGCGGAAATCCGCCTGCCGGAGGGTCCGCTCGCGGCGGCTGGTGACGCCGGTGGCCCCGGCATCGAGACGGACTTCCCCGGCCTGGGGGTCGACATGGGTCGACGCAGCGACAGGTGCGCGCGTGGCTCCGGCCGCCCCAGCACCATGCGTGTAGACGCTGTCATAGTGGAAGGCGCCGGCATCGGTGCTGGGCGCGCCCGAGCCCGACGCAAGTCCCGCCAGCCGCCGGGACATCGAGCCCAGGTCCACGCGGACCCTGGCCACCGGTTGATCTGATGGCCTGGCCGAGAAGGCCGACCGTAGTGGACCTGTCGAGCTGCCACTCGGAGGAGTGCTGTAAGACGAGCGGGCCAGGTGGTCAGAGGCGGGGGGGGGGGGGGGGGGGGGGGGGGTTCAACAAAAAAAACACGGCGGAGGGATTGGCGGGGAAGGAGAGTCGCGAGACATACTGCACGGGCAAGGTGACGCTTGGCATGTCGGAAGTACATGAGGAAGGGACCGGAGAACCGGGGGTCGTCACGCTCGCCGTCCGGCCGAGTGGGCCGCCTGGCGCACCGAGCCCAATGCCAAGCAGCGCCTCGACCGGCTGCTGTGGCTCCGGCTCCGACTCCGGCTCCGACATACTCCCAGACCCCTCCCCCGAGGAGGGCATGGTGGCCGGCCCAACGCGTGGGCGCTTCGGATGCGAGCCGGGGTCCGACGGGCCCGGGCTGGCCGGACGGACCGGGCGCCGGGCCGACTCGGACTCCCCGCCGGCGGGATCGTCGTCCGGGCAACAGCCGGCACTTGGGGGCGGCTCCCGAACCGGCGCAGATAGAACCCAGCTGACGGCCTCGGGCACCGGCAGATCCGCGGCCTCGGGCGAACCCCGGGCCTCGGGCTCCGGGCGGGCGTCCCGACCGGTGGAAGGCCCCGCCCGGCCAATCGGCTCCAAGGGCGCTCGGGCGGCGCTCGGGGGCGCTGCCCGAGCCGGCGCCATGGCAAAAGTCAACACGGTGCCATCATCCAGATGTGTCTCCTGGTGAATGATCTCCGCTGGTGGCGAGCCCATCCGGCCAGGGGCCGGGACTGTGGCCTCGACATCCATCGGCTCCTCGTGGCTGGCATGTGACGAGAGGCGGGCCTCCCGCTCTTCGTCATACGTGGCAAGCAGCTGCCCCGCTGGATGCTGCTGCGGCTCCGCCTTCGGCTGCGGCTCCGCCTCGGTGAGCCAGGCTTGCGTGGTTGCAATGCTGGGGCGCGTGGGAGACCCCCTGAAAGGGAGACCCGCCTCGGTCTTGGGCTCGAGCATGGCTGACGATGCATTGGTCGCCTGCATGAACTGCGACAGCGGCAGCGGCTCATTGACCGTGTACGTGCGTCGCGAGGCCGACAGCGCCTGCTCGAGGTATTCCTACGGCGCACGAACAGGGCAAAGGGAGACACGTGTCAGCACTGGCAGGCGGTGCGGCGGGTGGCAGGCAAGCCCGGGCCAGGGCCGGCAACACACCTTGAAGGTCGATACGATGACCGCCTCGCGGCGGAGGAGCACGGTGCGCTTGTCCGGCGAAACATTGATGTCCACCTCGCGGCCAAGCGCGGCCGGCTCAATCAGCAGCATGGCCCCGAGGAAGGGGACCGCCGTGGCCCGGGAGGCATTGGCGGCCGAGGTCATCGAGGCAGTTCGGTAGGCCTCGGTGGCGGCGCGCGTCATGCTCGAGAGGTCAATCAGGCGCTGGTTCAGGGAGATATGCTGCCGCGGGTCGACGCTGGGGGACGTGGTGGTGGAGACAGTGCCCCCGCCGGCGGCCAGCATGCCGGACACCGACACCGCCGGGGGATTCGGCGTGGAGATCAGCCCGATGACGGTGATGCTGGGGGGGGAAGGGGAGCGGGGGGGGGGGGGGGGCGGGAAAGGGGACAGCGGCCGGAGAGGAACGCCCAGACGTGTGGGATGGTGGTCAGAGCCGCGGGGCGGAGGCAGCACCCCGGAGGAGGAGGTGACGTACGTGTGCCCGTCGCTCGGGATGTCGATGGTGAATTGCTCCAGGGCGTCGGCAAAGCGGCCGCCGTACACCCCCGTCACGGCGGCGTGGATGCTCCGCAGGAGTTGGGCCCGGTCGGCGGTGGCAGTGGGGAGGTCGGGCGCCGGGCCGCCGGCCGCCGCGGCCGCCGTCGCCCGGCGCCCCGCCCCGCTGGTGGCGAAGATCAACTCGGTCTTGGCTCGCTGGCCCGAGGTGGTCAGGATGTGCGTCAGCCGGACGGCCAGCTGCGGGCAGCTGACGCAAGCCATGGCCCGGATCATGGCCACCGCGCGGTTGTAATTCCGCAGCCGGCAGCGCACGGCCTCCCGATGGCGGACCGGCTGGTTCTTGAAGAGGCTTCGCACGGTGACCGTCGTGCCGAACTGTCATCCCCGGCTGTCAGGACTGGGGCGCTGGGAAGGGAGGGGGGGGGGGGGGGGCGAAAAGAGGACGCACATCTCGGCCGGACGGGACAACCGACTGGGCCTCGCCATGGGAGTCGTAGACCGCCGAAAAGGCGGGCACCGCACCGGCCGCCGGGGTCCGCTGTCGCGAGGTGATTGACAGCTCGCCGAGGAAGGCCAGCGCATTGAGCGCCTCCCCGCGGAAGCCAAAGCTGGCCACCTGCACCGCCGTCGAGGCGGGCGATCCGGAGGTCAGTCACGAGGATGGAGCGGGGGAGAGAGAGAGAGAGAGAGAGAGAGAGAGAGAGAGAGAGAGAGAGTAGGGAGCAGGGAGCAGGGAGCAATGGCCCGCCCGGTGTACGCATGCGCATTGGGAAACGCAGGACACGCACATTGGCCACATCCTCGAAGGAGCTGATCTTGGAGGTCCAGTATTTTTTGGCTGCGCCACGGGCGTCAGTGGACACGAAACGAAGGGCGACCTGGCGCTGCCAAGGTGCCACCGGTGACTGTGCTGGCGAGCTGGGAGGGCGGAGGGCGGAGGGCGGAGGGCGGGCGAGGAAGATGGGCCGCACCGATGTCTCGCAGAGACGTTTCATCAAGGCCGTGGCCATCGTCGGCCACCTCGATTGAGGTAAGGCCGTGGTCGCGCAGGGTGATGTCTACGCGGGGCATTGGGGCCGGCAGTTAGATTGGCGGCAGGGGCGCCAGTGGGACCCACGCACGCGGGGAAGGAAGAGCACGTACCAAGCTTGGTGGCCCCGGCATCGATGGCATTCTCGATGAGCTCCTTGAGGGTGGCCGAGAGGTCCACGACAACCTGCGAGGCACACAGGCGCCGGGCACTTGTCGGGTCCAGCGGGCGGATGCCCGGCGTGGCGGCCATGGCGATCCTCGGTGGATGCAGAAGGGTACGCGAAAGGGGGAAAGGGCGACAGGCCGGCTGGGAAGAGGCCGGGGGGCGGGAAGAGGGGCAGCAGCAAGAACGCCGGCGGGG
>NW_009242974.1:478380-482538 GCF_000388065.1 Fonticula alba
GGGGGGGGGGGGGGGGGGGGGGGGGGGGGGGGAGCCCACGCGTGTGAGCCCCTGCGCCGCGACCGGCCCCCGATCCGGTGCCGGGAGGCCAGATCCCGCATTCACCCACAGTCAGGGGGCCCTCCCGCCCCCCAATCGGCCTTGCGCGCGCGCACACACACGCACACACGCACACACGCACACACGCACTCTCATGCCGGCCCTCGACTCGGGCTGACTCCCGACCCTCCCTGCCGCCCTGAGGAGACGTGCGTCACTGCCCCCCTCGGGCAAGCCAGCGGGCGGCACCGGGCCACCCCGGCGCCGATCGCCGTGCCTCCGCCGGTGCGCACACGCGCGGGCACACATAAATGGCCCGGCGGAGAATCCCCCTCCGCTGGCCGGCGGAGCGCGCCAGAAGATTGCGTGTCAAGCACCCCTCCCCCCTGATATCTGCCTGCTTCTCCCCCCTCCTCTACCCCTTGCCCTTGTGAGTACTTCTCCACTTGCTGCCCTCCCCCGCCCCCCCCCCCTTCCCTCCTGAGGGGCGCCCTCCACGCAGCGTCCACCCTTCCGCTAACCAGTCCCTCCGCTGCCCTCCCCCCGCGCTTGCCCCGGGACCGCTTGACGCCAGCACCATGCTCGGTCGCACGCTGCCTATGGCCCGCTTTGCCTCTGCGCGCGCCGCCGCCGGCCGCGCGGTTGCCCTGCGCGCTTCGGCCATTCACTCGCCCGCGGCCCTGGCCGCGGATGCTGACCGTCGCCAGAACCACACCGCTCAGGCCGCCCCGCTGGTGGCCAGCCGCTTCCCCCTGGCGCGCGCCTTCTCCACCGAGGCCACCCCGGCGGCTGAGACCGCCAAGCCGGCGTCCACCGTTCGCCGGCAGTTCCAGGCCGAGACCGCCAAGCTGCTGGACATCGTGGCCAACTCGCTGTACTCCGAGAAGGAGGTTTTCGTTCGGGAGATCATCTCCAACGCGTCGGATGCGCTGGAGAAGGTACGCGCCTTGGATCGCCGCTGCCGCTGCCCCCTGCCCCTCTCCCTCCCCCCCCCCCCCCTCCCCACGTAGACCCCATTCTCTGACCCGTCCATGGCGCCGCACCCCTGTGTGCCCACAGCTCCGCCACATGCAGCTGACTGATGCCTCGCTCGGCGGCGAGGGTCCCCTGTCCATCGCCATCACCACCGACGAGGAGGCCAACACCATTACCTTCACCGTGCGTCACCGTGCATGCACTCCCATTCGCGCGCCTGGCACCTCCCGCGCACGGGACTCACACCTGCTCCCCCACCTGCCCCCTCACCTGCTCCCGCGGAACTGGGGGGGGAAAAAAAACCCAACAATAGGACAACGGTATCGGCATGACCGAGGAGGAGATGATCAACAACCTCGGCACCATCGCCCGGTCCGGCTCCAAGGCCTTCATCGAGGACCTCAAGAAGACCGGCGGCTCGGCCAACGCGAGCGACTCCATCATCGGCCAGTTTGGCGTGGGGTTCTACTCGACCTTCATGGTCGGCAACCAGGTGGAGGTGATCTCCCGGTCTGTGACCGACCCGAATGGCAAGGGCTATGGCTGGATTTCCAGCGGGTATGTCCATTCGCGCCCCCTGCCCTTCCCCCGAATTGCCTTCCCCCCGTCCCCGGGCTGGGCACCACCCGGTCGCTGACCCCCCGGCCCCACCCCCACCGCGTCCATGTGCCCAGTACCGGCGAGTACGAAATGTATGATGCCCCCGATGCCCAGCCTGGCACCAAGATCATCATCCACCTGAAGGACTCCTGCCGGGAGTTCTCTCGGCCCAAGCGCATTTCCGGTGCGAGCCCCTCTGCTCTCTCTCTCTCTCTCTCTCCCGCCCCCTGCACTTGCCGGTCCCTGGCGCATGCGCCACCGTGCCATTGCACCGCCACCACCACCACCACCACCACCACCCCCCTCTGACATGCATATGTGTGACCCGCCGCCGTCGCAGATGTCATCGACAAGTACAGCTCCTTCATCTCCTTCCCGATCATGCTGAACAACGCGCAGATCAACAACCTGAAGCCCCTGTGGATGCACAGCAAGGAGGAGATCACCCCGGAGGCGCTGAAGAACTTCTACCGCTTCACGTCCGGCATGTCGGACGACCCGATCATGTCGCTGCACTACTCGGCCGACGCGCCGCTCACCCTGCGCACGCTGCTCTTCGTGCCGTCGCACAATGTCCAGCGCTTCCAGAAGCGCATCGACCACACGGTGTCCCTGTACACGCGCAAGGTGCTGATTCAGGCCAACTGCCGGCACCTGCTGCCGGAGTGGCTGCGCTTCGTCACCGGTGTCGTGGACTCGGAGGACATCCCGCTGAACCTGTCGCGTGAGATGCTGCAGGACAGCGCGCTGATTGCCAAGATTCGCCGGCACCTGACCGGGCGCATCCTGCGCTGGTTCTCCGACGAGGCTCGCAACAACCCGGACTCGTACCTGGAGTTCTACGAGCAGTTCGGCATCTTCCTGAAGGAGGGCGCTGCCACGGATCGCGAGTTCACCGACCGCGTGATGAAGCTCCTGCGCTTCAACTCGTCCTACTGCATGGAGCGCTACCGCGAGCGGGCTGCCTCGTATGAGCGCCGCCGGCAGAAGCACGAGGACGAGACGGGCAACATGCTGCTGGATGAGGAGTTCACCGCGGCCCCGGTGGCCTCGCTGGATGAGTACATCGCCCGCATGAAGCCCGGCCAGAACAAGATCTACTACCTGGTGACCCCGACGCGCCAGCTGGCCGAGCAGTCTGTCTACTATGAGCCCTTCAAGCAGCACGGCCTGGAGGTGCTGTTCCTGCATGAGGCGGTCGATGAGTATGTCATGAACAACCTCCGGTCGTACGAGGGCAAGGAGTTCGTCAACATCGAGTCGCCGGATGTCGACATCAAGGCCACCGTCTCGGAGGAGGAGGCCAAGGAGGCCGAGAAGAATGTGCTTGTGCGTGCCGCCCCGCATGTGTCCCTCGGGCTGTTGGCTTCCTCTCCCTTTTTTTTGTCTGTGGCTCTCATGCTTGCCCCGATTACGCGGGGGCCGGGGGGGGGGGGGGGTGATATTGCTGTTGTCTGTTGCTGACCCCCCATTCTGATGGTCTCCCGCCGCTGCTATGGTGTGTGTGCGTGTCGTCGTCGTCGTCGTCGTCGCGCATGCCTTCGTGTGATGGGGGCGGTGGGGCTCTTTTTTTTTTTCTCGCCCTCCCTCTTCCCGGTGTACAGGACTCGGATGCCGTGTGCTTCTGGTTCCTGCAGACCCTCGGCAACGAGCTGGTCCAGTCGGTCAATGTGTCCAACCGCCTGGTGTCCTACCCGGCCATGATTGTTGGCTCGGAGTCCGGCGCCATGCGCTCCATGATGCAGATGCTGCACAACTCCATGGGCGAGGACCGTACGTGATGGGTGTCCCTTTTGCCGGGTCTGCCTTTTTTATCCGCCCTCTGCTGATGTGTGTGTGCATGTGTGTGCATGCGTGTGCATGCGTGTGCATGTGTGCATTTGTGCCCATACATGCGCATGTTTGTCTGCTTGTATGTCACCCTGACACGCCCTCTTTCCCCCCCCCCCTCCCCCCCTTTGCACACGCAAACAGTCCCCATCCCGCCCCAGCGCCTGGAGATCAACCCCAACCACCCGATTGTGCGGAACATCATCAAGCTCCGCGACAGCGGCAACACGGCCATCGCCCGCATGGCCGCCCGGCAGATGTTCGACAATGCCCGCATGGCTGCCGGCGTCATCGACGACCCGCGCGCCATCCTGCCCAACCTGAACCGCGTGCTGGAGTTCGCCATCCTCGGTGCGGCCGACAGCAAGTCCAACGCCGACCGCCTGACCGCGCTGCTGGAGAAGACCGAGTTCGCGGACAACTACCGCGACCCGAACAACCAGTTCTCCGAGCTGGACAACAGCTACTCCGAGTGGGTCACCCAGACCTCCAACGAGTCGGTCAACAACGTGGAGAAGAAGGACAACTAAGGCCCGCCGCCCGGAGATAATACAGGCCCAGGTGTGATGAGTGTCTGTGGCGTGTGTGCGTGCGTGCGTGCGTGCGTGCCGGTACGCATAGACAGAGCCCGTGCAGGGCCCGGAGGGGAGGAGCCGGCCCCGGGGGCGAAGGGGGGGGTGGGGGCCACCCTTTTCTGGCACGGCCGGAGGGGCG
>NW_009242974.1:482938-488821 GCF_000388065.1 Fonticula alba
CCGCCTGCCACACGCACCCCCGCGAGCGGTCGTGCCCCTCGCCTGCGCAGCAAACAAATAATACACGCATACTCCCTCCCTCTGTGTTAGTCATGTTTCTCTGTCGCCGCCTCCTCTCCCCTTGTGCGGTGGTGGAGAGAGGCGTGCGCCTGCCCCAGATGCGTGGAATGGAGGACCCCCAGCATGGGGGAAAAAAAAGAAGCCGAGCCCGCACACCACCGCAGCACAAAAGCGAAAAACAGGACACCGAAAGGGGGGATGGGATGCGCTGAGAAGAGGTATATTTCTTCCCCGGGAGGAGGGAGAGAGAGGACACACACACACGCGGCGCTGGGGGCGCGCCGCCGGCGGGCTCTCTTGTCCGGACACACGGGGGGGGGGAAAGACACACACATCGTGCCCCCTCCTCTCTCTCGCCCGGCCCCCTCACCACCACCACCACCCGCCAACATGCACACATGCGCGCAAGTGCTGGGCGGGGGGGGGGGAGAGAGCGAAAGAACGGAGAGCCGGGGGCCCGAAAGAGAGGGTCCTCGCACACACGCACATGGCGCGTGCGCGCGGCGCACAAAGAGCGGCCCTCTCCCGGCTGCCACCCCCCGCCCCCTCCACCCACAGAGGGGCGGAGGGAAGGAGAGAGAGAGAGAGAACGAGAGAGGGGGGCGGGGGAAATGCGCGCTTAGAGCTTCTCGTTGTAGTCGTCGAGCTGGGGGATCTCCTGCTTCATGCCCTTGCGGACACGGATCTTGGTGACGGTCTCACGGAGGCGACCCTCGGAGAAGACATCACCGCTCATGAGAGCCCAGTGGTCGAAGATCATCTGGGGGAAGGCCTGGCCACCGGTGTTGGCGCGCAGATCCTCGTTGAAGCCGAAGGACTCCATGACAGGCAGGTGAGCCTTGATGGTGTACAGGGGAGTACCCAGGCGCTGCTCCTCGGAGAAGACGGTACCACGACGGCGGTTCAGCACGGAGTAGACACCACCCATGGAGGTCTCCGGGCACTGGATCTCAACCAGGAAGACGGGCTCCTGGAGAGCGGGCTTGGAGGCCAGCTGGGCAGCGTGGACAACACGGCGAGTGGTCGGGATGATCTGGCCACCACCACGGTGAATGGCATCAGCGTGCAGGGTGACATCCATGATGTCGAAGCGGCAGCCACGGAGGTTCTCCTCGCACAGGACACCCTCGAGGGTGGCCAGCTGGAAGGCGGTCATGCACGAGTCCTTGATCTCGTTCATGAACTGGGCAGCGGTGGTGGAGTCGTACAGGAAGTTGGCACCAGTGTTCTCCGGACCGAAGCCCCACAGGCGGCGGGCATCGAGGTTGGAGATCTCGAACTTCTCCTCGAGGTTCTTGATCAGGGTGCGGGAATCGTCACGGATGGAGATCTCACCGGACTCGATGGCATCAGCCAGACCCTCGGGGAAGGGAGAGGCATCCATGTGGATACGGTTGTGCTTGTTCGGGGACTTGGACAGACAAGTGACCGAAGACTTGGCGGTGATGGTCTCACGGAAGGCCACAACCGGCTCGGAGATCTTCAGGGGGATGGCCGCATGGACCTCCTCCAGATCCTTGAGGCAGACACCGAGATGCAGCTCACCGCAACCGGCGACAATGTGCTCACCGGACTCCGACTGGTAGGTCAGGCACAGGGGGTCGGACTTGGACAGGCGCTTGAGACCGTCAACGAGCTTGGGCAGATCGTTGGGGTTCTTGACCTCGACGGCGACCTGGACGACCGGGGAGACGGAGAACTTCATGACACGCATGTTGTGGGCAGTCTCGCTGGTGGTGATGGTACCGGTCTTGACGAGGAACTGGTCAACACCGACCAGACCGACAATGTTACCGGCCGGGCAGTCCTCGATGGCCTCGACGTAGCGACCCATCATCAGGACAGTGCGCTGGATGGAGCGGACGAACAGGTCCTCCTTGGAGCCCGGGGTGTAGTTGGGGCCCTGGATGCGGACCTTCTGGCCGGTCTGGACGGTACCGGAGAAGACACGACCGAAGGCGTAGAAGCGGCCCTTGTCCGAGGTGGGGACCATCTTGGAGACGTAGAGCATGAGCGGGCCCTTGGGGTCGCAGTTCTTGATGCCGTTGAAGCACTCGTCGTCGTTCGGGCCCTCGTACAGGGTCTCCGCGCGGTAGGACTGGGCCAGAACCGGGGACGGCAGGTGGATGACAAGCATCTCCAGAATGGCGTCGGCGGCGGGCAGGAACTTGCGCATGACGCAACGGAGCAGGTGGCGCTCGGTCAGGTCGCGCTCCTCACCACGCAGGGTGATGCCGAGCTTCTCGATCATGGCGAAGATCTTCTCCTTGTCGGCCTTGGGGTTCATGATGTTGGTGAACAGCTGGTAGATCGGCTCGAGGACGAACATGTTGAAGGCACGCTCCAGGGGCTTGCCCGACTCGTCGGTCTCGTTCTTGGTCCACTTGCGGGTGGCCGGGTTGAAGAAGTTGTCACCCCACAGGCGCTCCATCATGCGGTCCATGGCAACACCGAAGCGCTGGGAGTAGCGCTTGGCGAACTGGCGAATGGTGAAGGCCCAGCCGTGCAGACCGGAACCGAAGGCCAGGGTACCCTTGTTGGGGTAGACCTGGACATCACCGAGGGACTCGTCGAAGTAGGTGGCGATGATGACGTTGACGTTCTCAAGCACACGCTGGAAGTTCTGGTACAGAGACTCCTTGTCGAGCTGCAGCTCGAGCAGGGCGCGATCGACCTTGTTGATGATGACAACGGGCTTGATGCGCTCGGCGAGGGCCTGGCGAAGCACGGTCTCGGTCTGGACGCAGACACCCTCGACGCAATCGACGACGACCAGGGCACCATCAGTGACACGCAGGGCGGCGGTGACCTCGGACGAGAAGTCAACGTGACCCGGCGAATCAATCAGGTTGATGAGGAAACCGTTGCCCTCGGTCTTCTGGTGGCGGGCAACCTCCTTGACGTCCTCCTCGTCGTCGAGCTCAAAGAACATCGAGATAGCGGAGGCCTTGATGGTGATACCACGGTCCTGCTCATCCTGGCGGGAATCGGTGTAGCGCATCTCACCGGCCTTGGAGGAGGCGATAATACCGGCCTTGTGGACCAGGGAATCGGTGAGGGTGGACTTGCCGTGATCGACGTGAGCAATAACACACATGTTACGAATGTTGCTGCTCTTGTCCATGAGAGCACGGATCTGGTCGACGGAGAAGTTGACCTGTGCCGGGGAGGGGGAGGCGCGCGGAGGAGAGGACGGGGCCGAAGAGCCGGGACGATGTGGTTAGAATCCATTGGCCGGGCCCCGGGCGCGTGCGCGGAGTGCGGAGGAGGGGGCGCGCCACCGAGCGCGGCGAGAGGACGCACCATCTTTGCTGTTAAAGGGTTTTGACTCGACTTCGAGTTATGGATACAACCAAAAACAGAAGCTGCCGCGCGGCACACACGAAGGGGGGAGGAGGAGGCGAGGAGACAGGCGGTGAAGGGGGGAGGGAGAAAGGGGGGGGGACGAGAGGGGCTGGGGCGTTAGGACCGGCGCGCGGGCACACTTTCAAGGGGAGGCAGGCGGTGCTGGGAGGGGGGGCGCGGCAGGCACAACTGCGCGACGCCACGGGGGCGGGCGGACACACGGAGTCGCAGGAGGGGGGGGGGGGGCGCGCGAGAAGGCGAGTCGCAGGCGTGCGTGCAAGAGGGGGGTGGGGAGAAGCGAAAGGAGCAAAGGGGGAGAGAGAGGGGGGGAGGAGGGAGCGAGGGCGGCAGCGGTGACACTGAGGGAGTTCGTACAAGAAGCTCAGGTACCGAAACACTCGTTGGGTTGACGAATGTAATGAACGGTTGAGAGGTCTTAAGCTCGTGCGTGTGGGGGGCCCTCCGGGGCCTTATAAACCCAGCAGTGAATGACTCTTGTCCCTCCCTCCCCCCTCCCGGCGCCCGCCCCCGGCCGCGGCATGGGGAACGACGCACGCCTGCACCGAGAACGCGCGGTGCCCCCCTGCCCCGGTCGTGGTCGGGAGGCGGGCGGGCGGGCTTCGCAGCGCGTCCCTGGGGCGCCCGCGCGCACGGCCGTCGTCCCGGGCCAGACGCACCGCGCCAACCCCCCCCCCCCCCTCCCTCTGCTCACACGCACACACACGCACGTACCCGGCCCCCGGGCGGTGGCTTGCCGGGCGGCGGGAGGCGCGCGCGTGGCCCTCCCCCCCCTCCCACCCTGGAAACCCCAGGCACAACGCGCGTGCGAGAATGCGCCGCACACACACACACACACACGGCCGCCGCCCGCGTGTACGACAGGCCGCCCTCCGCCACGCCGCGCCCCCGGGGTTCGAGCCAGCCCTGGAAGAGCCGCCCGCGGCCCGCGTCCCCATCCCGCTCAAGCTGGGGCCCCCCTCCTGCCGGACCACGCCGCGACGGCGCCGCAAGCCGCGACGGCGCCGCAAGCCACCCCCCACCCCCCCACTCGCCCGCACCCCCGGGCCCGACACCCCCGCACCCGCGCACCGCCGGAGACATGACGGGGCACCGGCCCGGCGGGCGACGCCAGCCCACCATCGGCCTCGTCCACACACACACACACACACACACGCCTCCCCGGAGCGACAGAGAGACCCGCCTGTCGAAAGACCCCCCGCCCCCGGGTGTTCTTCGCAAACGGCCCGCGCGCACACGCACACACACACACACACACACACACAACGCAACGCGCCCGGGCAAGCCCGCCGCCCGTTCCCGGACCCGCACACGGCCCCGCGGCCTTCCCGACGCCACAGCTCACGGCTAACCCGGGCAGCTGCCGCCTCGACGCCGGGAGCCGGCGCGCCCACTTGGCCCGACCTCGTGGGGGCGCGCTCCAGGTTCTGACCTTCCCCCTCCAGGGGGGGGGGGACGCGGAGGGGAACCGGACACCGCGCCCGAACAGCGACAGGGGCAAAAACGAAAATACCGGCCGGGGCCCCCCCCCCCCGGCGCTCGCCCGCGGCCAGGCCGCAGATGCGGTCGCCCCGGCGACCCTCCTGTCCAGAGGCAAGCGGTCCGCCGGGGATGCCGGGAACGCCGGGAACGCCAGGAGCACCGACGGCCGCCCTCCCCCCCCCCCCCCCCTACCACAACATGCATACGCACGCCCGCGCGCCCATTACACGACCCCGGCATCCCCGCCCGCGCAAGTCACCGCGCCCGCCGCGTTCCTCCCCGGGCGAAGACCGCCCCCCCCCCCTGCCCGCGTCTCTCGGCCCGGGCCCGCTGCCCGGGGTGCGCATTGTCCGCCTCGGCCCGCCGGTGCCCCGGAGCCCCGCCCCGGTCTCGCGCCCGCCGCAGACGCTGCCGGGCCCGGCGCCCGCCCGGCACATGGCGCAAGCAATTTAGGAAACTCCCGCCCCGGACCGATCCATGTGTGCCGCCACAGGAGGGGAGAAACCCTGGCCCCCCCGCCCCGCCCCCCAGAAGCACACGAGGTCCCTGCCAGCGCTGGGCATGACGCTCGCGCGAGCCCGCCAGCCGCGGTCTCGCCCGCGCCGGAAACCGGGCAAATGACCCACCAATGGCCCGGCCTCGGGGGCGGCCGGGGAAAGGAGGCGGCGCACACTTCCCCCCCCCCCCCGGAGGCGGCCCTCAGCTTCTCCACATGTCCTCATGCCGGGCACAAAGGGGCCCCCTTCGGGGGAGATATACCTGTCGCATTAAAAATGCAGCCCATTTTCCCCCCCCACAGCTGTACACGAACACCCATGGGCCTGGTGAGAGGCCCCCCCCCCCGCCCGGGTCTTCGGCCTTCGCCCCGGCGTTACCACCGCGGCATAGGGCGGGCCTCCCCCACGCCTGGACCCGGACTCCCGGCCGGTCCAGCCCCAAGAGGGGCGGCCGCCGGTTCGTGCCCCCCCCCCCCCCCCC